>NC_034410.1:31420069-31779550 GCF_002078875.1 Numida meleagris | reverse complement strand
CTTTCCTTTCCTTTCCTTTCCTTTCCTTTCCTTTCCTTTCCTTTCCTTTCCTTTCCTTTCCTTTCCTTTCCTTTCCTTTTTCCTTTCCTTTTTCAAAACGATTATGGTAAAATCAATATTTTCTTTGTATTGTGAGGGTGATATACAGTACTTGCAGAATCTTGGACTTGGACATCTCAACAACACCTCAAACTCTAAGGGAGATACTGTCTGTACTTTTAAGTACACCTGACAGAAATGTAAAATATTTATTGTAATATTGTTTATTAACAACAAATTAATTGTTAACATTGTTTATTAACAATATTACAAATGTGCATAGTGAAAGCCTAGACTGGATGACAAGGAGAATAAAAAAACAAACCTGTGCAGCTACAGAAATGTAACTCAGAGCCATAATGGGTCTGTTGGTCCATAATGAGAGGTATGAGCCTGTGAGAAAGGAGATGCTGAGATGAGTGCTGCTCAGGGAGACATACTTCAGCTCTGAAATGCTGACAGTTCAGAAAAACTTCATTTTTCCTCATCAGTGACAAGTTTTAAAGTTTTCAATTTTGGCTTTCATCAAGAAATCAAATCATCCTCCTCCTCCTAACATTTCCGAAAAAGACCTCAGGTTTTTCTGAGCCCCACTGGACAAAATGCCAGAGATTTCTCAGGTTTATCTTTCTGTGCCTCCATTGCTGATAGGAGGGGTAAAGGAGCTAGCTAACACCTACATGGCCATACTGGTGTTCTACACGACAGTAGTGTTTTTTATGATGAAATCAGTTCTCTGCAGGAGTCTTCATGCCATGATCTCATTGTCTGGCAAAGGTGAGCAGTTTTATACATGTATACATATACTAGAGGGATACATATACCACATCTATTACAAATGCATTACACTCCTTCTATGTCATACCTGCTGATAATTTTATACAAATTTAAGGCAATGCAAATGCTTTTCTTCCCACAGGTTCCAAATAACTTATGCAGCTCTTATGTACAGTCACACTACTGGAAAAGTCAGAAAATATCTCTGTGTGTATAGACATATGTGAGAAAGGAGAGCTATTTCCCCTCCAAGGGAATGCGAAATAGCCCGCCCAGTTGAAGAAAATAAGAAATAAATTTCTGAACCTACGCTGAGTTATTTGTAGCTGGGAGTTTCAGAAAGCTTATTTACTTATACCTTTCTAAATCCCATGCTTTAATCATCTGAGGCACATGTGTTTTAGGCATTATTTATGAACAGGCCTTTCACAGACTTAAGATTAGGTACAAAGATAAAGGGGAAACTAATGCAGCTTTTGCAATATTTAACATTTTCTCTGATGAGTGTGGCTGCAAAAGACGCAGTCCAGTTTCAGATGCTCTCATGCTGTGCTTCCCATGAATTGCTGTGCTGGAGAAACTGTTTGCATGGCAAAGCAATGGGAAGGAATGGCACAGATTTGGTTTAACAAGGCAGAGTTCCTGGCTGCTTGCAGAGAAACGCCTTCCCCACCTTGCCAGAAAAAGGAATTCAGCAGCTGGGGATGAGGAATGGAACAATTGCAAGAAATTAGGCCGCCAACTCACTTCCCCCATGTTCTTTCTCATTATTGCTCAAATAACCATTTGTACTCACACCAGATGCTTGTTAATCAAGGCCAATTAGGCTATTTTGCTCAGAAAATTTCCAACCGGCAAGACAAATAGTTCAAATAGCACAGAGGTCAACCAAAGCGGGAGCACCGGTGACAGCTTCATGTGCGTTTAGCCAAATAGAAAGCAGACATGGCAAGGGCACGCATGTAGGGCTCCCACGTGGATTGCATTGTGTATTTACCCTGGGGGGATGAGCTTCACTCGCCCTGGTCAGCCAGGCTGTTCAGACAGCAGTTCAGGTGTTTGTCTGCTTGTTAATTTAGACTAACATTGTATGCTGAGTTCCTCATCTAGCTTGCCCAAAATGTCAAGGTAAATAAGGCTTAAATGTAATAATATTAACCAAGATCTTCGGGGTTGCTTTCTCAGAGGGGTACCCTGAGAAAAGGTCAGCCAGCCGCTGCAGCACGCCGTCCATCTGCATCGTGCTGGGGGGATTTCTCTTCCCCCCCTTTGAAATCCCATGGCAACCATCCAACAACCTGACAGCTTTAAATCTTCTCCTACAGATGTCAAAGCAGGCTGGGGAGCCAGCAAGATTGCTGCACTGCTCCGACCTGCTAATATGTGTTTTTCAAGTGGCATATGGTAACAGAGAGTAATGCGATCAGACGTACTGCTCTGCTTCATGGTAAGAGGGGGCACAGAAACACAAGGACCCCCCAAAACCTGGCAACAGGGATGGTCTGTGTTGTGCAGTGATCTGCACTGTGTCCCCAAATTTCCTAAATTCCCTCTTTTTCTGGAGAGATGGATATGAGAAAAGGAAGGCTTGGGATTTGCTACAGAGTTCCTCTATTTCCTACACTGTACAAATCTGTGGTACAGAAAAGTTTCTGATGGGGGGAGTTGTTCAAACGGACATAAACCGTATCATTATTCCCATTTTTACTTCAAATTGCCAATAATGAGAGTAATTCTCTCAGAATTTGTCAGCGAGTTTCAATCTCATATGCTCACAATATATTCATGCCTGAAAATTACTTTTGGCTGATAAAAGGATATTAATACCTTATTTTATTGTGCTGTGCATTTTCTATTACATTAAATCAATAGAGCCATACACGACAATCACAGTTAATACCGAAATAACTCACAGGTACTTAGTCATTTCCTTTGGCTGATGTAAGCTCATTAATGTACCTCTGTTTTGGCCTAAGGCCCCCTCCCTCACTCTGAGGAGAGATTGAATTTGCTGTTTATGTCTGTGTACTCTCATGCCCTTATTTTCAGCACAACAAAAATTTTCTTTCCTAAGCAGACAAAGACCACCCAAAGCAATTCCATTCAAGAACGGGGCTGTCTTCAAACACCGGTGGCCTCTTGAGATAAAAGGTCAGCGTGCTAATTCATCGCAGCCCAGACCCCAAATCTTTCCCCTTCTGGAAATGAAAGGCATTTTTTTAAGAGGACCTCCTGTGCATAAAGTTGTTTGCATTTTTGTCCAGCAGGATTGTTTGGACAGGTCTGCCAGAGGCTTTGTGAGCACGAAGCAAAGTCGTGCTGTCCTGCAGTTTGCCAGGCTGCCAGGGCATTGCTCCTGCCCCTGTGCCCAGGATGGCACCCTGTGCCCTGGGGTGCACTGCCAGGGATGCTCAGGGCCATTTGTCACTGCTACACTGGCAGCTCCTGATGGTGGGGGATACTCTGGGGAAAGGGGAGATGAGGGGGAAAACCCACTTCATCCTCCTGGAGAAAGCACATGAGCTCCACCCAGGGAGACCCTCTGGCCAGCCACTGTAGGAGCATCCTCAACAGGGTGCTGATATGGAGAGAAGGGGGACATGAGATGTGTGTCTGTGTCCCCTTTTCATTCTCATAGGGGTGACCCAGGAAGATGTTCCTAGGAAAGAGGAACCGGTGAGGCAGCAGTTCCCTGCCACCCCCCTGTCCCTGCGGCACCCAAAGAGGGGCCAAAGGCTGAGGCAAGAGGCAGTGGGAGAACTGAGCAGACGGAGAGGAATTAACATGTGTCATGTCTCTGCCGCTGATTTATCTGCTTGTTCAAGAAAGGAATGAATATTCAAAATTGGCTGCTAGCTGTGATTACCCTGCCACATATATATAGGCATATATATTTGCACAAGCTTGTATTAACGAATGGACATGCCTCTTGGAGGCTGGTGGTAAAATGGCTATAGTATCTCATTATGAGTGTGAACTGAACAACTTGCAGATTAGTCCCCAGAATATAACTTGTCAAGCGTAGAGATCCACATGTCTAAAAACTCTGATAGAAATAAAAGTAGAGCCCATATGTTGCAAGAAGTAAATAATCCTTTCCAAAATGCAGCAATATGTGAAATGTGCACAGCTGAGAGCTCATTGAAGATGACTTTGGGAAGATTTATGTTAAACTACTTTTTTTTCACCACAGTATTTGAACACCATAGCATTAGATCTTCAATTATTACATGCAGCATTCTTCTGTTTTTCACTTTATTTCCCTTTTAGGAGGAAATTCCAGTTATACAAACCTCTTAGGTGTAATCGCAAGTGTATCATGTGTTTCCCAGGAACTGGGCTCAGAAATACAAATGAATGCTACAGCATTGCAAGCAATGTGCCCTAACAAACTTTTTGCTCAATTCCCTTCTTACAATTTAGATGTAATTGTGGAGCCCAGTTTTCAAAAAACCCTTTTAGTTTACCTGTTTGTAGAATTAATAAATGCATAAAAATCACACATACAGAAAGTTACCCTAATCTCCAAATTCAAACGAAGAACCACATGACTGAAAACATCTACCATACAATTTCCTAGATATTTCATTTGAGAACAGCAGCTTGATTACTTTTCCCTGAAATAAATTTAAGGTTTATTCACAGAATTAGAAATTAATGTAATCTCAGCGAGAGAGATGGAGAGAGAAAAAGTGAATTACATGGAGCCTCCCTTAAAGCTCGGAAGAGTGTAATTTAATCTTGTAATCTGATAAACCAAGACAAATGAGGCAATTGGCAAATAGGTATTTTAATCACAATACCTCTAGAAACCCACACAAATAACAAACACATGCTGGATCTGAGAGACACATTCATTTCAAAGCTCTGATTTAAGAAACGCTGGCCTGTATGTTACCGATTGAATTACCGCCGTATTTCTGTGCTGTATGTATATGGTATTTTCAATTTCAGATCAAGAACACTGCCTTTAAAAATGGCAAAGGCAATACCCTAGCGTAATCACAGCAGAAAGACAGTTTCTATTACATGCCAGAGTCATTAACCTCATAATTTTTTCATGGCTACGAGTTAACCCCTGCAAGATTTTGCTTTCAGCAGCTGCTGCATATTAAAACTTCTCTTGAATTTTGCTAACTCTGTGAGCAGTTTCATCTTGCAGCAGGCAAATCTCTGCGTCTGGCTTGGCGTCAGCATTTTATGAAACAGTTCCTATTGTTATGAAAATGTTTCGCTGCCTTTTTGTTGGGTGCTTTTCTTTCCAACCCCGACTGCTGCTGTCTTTGCGTTTTTCTGCTCAAAGGTCGGGTCAAAGGTACTGAATGGTTGACCATGGCTATGTGGAGTGTAAGTGAACCCAAGAATGGCCTTTCTGATTGATCATCTATTTAAACAGTGAGAGTGTTATGCCTTTAGATTTAAATGTAACCCAGGGCGCTGGAAAACTGGAGCTACTGGCTGTTTGTGAAATATGCATAGAGGACCTTCTATTGCTTGCGGTGTTTGATGTGGATCTGAAAGTCCATGTGAGCCTTTCAGGTCTTCTTCCCATAACCTCTGCAAATGTCTTTCCTTTTGCTTCTGCGCTTGCACACATCTCATTATAAAATGCTGTATTTAATACAGTGCATTGGTAAGGAATTACTGTATCTGCACATGGAACTAGTTAAATATGAAATGCTTTTCAATGTTACCTCCTAATTTAAGGCAATTTAGAAGAAACAGTGAATAAACAAAAAACAAAAAAACAGCAGCCTCAAGCCTTTCCCTGAAGCAAGGCTTTACTGAAGGCTTGAATCTGGCTTGAGAGTTTACAGCATTTTTTGTAGGTATGCCATAATATTATTTCAGAAACTTGTCAAAAATACAAAAATTCCACGTTTATGCATATGAGAGTAGCCGCTCGGACTTTTGCTCTTGAGATTTAAAGTAGCATATTGCTGCAAATGTAAAACAAAGAGAAAATCTGATATGACCTGAGAACATGGAGTAGAATAACGATCGCTGCTAATGTTCACTCCCACCTTCTGCTGTATCATTACTTCTGCAGTTAAGTAGTTATAAAATAGCATCCATGACACTAGTACCTGTGCTTGTGCATTACAATATCACATAATGAGACCTACTTTGATGGAGCAACTGCTGTTTTGAACAGTTCCTTTTACTTCTGAAGACAGAATGCGGTCATTAGTACCAGAGAAAGCATCATTTTCAAATTATTAATTTCTAAAGCTAGAAGTGTCTCCAGCCAATTCCAAGCAGCTGGGGCTGGGACACAGTAAGCTAACAGGGCATTTCTCACAGACGCTGTTGACATTCCTTTTTAACAGCCAAGATGACATCCGTAACTCAACAAGCCGTATACTGAATACTAAAACAAAATGGGCTGTGTCCTGGGAGAGTTGGGAGCACCTGTGTTTCCTGTCAAAGCCTAGTTATGAAAAAATACTGAGCCTGTAATAGTTTTACACTGTTCCCTGCATCACCGCTTTACCAGTAAGGAGGCTCCAAGTTGCGGCTGCACCGTTGTATGTGCTGAGGGTGATATCTATGCCACAATAGCTGTTTAGGATAGCAGGTCTCACTGCAAAGCTCTTATAAAATTGCTAAAAGCATGACTTGTTATTCTGGTCTAGTGACATTTCAGGTAGTCTTTTCCCACCAAAAAAAAAGACCAAACACAACACAATGCATTTGAGGCTATTATTGAGTTCTTGGTGCTACACAAGGGATATCATTATGACATTAAAATAAACCTTCATTCCAAAGACCCTTTGAAGGAAGAATGAGTTGTGAAGTTGATGTTCATTAATTTTAGGTCTGGATGTAATAACTTCAATTTGATCTTTGGTTTTATCCTTGTTGACCATGTGCTGCTGGGGACATAGTAAAAATGTTTTTTGTTCAAAGACTATAATCGTATTCAAAGAGAAGAGGACATTGCCAGATGCAATCTGTGTCTATCTGGTAATATGAGGTTGAAAAAGCTTGTAAGTGATACTGCAAAGAGAGCGTACTATGTAATATATTTACTGATTTGACATTCTTCTGGAGAAAAGGTGGCAAAATTCATGAATGGTTTAAAGTTCTTAGTCAGTTAGCAAAAAAGGGCAAAGAAAACCCTTTGCATTCTCAGCTTCCTCAAGGAAGGCTGACTCCCAGTATAAGTCCCTCATTTGCCCTGCCTAAAGATAAATTACCCCATTACACCGCAACTCCTCTGCCCTCTGGCAGTAGATTAAGTAACTCCAGCTCGGATGGGCCACAAGTCATCCCTGCACGCTTCTGCATCGCAGCTCAAACAACACTCTTCTTATGCAGGCTCTGTATGTGCGTGTGCAGCTATTAGGGCAGGTCATGGCCCCATTACGCTTGATGATATACGCGTACATCATTAGACACAACCCCAACCGAGTCTGTGCTGCAGCCCTACCTGCGCCGCTTGTAACAATTCACGCGGTCGAATGTGTTCCCCAGATGTGCTCTGTAGAACCAGGCACTGCAGAAAGAGTCCATGCAGCCCTCAATGGGACCCATCGCATGCTCTTGTTAGGCATGTGCTTAAACGCTTTCCTGGGGAAGGGCCAGAGTGAGCTGTCTTGCCAGACTGACTAAACCCACACGGCTCCAAATACATTTGTGAGGTTCTGCAGAGGTAAATCAAATCCCTGGGCTTGGATACAGAGTGAGCTCCATTTTCCTGTCACCAGCCAGATGAATCCTTTGAAAGAAACAGAAATCTATGGGATTATCCACCCATGGCATTTTGCCCAACTCAATCCTTCTTAAGTTCCAGTGTGGCGGTGGCTGACATAGCTGTAGCTAAAGCTGGACCCAAACACCTTGGCAGGCCATCACTCACCAAAGATATGCAGCTTCATCAAATATACTGGCAAAAATAAGGTTTTGGAAGAGAAATGGGAAATATTTTTTACACTACGTTTTCAATATTTTTACAAGAGGTTTTTTGATATCTCAATTTGAAAAAAAAATGCTTTGTTTTAAACTGAGTTTTTGTATAAGTATCACTATTCAAAATTTAAAATGTCTGCTTCATGATGAATACAGGCACTTTGGGGTGAGAAGGGAATCTCTTTTAGTATGGATACACTCGTTGAATTTACCTAGGGAAAATCAGACAGGATCTTGTTTAGATATAACATAATCTTTTTGTCACACAAATTCAAAGAGTGCCTACACTCAGAGAGCACATTCCCAGAGGCGGCTGATTGACTTGCTCTGCTTCCAGGGCTCACAGGTGCCTGGTTCCCTCTCACCTCAGTCTGGAGGATGATATCATGCAAAGACCCCAGAAGCCCCGATAGCTCTAGCACAAGCCAGGGAGGTAACAGCGTCCAGACACTGAGCTGCAGAACTGAGCCTGCCTTCCTGGTGGCTCTAAAATTCCCAGAGCTTCCAAGGAGTTCAAGCACACCCAAACCTCCTGCCATGCTTTGAAGGGAGCTGAGGAGTGCAAAACTCCGTGGTTCTCTGAAGCTTCAGTGTCCCACTGGCTATGCCAACCAACTGCTGGGAAACCTGGCAAACAAAGCCCATAGTGGAGGTCCTCTCCTGATGACATCTATCTGGCAAATGGCTTGGTTTCACCAGCCCGTGCTTCCCTACACATGGTTGTTCACTCCTCAGTAGTCTCCTCCAGCACTAACTAAATTTCAAGGCTGTTTAAAAAAAAAAAAAAAAAAGAAAAAAAGAAAAGAACATTATTGATCTGCCTGAAAACATTGTTTTGTTTTGCTTTTCTCTTATTTCAAAGACAACTCATGCATTCAGGGGCAGGGGAGGAGGCAACTGCAATTTGAGTGGAAGATAAAGGTCAAAGTCTCAAAATCCTTTGCCAAATGGAACTGCTGCCCTGAACACAGCTTTAATCACAGTAGGAGAATGTTCTTCTCCATTGTACCTTAGTGGGAGATCTCTGTTGGCGCAAACAAAATACATTCTCCTCAAGGAATGAAATGAGATGACAATGTAGATATTGTCTTTGTATGACCTCCAAAAAAAATCAGGAAGTGAATACCAAACTCAATTTGAAATGTACTTATTGTACTGACAGGGAAAAAAAAATTCAGATGAAATATCCTGATTGTACAATTCACCAACACAGAGTGTTATAAGAAACAGAAAATAACAAGTAAACATCATAGGTTTATATGGTGTTTTCAATTTTCATCAAGTACTGAAGACAATGAGTACCAGGGGATTTGAAGTGTACTGAAATATTTCAGCTAATCTAGAAGTGAAATATAGTAAAAGCCTGGATTAATCGAATAAGAATTACTTTTCTTTTTCATATTGGTGTGTAATTTTCTTTTCTTTTTGCAGCATCTAATCATCTTTCCATGATTATCTTTATTTTCATCAGCATTTTGCCATCAGATGTTTGATTCTTTTCTCTCCATTGAAATACTTTCACATTATTACCTTTATTCTCATCCTGATATGCTTTAAATTTCTAAACAGGGATCTTTAAGGCAGTGTTGCTGCATACTTCCCTCTTTCAAAGCCTGGCTAGATCTGGGCCCTGATCTAATGGTTCAATAGTGTCTTCTGTTGACTTTTTGTTTCTCTCAAGGGAAAAAGGAATTGTGCCTTGCGGGAACATAGGGGCAGTTTATCTAAACTGTGATCTTGAACTTTATCCAGAAACTTTAGGGACAAAAGCACACTTTGTAAAATACGTCTGTAAAAGCACGAACATTTTTTTCTTTGTCTACTATTTCTTTTTAATAGAACCTAAGGAATTCTTGTCTAATTTAAGTGAGTACTAGTACAATCTCTGCTCTACAGACTTGGTGACTTACTGTTGTTTTGTCACTGTATTTTTATTTTCTTTTCCATTTTGGGATTAATTATATCATCACATTTCAGAAGGACACAGCCCATATTTCTTACATTAAGCTTTGTTTCCCTCAACAACTCAGGTGTGAGAATAGAAGGGGCAAAGGGCTGTTTCCCTTAGCAACTCAGAGCTATGAGAATAATAGTGGTGATGATAGTGTTGAAATAAACTAAATAAGACAGTTCTCCCACATTAAAGCTTCTGAAAATATAAATGGAAGTGCATAAAGATGTGCTTTAATTACCAAGAGGGCACAGAATGCTGAGTAATTTCACTGCCAGAATGCAATAGGAAATTGCTCTCTTCTGGCCTCCATGGGCTCACAGATGAGCTCCTTGCATTGCTCCTGATGCAAGGGCAGACCTCACCTCCCTGGCCCTCTGAGCTCATACCTGCCCCATCTTTGGGTCCAACTCATAGGAAGCTGTAAGGGTAGCATATGAGTCTTGCATGTGAGCTTCATGCAGTGCAGTATCAAGAAATGTAATTCGTCCTGCAAGACCCCCCAGCAATGTTAAGCACACTAAAGCAGCAGCATCTGGCCCCATTGGTGAAGGTTGCCACAGGAGTGCTCTACAAAAGAGGATTTTATGAATAAATGTTCCACTCTTTTATTACCTGCTGGTTTCTTATGTATCTGTAGAGCACTTGATTATGGAACACTCCTGTGCGCATAGTTACTGCCAGCATCTCTGAAACCTAATGGTGGTTACACAGGAGATCTGGGCGCTCTTAGAGGTAGTGGCATCACCAGGAGGTTTGGGCTGGGTGTTTTGTACTTGACTGTATCTTCAAAAATTAATTTTCAGTGTGTTTTACTCTTTGGAGCATACAGTGACAGAAATATTTTGCTATGGTTGCAGATGTATGCCTGCATTGGCCTTTGCTCTGTGCTTCTCTTGAAAGTCAATTCCATCTGATCCAGTTCTAAAAAGGCACCAAGCTGAAAAGTTAAATAAGTATTAACATGATGCTCACCTCATTAATCGAATGTGATCTATTGGCTGTACATGCTGATGTGCAAGTAAAGCAAGACAGAGAACAAAACACCTACTGTTACTAGCTTATGAATTTGTACTTTCTGTGATCACTTACAAGCCAAATAAAGCACCACCCCAAGAGGTTTAGATTCAAAGAAGAAATACTTCAATATCTGAAAGATCTGAAATGGAATGTTGGGGTGGAATAACAGAACCTGTTCCTCTAGAGTAGAAAAATATGCCCAAAAAACAGGATTATCAGCAGGGTGATAATGTCTACAGGAGTCAGTCTGAGGCATATGGAAAGTATAGGCTGAGTCTGATTAGATTAGACCCATAGACCTAGAGCACAGAAGAAAGGCACACTCAAGTCCTTCCAACATATTCCTCTCCTTCCCTCCATGCCCTTTTAACCATTCATTCCTGATGGGGAAGAGATAATTCAGTGAGACAGCTGCTACCTAAAGCAGGAGTAATACAGTACCCGTACATTAGGCTGTATTGATTTTTTTGCCTATCAGTGGTGTTGGCAATATTTCTGCTACCAGGATAAACGTTATGTTATTGCTGTCCTGTTCACTGGCAGTATATATTCTCGTGTTTTCTCTGCTGTGAAGCTTGATTGGATTAGTCCTTTGTAAAGTGAATTGATCAAGGCCCGCTGGGGTCTTGGGATTCTAATATCTCTTCTAAAGCTCATGGTCAGGTCACATAACTTGGAACGTGCAGAAAAATGAAGTCTAGGGCCCAAACTCTTGCCTTTCTCTGGAATTAAATTATTCATTTGCTGATGTGAAACATCTCTTGGAATGGTAGTGAGATGAATTATTCCCAAAGACTGATCAAGAAAGCTGAGGGTTAAAAGCTCCGACAACAGAAGCTGTGCGATCTGCCAATTATTTGTAGCAGAGAAACCTGTGCAAGAGAAAGGGCTTGTAGGCAAGTAGGGACTGGTGTATTTGGAAAAGGGAGAAGGTTTCTGTTCCCAGGAGCTGGTGATTAGTCTAATATCTCTGTCTGGACTCATAGTTGAGCTGAGTCTGCCAGAAAAAGCGGAAAACAGTTTGAGCAAACTATTCATCCTAAAACCCATTTCAGAGAGCTTGGGGGATATTTTTCTGAGCTTTGTAGCAATATTATAGTGCTCATGGGAGATCAGAGAGTGGCTGAAAAAGTTGCTCTCAAGTTAACTGAGATTAGGTTGTTTTGTCTGAAGGATCTGCTGGAGATGGAAGGCAAGAAAACTACTGACAAGTGGCATGTCAAAAATCTGCCAAAATGGTGGGCCTGATCTCAGTAGTTAGACTATGCCATGACGGGGAAAGTGGTTCTGGAGATGTTGATGCCTACTGCCACAGAGTAGAAGACACAACCCGTGTGCCTGTGTAGGCACATCAGTTACTCTTTCAGGGGGATGACTTCTCCATGCTGCCTCTGGGAGTACCTCTTTCCCATGTAGAGTGAGCCAAGGGGCTCCCTTCACCCATCTGGAGGTCATAGGTTGTTGTGGGCACACACATCTCCAGCTCTGGAATACCCAGAGGACCCATTTTTGAGCAGACTTCACTGCTAGAGGCTGCCTAGCAAAAGTTGGGGTTGCAGATATCCAGGTTATGTAAGAGAGGTACGCACGACAAGTGCTAGGTGGTAGCTGCGAAGTTAGCGAAGTGCTGCAGACTTCTTTTATTCTTGTATCTTTTTGTCAACTTCTTACATCTGTTAAAAGTAGCAAGAGTCAAGATAGAGTAGATAGATGTCAGGAAATGTGATCCATAGCTAAGGGCTGGTCTCAATTTCTATTTTCCTCTGTGATAGAGGGATAATACTCATTGAATTTAGCCTTGAAACTGCCTACACAGAATGTCAAGCATCTTATCACTTCAGCTTTTGGGTTATGTGCACTGGTGGTCAAGGAAAGTGTTATCAACATCAAAGAAATACCTTGATATTTATATTTGTTGTAAATATCTACTTATTGCATCCTTCACTCTAGACTCTTCTACCTACATGTCTGCAGGTGTAGAGTTAGCATCTCTTCATGATGAAGAAAACAGAAGATGAGCTTGCTCTCTCTCTCTGCAAGCCAGGGGAGTGTGCCCCTGCCAAGTCGGTACTCATGTATTCACCAGGTCTGTGCCTAGAAATTTCCCTGCTTCACCTGGCATATATTAAGACCTAAGTGAGCAGCAATGACTTCAGAATCCAGAGCTCACACCCACAGGAATTGTCTTGCACTGACACTCACAATTCCCAGTAGTTCTCAGATGTAAGGCTTTTATTCCCTCTGTAACAAGATTGAATATACTGTGGCCCATGTTTTGGTATATGTATAATTTTAAATGCAGTTACCTCAGTTCTCAGAGTAACTTATCCACAACGTTATCATTCCACAGAAAGCCCACACTCGCACAAACATTTCAATGATCATTATTTGTCTGCCTGGTGCAGAAACATTTGGGAGAAAGGCACAAAGCCACAACTTGCCTGCAGAGACTGGCTGCCATCACAAGTCAGGGCAAACTTGTAAAGATGATTTGTTGTTACCAGGTCATTCTAGTTGACATAGGAAAGTTTCAGAGGATAGGGTTCTGAACACAGAAAGAAAATCAGTGTTGTCCCACTGGGCACTGATGTGCCCAGTCACATCAATGGGACAAGGGAAAGCTGTAATTATCCTCTTGCAGTCTGTATCTATTCAGAGCAATATTTGCCATCTCATGGCTGCAAGATACTGAGTCACAATGTAAAATAACCGTGCCCATCTATGAAAGGTAGGTGTGAGGACAATAAAAGGTTTCTCGTGTTTTAGAGCAACAGCAGTGAGATGAAGTGGCAGGTGCAGGCACAGCCTCACCGAAGTTAATGGCATGATGTTGCTGGCTTGATTACTTCCAAACCAGCTGACTTGTCAGAACAGATTGATCCTAGGAGCTACTTGGTCTTTGAACATCTTCCTCTCTCCTTCCCATTACTGTAAAATGAAATAAAAAGGATTTAATATAAAGCTTTGTGGCCTATTTTGCAAAATTTTGCTGGAGCAAGGTAGAAGACCTGAATATTACAGGAACTCTGCTGGTTGTGCACATTGTTTCTGCAAGTCTGAGAGCTGCTTCTAAGAAAGGAGAAACATAGAAAAACAAAGGAGCAAACAAAAAAGAATGAATCTCTGGAGCTGAAGTGGAGCTGAGCATGGAAATAAAACTACTTCCAAGTCAGACACAGATTTCAAGACTGTGAGGCTTGTGGTGTACATTATGTCACTTGCCAGAACAGCAAGGAGTTGTTTAATGAACTGTGATTTTGTTAGGAACCTGCAAAACCTTCTTAACAAGTTCTGAGATCCAGAAAGACTTCACATACATTAAGGCCAGGCCGGATGGGGCTTTGAGCAACCTAGTCTAGAGGGAGATGTCCCTGCCTATAGCAGGGAGGTTAGAACTAGACAATCTCCATTCTTTACTGGAAATCTCAATTCTTTACTGGAATTAAATTAAATTAAATTAAATTAATTAATTAAATTAATCTCCATTATTTACTGGAAATCTCCATTCTTTACTGGACGCGGCTGGGAATGTGGCCACTGAGGACAATGAAAAGGCTGAGGTTCTCAATGCCTTCTTTACATCTGTCTTTAAAAGTCAGGCCAGTTATCCTCAGAGTACTCTACTCTCTGAGCTGGAAGTCCCGGATGGGGAGCGGAATAAACCCCCCTCGATTCAGGAGGAAACGGTCAGAGACCTACTATTCCACCTGGACTGCCACAAGTCCATTGGGCTGGACGAGATCCACCCAGAGTGCTGAGGGAGCTGGCGGAGGAGATAGCCAAGCCACTTTCCATCATCTATCAGCATTCCTGGTCAACTGGAGAGGTCCCAGAAGACTGGAGACTTGCCAATGTGACTCCCATCTACAAGAAGGGTCGTAAGGAGGATCCGGGGAACTACAGGCTTGTCAGCCTGACCTTGGTGCCAGGGAAGGTTATGGAGCAGATTGTCCTGAGGGAGATCACGTGGCATTTGCAGGACAACCAGGGGATCAGGATCAGCCAGCATGGGTTTGTGAACAGCTGGTCCTGCTTGACCAACCTGATCTCCTTCTATGATCTGACTTGCCTGGTGGATGAGGGAAAGGCTTTTGATGTGGTCTACCTAGACTTCAGCAAAGCCTTTGACACTGTCTCCCACGGTATTCTCCTGGAGAAGCAGGCAGCCCGTGGCTTGGACGGGAACACTCTTTGCTGGGTAAGGAGCTGGCTGAAGGGCTGGGCCCAGAGAGTGGTGGTGAACGGAGTTAAATCCAGCTGGCGACCGGTCACGAGTGGTGTTCCCCAGGGGTCGGTGATGGGGCCTGTCCATTTCAATATCTTTATTGATGGCCTGGATGAAGGCATTGAGAACACCCTCAGTAAGTTTGCAGACAACACCAAGCTGGCAGGAAGTGTCGATCTGCCTGGGGGTAGAGAGGCCCTACAGAGGGATCCAGACAGGCTGGATCTCTAGGCTGGAGCCAGTGGGATGAGGTTCAACAAGACCAAGTGCCGGGTCCTGCACTTTGGCCACAGCAACCCCAGGCAAAGCTACAGGCTTGGGGCAGAGTAGCTGGAAGACTGTGTAGAGGAAACGGTCCTGGGGGGGTTGGTCGATGCTCAGCTGAGCATGAGCCTGCAGTGTGCCCAGGTGGCCAAGAAGGCCAATGGCATCCTGGCTTATATCGGAAATAGTGTTGCCAGTAGGAGTAGGGAAGTAATTGTTTCTCTGTACTCAGCCCTGGTGAGGCCGCACCTTGAGTACTGAGTTCAGTTTTGGGCCCCTCGTTACAAGAAAGACATTGAGGCCCTGGAGCGTGTTCAGAGGAGGGCGATGAAGCTGGTGAGGGGTCTGGAGCACAGGCCTTATGAGGAGAAGCTGAGGGAGCTGGGATTGTTCAGTCTGGAGAAGAGGAGGCTCAGGGGAGACCTTATCACTCTCTATAACTACCTGAAGAGTGGTTGTAGTGAGCTGGGGGTTGGCCTCTTCTCTCTTATAACTAGTGACAGGACGAGGGGGAACGGCCTCAAGTTGTGCCAAGGGAGATTTAGGGGAGGTGGTTGAGTCACCGTCCCTGGAGGTGTTCAAGAAACATTTAGATATAGTGTTGAGAGACATGGTTTAGTGGGGTTATTGGTGGGAGGTGGATGGTTGGACTGGATGATCTTGCAGGTCTTTTCCAACCTAGCTAATTCTATGATTCTAATTCTATGATTATATGGTCTTAAATGTCCCTTCCAACCCAAACTATTTTAAGATTCTATGATTCTATGATTAAAACGCATGCTTGCATAATCTCACTCAAATATTTGCATGCTTGAAGTTAAAGCAATTGCTCTCCTGCCTTCATGGCTCAAGGCCAGCCAGCTCCACACCTTGCTGGATAATCTGGAAGCACTCTTCTAATTCAGTTCCTCTAGCATGAGAAAAAGCTCTCAAAGGTTGTCATCACCACTTAGCAGAACCTCTTTTCATAGCTAATAAGATGCTAAAGAAGAGATAAGTTGTCCTAGAAATACCTCAGTGCATTAAATCTAATATGATGAAAGGAGACAGCCTTAATCTGAAGAGAGTCACAGCCACCTCCACCCAGACTCTAGCTGTAAAAGAATATAGAGTGTCTGTGTTAAGGCATATTAGCCAGCGAGTCACTTCTGGCAGAGAAACAAATTTGCTATTTTTGTTCCGCAAGAGCAAGAGGCCTGCCAGGTGCTCAGAAAAAAAAACAGGGTGGTATCACTTAAGTGTGTAGACCAGGGAAAAGGGCATGTAAGATTTTCTGTGAATAGGCTAAGATCAGGTACTTGCTCTCCAATACTGCATGCAGGAAAGGTGTTTCTAAGATTAGTTAAACCTTCTTAAGTATGTTGTAGCAACATTTAGGATTAATTATCCCCAGTCCATGTGAAAGATGGAGAAAAGATACTCCAATAAACGTTTCAAAGAAATACTGCTGTATTTCCCCTTAGATGAAAAGAGACTCTAACTACTCCAGGGCAGTTGGCACATTACTGCCTATTTTTGCTTGCGACGATACCATTAATTGGATGGTAAAACACAGCATGTAATCTGTCATGGAAACAGAGTTGTCGTATGCAGGGCTAAGTGGGTTACACCTCCATCCTCCTTGTCCACTCAGTGTTCGTCACAACTGGGTATCTCCTGTAAAACCAGTGTAGCTGTGACACCTGCCTATTCATTTGACACTGATCCCAGCACTCTGAAACTGCACCACAGCTGCAGCTTAAAATGATAATTCTGTTCTCAGCTCTGGAAGGGTTTGTCATATTAACATGACTCTCTTTCAAACAGTACTGCCAAGGAGTATCCTCCAGATGGCTGCTGAAAAACCAGGGGTTTCTGAAGGGGCAGTCACTGTTACAGCCAAGGTTTGTTGGAAGAGGGAGTCTCTACTCCATCTCCCCAAAATGCCCCTTTTGAAGAAGCCCTTCTGATCGATGTAGCAATCCCACAGTGCATAAAAGATATGTAGTTCTGATTACTGTACACAAAAGTTTATTAACAAGTAGAATAGGCTTCTTTCACTGAGGGCAGCCCACGACCAGATTCACCTTTAGGGAAGTTGCTTCTACTGAATAGGACAAGCAAATAGGAAATGATGGTTCTGCTCTGTATTTGCTTGGGGTGGTGATCGTTGTTAAAAAAAAGTGAAATTTCACAGTCCAGTTTGGCTTTTCTCATGCTATTTGTGTCTTTGATCTGCATACATGATATATATGTTAGTTTACTACTTCTCAAGCAATCAGAACAGTGCCTGATGCATGGCAGAGCAAAACTTTCATGATTTCTACCCAGAAGGGCATATGATTTAATGGTGGAGTTACAAAGGCTTTTGTTTACTTCTCCTACCCAACCACACTAGAACAGTTCTTTCCTAAGCACAAACCCTTAGCTGTAGATGCTTATAACTGTTTCCTTAATGAACTCCTGGGTTTGAAAAGGAGGCTTCTTTTTCTCTGGTTGGATGGACATGCCTTTGGGGCTAGCTAAACAGAAAGGTTCAGATATCCAAACCTAGTTTTCTTTCTGCTCTTTAATGGTTTTTGCTTGAAATGCTTGGAGGAGAAATGAAAGTCTGCCAGGTGGTAGCCTTAAAGCAGGGAGGCAAGCAAGCTGAGAGGAAGCATGCCATTCAAGAACAGTCATGAGCCACATCAGCCCATTCTGGTTAAGTGCAGCTGGCTGGCCCTTCAAAACTCTCACTAATGCTCTTCTGGGCTCTAATGTCTGTTAATCATGTATTCTTGTAAAAAAATGTAAATCTGCAAAGCATACTCTTTTTTACCATCAAATATTTCCATGACTGATGGTTTTTGGTTTATGTTTCCCAGTTTCAAATGTATTCATCCTGATCCAGCTGTGTTCTCTAATAGCTTGAATCAAGAGAATGCCATCAAAGCCCAGTGCAAGTGAGATGGGAACCAAGGCCCAGAATAAAATCCCGGTTACACTGATGTCAGGACTTTGGGAGGCAGAATTTACCATGTGGCCAATTTAAACCAACGTAACCCTATTTCTTTAACTGATGTAACACTTGATTTAGACACATAGACAAGCGTTCATTCCACCTCTGCATGTTTTTTTTTTTCTTCCAGGATAGTTTCATGGAGAGAGGTTAAGGAGATGAGGAAAGGAAAGAGGAAGGAGTGTAGTAAAGAGGTTTCCTTCAGGTTTTCATTGGCAGATAAAAATGAAATTCCCACAGAAACCAGCAGTGATGTATTTATTGGTGAAAAGGTCAATTAAACTTTATAGTCACTGTTATTCTGTTAAAAAAGAATAGAACTCTAACAGATAAATTAAATAATAGGTTTACAATAAGTGCAAGCAATAGCACCATTTGTCCTGTCAATCCGAGCACGTGCTCAAATTCTTCAGTGAACTGGAACCATGGAAAGAAAAAGGGATACAAGAGCATTATGGGAGTCTGGACTGTAAATTACAGGAGATAGATATATTGTTATGGAAACTATATCATTTCTTAAAATGAATTCAATCTTCCTGACCTACCTCTCTTCTTCAAAATTTCCTTTCTTGTATTATGACCACTTCTTGGTCCACCAGACCAGAGTTCAAATGCCTTCAGACCTGCAGCATGTTTAAGAAGATGAGAAATGACAAATAATTTGACAAATTATCCAAGCCTGACAATTTGTGTAGCACTATACGCATTCCAGTCAGACCTCCCAGCATTAACGAATTTGCCCTTCATGGTGGCTGTGAGGCCCAGCAGTCCAATACCCGTGGTTTTGCAAGGGTAAGATTGTGCAATGAGATGATGGCTGTTGAGGTGACCAGTGCCAGAGCCTTGTCCTGAGCTGGGGAGTCAGAGTGGAGAACCAGATGGGGGGTGGACTTGTAAGATCAAGACAAGCCAGACCTCTCCAAGGGGCAAGAGGTTTTTCCCAGTTTCTGAATAAAATGAAAACATTTGTTTGCAAGTGAAACTCTGTGTGAAATGTAGGTCTGATAAAATGTTATTTGGGGTCAATCAAAGCTTTCTGCTGTTATGAAATCAGAGCATTTTGGTCCAAGTTTGTCCTTTGAAAACTTGTCGATGTGCTTTTGTGTGAGAATAATAACAGTGAATTGCATGTGGGAAAAATTATTTCCAAATGAAAACTGAAAATATTCCATTCCAGAAATGTTCACATGGGCCACTTCAACCTTTTGGGAATGCTTTGTTTTGGGACAAGAAGTTCTGGAAACAAAATACTGCCAGAGCTGACAATTTCTTTTTTCAAAACACTGAATAAGAGTAAAAGGGCACTTCTCACTGAGAAGAAACTTGGTTGCAGAACAGAGAGTTTGCCTGTAACTTTGCTGAGCTTGAGCAACAGGATCTGAACCTGAACCTTAGGACATGACTTTCAGGTGGCATCAAGGGCTGCTAAGGGGGCACTGAGTAAGGATCCCGATCCTTACTGTTAACAAACAAAACGAGCTTTTGCTGTTGAACTCAAGAACCACTGAGGGATCAATATTATTTTTGTATCTTGATGGAGATAACTCAGAATTCTGAGCTTGAGTCTACATCATTTTAAGCCTGTAGGCATTCTGGCAGTTGAGTATAGATACCATAAATGATTTGTGGATTCTATTTTAATTGGCTGCTATAGAGTACAGAGAGGCAGATCTCAGTTTGCTGGAGGCAGCTTTCTTTGCTTTCAAGGATCGTATCAATGCCCAAATTCTGCCTGTGAAAAAGCAGGCTCTAGTTTGCAAAAGGTGTATTTCCCTGTGCCTGGACACATTGGTATTTATTCTTTTTCGATTTACTGTCTAGAGGAAAGTGGTGAAGCATTATCTGCAGCAGCGCGACCTGCAGATAGACCATCAGATTAAGATAAATATCCTAATTTAAGAATTATTTTGATGGGTGGGAAAGGGCAGCTCAGTTTTGTCACCTCTGCCAGCAGCCCCCCGGCATGCACGACTGCTCTCATTGTGGAGGCCATTACCCTCAGCCATTACTGCTGGCAGAGCAGCTGCAGCAGCCAAGTGACCCCCCCATGCTTACAGCGACAGGCCATTTTAATTGCAACCCACAGCTTAAAGTCTTCATTAACTTCTCCCCGAGCCCTGCCTCCTCCACCATAACATCAGTGGCTCATCGCCCTGACTGGCAGAGCAGCGAGGAACATCTGCAGTTCAAACGTGATGCATATGCAACAGTGGTCTGAGGATTAAAGGTCAGCAGGCTCCTCCAACACCCAGCACCCTCTCTCCCGTGCCGGGTGTCTGGTGTCTTTTACATCCCATTGTTGGAAACTCTATACTTCCTGCCAGGCCTTCTGCCTGCTCGCTTGGCCTGGTGGCTGCACAGCCCGTGTGGAGTGTTACCAAGCAGGCCTTCCCTCAGCTCCCCATTGAACAGCCAAGGGAGAGGATGGCTACAACAGCTGCAGCGCTGGCTGGCTTGTGACAAATGGTCCTGTCACTCTTCTTATTGATTAGCAATGTTATGACATTTCCCTTCAAAAACACAGATGTGACACGGGCAGCGACAGGAGCACCACTCTGGGAGGAACATAATGTTTGCTGCTGTTCCCATTTTCCTCTCTGCATCTGTTCATATCTGTGGTGATGACTGTTTCATGCGCTGTTTTATCAAGAAGCAGTGGGAGCAGGTGAAACCTTTGCTTGGGTTAAAGGTGAATGTGTCTTGTCACACTGTGGGGCTGAGCACGTGCAGAACAACCCTGGTTCTCCCATTCTGCTCCATCCAGTGTGCAGGGAAATGGCTGGGGACTCGGTCAGGATAGGGCTTGTAAAAGGATGTGAAGGTGCGCTGACTCCATATGTGATTTCAGAAACCTCTTGGGAAGTCCTTTGGTCAATTTTTGTAGCAGGATGTATTATGAAAAAAAACATAATAATGCTCTTGAAGTCTGGGAGTACGTCTGCCCCTGCTGGGCTGTTCCAGGAGCACTGGATTCTTGCACACCTCCCTGCTTCCCTCCATGCTGAGCCAGATGTGAGCCCCCAGGCTCTCCAGAGGGACAAATGGGGTTGCTGGTGGTGTGCAAAGCCTGAGGGCAACTCAGCACCCCCCTTAAAGGCCAAATCAGAGCCTATCTATTTCTAAGGGGTTATTGAGATGAATGTGTTTCATAGCACCTTAGGAAAGCTGATTTTATGTCCCCTGGGACATAAAATTCCCTGGTGCTTCCTTGGAACCCCCAGAGGAGATGTTTGACCATCAGCAGAGGTGTTCCCATACTGGTGAGCCCTAATTGCACTCCTCTACCAGAAGTACTTTTCTATTCAATAGAGAAAGCTAATCAAATATTGCCAAGTTGAAGAGGTTTTGAAAGGGTTGGTAAGGAAGGACGGTACCAGGACTGATCTTTGACTTGCCCAGGCCTTGGGAGGAGAGCCTCTGACAGGGAGGTCTAGCTGCTCTGATTGCACCAGAGAGAAATCCCAGTCAGTACAGCAGGAATAAATGCTTTCCTCGGTATAGAAGGTAACCTCCTTGTGTCAGATATTTACTGGCCAAAAGAGAATCTTAGGAGGATCTCTCTGTTTTCCCTGGAATGAAGGAGAGCATGATTTTTTTTTCCCCAAGCATACAAAATATGCCAGTTTAATCCTAAAGTGACTTAAAACCTTTCTTATTAGTCTGAAATATTTAATTCAACTTTCAGTGACTGCTTCGCAGTGCTTCACAGAGAAGTTATTTAGAGGAAAAGTACTTACCTTCCTGTCCAAAAGGTTGCTCCTTGGAGGCTGAATAACCGTACTTTGGATGAACTACATTAGGATTGCTGGAAATTCATGATAAACTGTCTCTACACATGGCAGTTAATGAGCTTGTTGTTACATTTAAGGGATCTCTATATCTTCTGAGTCAGAAAAAGCAATGCTGGCATGTCCAATATCATTTCTTGTCTTGACCAAAGCTCTTACAGTGCTAATACAGTTGAAATGGTCTAAGATACAAGCCTGATTTACATGAACTTGAAGCAAAACACATTAGCGTGATTGCGTAGACATTACTGTACGGAGTATACTGGTAATAAGAAGTATGTTTTGGACTGTCTCTTGTACAGCTTTCAGCATTTTTCACAGCAAAAAGAAGAGATCTAGTCTAGAAGGAAAAAAGAAAAATATAATAAAAACCTGTTTTTGATGCCTCAGGCAACATGATGTAGATTAATATGAGCTAAATGGAATGTGACCAATTTGTAAAGCATTTGGTTTGTATCTTGAGAAATTGAAGACAAGACCATTTTTCCCTGCAATCACAGTAAGCCTTAGGCTACAAGCTCTTGGAGTCTCTACAATTGCTGTAGGCTTCCTGTTTTAATATACAAGTGTATCCTAGAATATGTCTTTCTTAGAATTGTCATAGTCCAATGATGTGATAGATTTGCCAGTATGATACTTCTATTGCCTTCCCTTGGGAGAAGCCTCCATTAGTCGTAATGTGTGCTTTTAGTTTCTGTGAATTTCATCAATTTTTGTGTAATATTTTGCCCACAACTGTTTATTTATGCAAGAAAAGCATTGCAGTAATCTGTATCCTATAGTATACGTAGGGATATGCAGCAAGAAAATGTTTTTTTTCTGACACAGGTTCATCTGAAGAAGATTGTTTCAGACTGGCAAATGGGCAGTAAAATGTGGGTTTGCTCTGAGTTTATATTAAGAGGAAAAAATCAGAATAATGCAGATTTCATCATTTTATTAATGATCATAAAAAACCCTTTGCAGACATTTAGAGGTGAAAACTTTTATGTAATTTACAAAGGAGGTTGTAAAATTGTATCCCCAAACAGTATAATAGCTAGTCCAGAGAGAGACCACCAACAGATGCACAATAACTCTGTATCAGTCTTTAAATGCAGTGCAGAAGCTCCAAACCCACAGAGCAGGCTGGACTTCCTCCCCTATTCATTTCCTTTATCACATCACAACGCCACTTTCCCATGCCAGCAAACAGCTTGGAGACCATCTCAAACTCAACTCAAAGTTTCTATCCCTCTTTTTGCAGCTATAATTCAGGAAAAGTTTTGTGTTTGCTTTTCACATAACCTGAAGAAAGTGCCCCAAAGGCACAAATCTAACTTGAATATGACCTTCAATCTAACAAGCTAAAGGAAAAAACATACCTATGGTATGTTTGGCAGTCTTCCATTTGGGTGTGTGGGCAATATCATTCAGGAACTCTTGGTAGCTACAACATCAAGATGTTCTGTAATTCTTAAGCTCATTTGTTTGAATAGCGGACAAGCAGGGACAAATGGAGGTCGCTTTCCACTTATTTATTTATTTAAGAATCAAGATACAAGGACTGAGAGCTGGGCATTCATGCAATCCTGGCTCCATGAGTGGAGGTATGGGGAAAAGCTCATCCGGGTAGCTACGCAACTCTGTAGGCACTAATTCAGAGCAAAGAATAAGCAGCAGCTGTGAATAAGGGAGCAATAATAGTGCCCAAGATGTTCTGGGTTAGTCCTGGCTGCATGTTCTCACTGGATGCTGTGCCCTTTGCAGAGCTCTGCATCACAAAATATAAAAATTTATTCTTGACTTTGCAGGTAGCAGATGGGCATATTTTCTGATACTTTGGGCCAGTGACTCCTTATTCAAATCTGGATGTACAACTGGAAAGGAAGGCTCCGCATTTTCACTGTTCATTACTATTGCCACTTTGTGTACTGTGCTAATGGTTACATGGTGAAAGCCCTCACAAGCCTCTCAGGCCAGACCTAGTCTCTTTTGTACTACTGGGGTATCAGTGGCTGAAAGTGGTTTAAAGATCAGACAGAAGACAGATGGGACTGCTGAAGGCCACCTGGTCCAACCTCCTGCTCAGAGTCAGGGCCTTGTCCAGGTAGATTTTGAACATCTATCAAGCAGAAGATGAAGGATTTAAATACACAGATCTATATGTAATGTTTTGCTGTTTGTTGTGGTTTTGTTCCTTTGTTTGTTTTTAATTTGAGTGCCTCAAATCATGTTGTGCTGCTCAGGAAGGGTCACACAACAGCATGTGGTGCCACAAGTAGCTCTTCCAATCCCACACTCAGACTCACTGTCTTCCTGAAAGCATCCCAATAGGAGATGTGTATCTGCACTGAAATCACAGGGTAGCAGCCCTTTATGTCACAGCTGGATCTAGCCTCTCCCACCCAGCATAGCCATTCAAGCCTTTATTTTCAAGACACTGTCCTCTTTCCGCTCACCTCACTTCAGGACACAGCCTCCAGTTCCTCAGGGCAGCAGCCCTGCCCTGGGCCCAGTCAGCGTGATGAGGACAGTGGACTGCTCTTCGTGGGTCAGGCAGGAATTTTCTTTTCCCTCCCGCTCTTCAGCCAAAGGTAATTGTGAAACTGATGGGTTATCTCTCCTCTAAGTTCAGCAGCAAAACCTCACAGCTTGTAAGAATAATTCAGCCACAATTAGTGCTGGTGTGAAGCCAGGGCCTCCCACAGATAGGTCTGTCTGGTCCAGTGCAGAAGCTGCAATCTCTTTAATGATGGGAGGTTCGACTAAATTAAAGTTGACCCTCAGGCTTCTGGTGGCTAAATTCCAGCAGTAACCTTCCTTCCTATCCATTCCTCTGGAAAAAAATCCTACCAACAATAAATACAAGTCAGAGGGGGAGGAAACCTCTCTGTTGTTAACCTTTACAGGACAGTGGATGTGTCCAAATCAGACAAAAAACATGATGTCTCCTGCTGAAGTGCCATAAATAGTGCTATCTCCCAGTGTGATCTTTGAGAGAATCTGTTTTGGGGAAAGAACAGAAGAGGAGTCCTAAAAACAGTGCGTGAAAAATGATGAAAGTTACTTTGAAGTGAGTCCGAGAGCTGCAGTGCTTTCAGCAGCTTCCCTCTGGAAGCCCTTGAAATTCTATCTGCAATAAAAGGTACCAAAAGAAAACAGCTGGCAGGAGCTGCTAAAGTGGAAACAATATGCAGTTCTGAAGAGATAAACAGGATGGGCACAGAGCAGAGTGAAAAAGAAGGTACAGATCTGTTATGTGATGGGAACAGCACCAGCTGTCCTGGGCTGAGACTGCCTGACCAGGGCTGGGAGAAAACAGATTTAGCACTTGATTTTCATAGGAATGTGAGTTTTGCTTTGGCCTGAGGGTCTGAGTTGTCAGATCCCTTGATTATTCACTGAAGAAGAAGCCTTGGCTTGCATAAAGGGGATGAGTGTGTAGGGGCACTAGGCTGAAATACCGAAGCAGAAGCCTTCTGTGCTAACATTTCTCCAGTACCTGAGCCAACAGCAGCTGGACTGAGCACCACTTCCCAGTTTTAGGGCACTGAGGCGCTCCCTGGCTGGCTGGGCAGTAATACTGATGCTCAACAGAATGGGCCCAGAATGGGTGCAATGTCAAAGCTGCGACCAAATACACAGCCTTTGCCCCCACTGAAATCATACAGACATGGGAGACAAAAACTGGTGAAGGATTAACATCGGAATCAGAGTGGGATGCCTCTCTATGCAATTCAGAGAAGGATATTGTTAATAGAGTGTACATGGTCTACAACCTGGTCTGATTTTGAGTTGTAAATAATAGATGTTTCCTTTTTTTCCAAATAAATTCTGTAGATCCCTACTGAGAGCAGAATATGACTACAGGAGGATGGTAAGGAATCCAAATGCAGCCACAACTCTGAAAAAATCTCCCACATGCTGAACTGCTCCTGACTCTGCCCACACCATTACTGATGAAAAACTTCTGCTTAGATACCTCTGCTCATGAGGGATGGAATATTAATTGAAACTCGTGTCCTGTCTTTACAGATCCACTTCAGCTCTAAAGCACTTCTAGGGGAAAATGCTAATTCAGAACTGTGATGGGAGTGGGGGGAGCTCAGACACTCTTTCCATCTACTTTTATTTCTGATTTATACAATTCTCATTCTGCTTACAGCCACAGAGGCTCTCTGATGTAATTATTTGTGTAAGGTCCTATGATACAACCGTTAGACTATCTCAGTGTTAGAGTAGAAGCAAAACTTTATCTCACACAGCAACATTGATTTTCCAGGCATGTGAATTTGCAAGCAATGTTAACAGAGAGAGAATCGGCCTAAAGCAGAAAAGCTGTGAGAAGTTTCATATCAAGTCATTGTGTAGATGACACCGTTGTACAAACAGCGTGTGTTCCTACAGTTTCCTAGGTAGGTCAGCTTGGGCAGAGCCGCGCTTGAAGAGAGGAATAAGTAGCCAAAGATTTATGTTTTCTAAATACATGTTAAATCACCTTCATTTGGCAAGGATCTGGCACCTTGATGAAGGATGAAGACTAACCCACAAGTAAGTAGAGAATTGCATCTGTGATATTAAACAGCATTTTCCCCTGTGGGCAACCCATTTGCCTTCAGAAAAGTTCCACATTCTCAAAATGCTTTGGTGGCCTAAAACCATTTGAGGACCCGGATATGAAATGACTCTTCAGAAAAAGACTCAGATGCTCACACAGTTTCTGTAGCTATAAGAGCTTTTGTACATCTGAGCTTTTGTACATCTGAGTTGCAAAACTGTTTCCCTCTCACATGAGTTTTACCTTTATTTGCAAAAGATTTAGTTCCCTATAAAATCAATGGTCATTCCTCTGCTTTCTGCAGTATTCTTCAATTGGTACTATAGAAGAGAAATTCAATCTATCCAATCCATATTTGCAGATACTCTTAAAATTGGCATGTAAAGAGCTCAGACTGGGATGGATGAAAGTTAAGCGCTAAACATGTCAAAAAGTCAAGGGACCAGAGATGCCACCAGCAGTAGAAAGGTGATTCCAATAAATTCTTCATAGTTCTTAGATTTTAACTGAACAACTGGCAATAACATATTTTCTACTTGCATGCAGGCAGCTAGCAATTGATCTGTATGCTGAAAATAAAGATATTCTATTCATCATGAACTTATAGCCTTGACAAATTAACTGTATATATTTGTTGTTGTTTGCATAAATATTTAATATTAAAAATGTTTAAGACATTTGCACCAGGTCATATAACACTAGGAAAATGTCTGTGAGTTAAATAGGTCAGGACTGAATTTCTTTTCACAATTCTAATTCCTTAGCTCAGATTTTCTTTGGTATAAGTGCAAATTGTGTTCTTAAATGTTCGTTTTCCAAGAAAACTGAACATGCCTCTGTTTCTGTGCTATAGGAACACATTGATTATTTGTGTTTACAGTAATGCATAGGGATCCTAAACTAGAAACTTGCAGTAGAAAGGGGAGAACAAGATGGTCCTTGACCTAAGTCATGTGCTTGCTTGGTTCTTTCTCAGCTGTCCTCCAAACAAAATAAATCTCATGTTAATTCCTCAACTCATACTTTAATTCTGTTCTACTGAGAAGTTTTGTATTTCTGCTAACATACTTTTTCAGCATAGTCCAAGCCAAAGTGAATGCAATTTTTAAGAGGATCCAACAATACTACACTCTAGTAACAAGCGTTCTCCATCCCCTCTCCCTGCCCAGAGCAATATTTGGTTTGTACAGGAGCTGATCTTCACAGCCACTGCTGATCCAAAGCCTGTTGCCTTTGAGACCTGGATGCACATTAGATTTTCCTTCCTCATATACAGAATCAGTACTCCATGTGAGGAAATGAACAGCTAGTTCCAATGTGTGATTTTTTTGTTCATGATTTGTCCACCTTGATTTTCAACATACCGAACACTGTCACAACCTGATCCTGGGAGGACTTCTTTGGCACTCTGCAGAAATAAAATCAGTGCTTTTTGTGCGCTTCGGATATTCTCAGTATCATTTGAGATGCAGCCTCATCTTTGACTTTCCTGATGTTTTACTCAGGACTCAGTAACTACCAAAGACCACAGACACTCCGTAACTCGCTTGGAGTTCACCACGTCCTGCCCACACAGTGACAACTGTTTGTTTTCCATCCATCACCATGAAGGTGACCACGAGGATGGGAGCACCCAGATCTGCCTGTGCCGGCGCTCACAGCTGCTGCCTGCACCACTCCCACCAGCCTGAGCGTGGACACCAGAGCCACTGCTGCACCAAAATCCTCGCTTTCCTCCCCGCAATCAATTTGCATTTGATAAAATAATGCAGGCAATAGCTACCGAAGCTTAAGCCACCCTGGGAATAGCTGAGCACATGCCAAAGGACAGATGCAAAGCAGCACCTAATGTCTCTTAATGCAACACGTTGTCCTTTAAACCCTTGTTTGAGTATTCATTCTTGAAGCAGCCTCAAAATACGCTGTCTCCTCAAATGTGTCCTCTGGCAAGTAGCAGCCTTGCCTGCAGAATCTTTGTCTAATTACATTTTGGCAGAGCAGAGTGAGGAGAAAAAAGAGAGAAAAGGAACTAGATAATTCCACGGTCAAAATCTGTCATGGACTGAAAAGTGGAGGAAAGTGGAGTCCTTCCTGCTTTGCTGAGCCGCTGTGCGTAGGATGGGACTTGCTGCAGTCTTGGCAAGTATGCAGGCATTAGGAGGCATTAGGGTTTCAGTTAGCTGCTCACAAATGCACACATTCACTGTGATGGCTAATGTGACTGTCATTATACCCCAGATATACTTGGTTTGCTTTCACACACAGGCTGTTTGTTGATATATGTAAATTGAGGAGAGGTAGAAAAGCCTTGCAGGACACAAGGGTTTTTGCTGACCAGTTTGAAGTACTTTCTACCAGCTGAGCCTTTGCATGAATGTCCTTGGCCAACACTTCCAGTTTTTCTATATCTCTGTATTTTAAGTACTTCCAACTCAAGAAGACAAACACGACAATAAAACAGTATTCAGTGTATTCCACCATACAACTCATGACGCAGGATATGTTTGCATGGCTTACCTCCCAGTTATACCTACATCTTTTGCTTTTCCTTATGCCTTATCTCAAAAAGCATGCCCTGCTCCCTGTGATAGGCTAAAGCAGACGGGAAAGGTGGCAGTTCTCCTAACCTGTGTGCCAGCTTAAGGAAAGGCACGGCTACTTTTAGGAGGCTATGGCACTGCTGCTGCTCCAAGGGAAGACTATGGGAGTCTGCCCTACTTGGGCAAAGTGCCTGGGTCTGTGCTGGAATAAAAATTCTGCCCTGAGCCAATGTTGTGCAGTGCGTACTGTTTAACAGAAATGCTAAATATTGCAAGAAAATATGGGTTAATGATCATTTCTATAGGGGTGATAAAAAATCATCTTGTTTGGTCTCTCAGTAACTAGGAAATGGAGGCAGATGAGCCTGCAGCCTGGTTTCAAAAGACAGTGAACATCCACCAGTCCTTTTTAAATCAGCGGGAGCTCTCTCCAAAAACAAAGATAGAACATAAAGTGTAAAGCTAGCTTTATTTTTCACCATTTCCTGTACACTGACCCTGCTAAATTAGATCCAGTGAGTCACAGCTGCATCGAGAGTATCCTCACAAGGATGAGCAGCATATGAAGGCATCCAGCACAGCATTAGTGCGGCTGTGGTTCCTGCAGCAGTGCAATGCGCTGCCACAGAGCCTCAGAGTTTGCCAAGGAGAGAAGGAAGGGTGAGTGCAGTACTGAGGAGGGAAGATGGATTGTCTTTGATTTGATCCATCCTTTGTTCATCTCCGTGGCACTGCAGCCTTTGCCATACAAGTCATAAAATTTGCTACCAGCAGCTATTTTGACAGTGACATAACAAAGCTCAGAAGGGAATGAAGAAACACATCCAGGAGTGACAAAACAACACAGCAAATTGTGTTTGTACCAACATGATAATACGGTGGTTTATCAGTAGTTATACCAGTATAAAAGAAAAGAAAAATGGATTGGTTTTTTTAATAGGATCGGATTTATTTTGCTTATGCACAGTATCTTCACAAACCTTGAGAAATAGTCCTTACTGTTAACCTAAGAAAGAGTGATTTCCTTTGGAATGAGCGTGATTGCCATGAAAACCTCTGGCAGGCCCGCAGGCAAGAAAAAAAAATCTAGTATCAATGTAGTCCAGAACGACATGACTGAAATCATGGTTTAAATTTATTTTGTACAATTTTTCATCTGGTAACGTTCTTCCATACTGTCCTCATGGCTCTGCTACTTTTCCTGCAGTCTAAAATTAACCTTCACCTTATATGAACTGAGGAAATTTCATAACTATGTCAGTATGCAACACTGCCTTCTCGGTCACGAGTACCAATGGTAATAATTTCAAATATATTTGAATTTGAAAAGTATATTTGCTTTGAAAAGAAGTAGAACAGAAGCTGAACAAATATTAAACAAAATCATAATAAATATATATATGAATAAGTGTACATAAAACAGTAGACTGAACTCAGTGATAGCAGCATATAGATCTGTCAGGCACTTCAGTAGTACACTGTATGGGAACAAGCCCTCAGAGCAAAAGGCCATCAGCTACTTTGCCTGACCCTGGTGTGAAAAAGGAGGGGGATTAAAGGCGCCGTGAACTGAAGTGATCTGCCTGAGGCATGCTGTCAGGAGCTGGAGGAGCTGCAGATAAACCACAGGACTCCAGAGTTCCTGACTGGCAACACAGTAAACCCAATGAAAGATGCAGCAGTTTGAGCCCAGGCACTACCGAACCCAGCCTGGTTCACCCTCAATGAGTGAGGTCTGTTTTGCCTCTCTCAAAGGGGAGTCGGGACCAGGTCTCACCAGAGCATTCATGGAAGAGTTTGCTGAAGTTCATGGACAGCGGTGGGCATTTGCTCAGGCTGCAGGTGGGTGCCAGGTGAGGCTGGTCAACAAAATGATGCCCAAAATAATGCACCTGATGCAATGTTCTGGAGCAGCAGAGCAGGGTGGGGTGCCTGTTGTGCTTCAGTAGAGGATTTCAAGGTCTGTTTTCTCCTTGCCTTCAGCAACCACAAAATACTCACAAATTCTCTGTGAAAGAGAATCTGCTGCCCAAATACCATTTTTTAAGAAATGGTATTTCTGAAAGCTGAACCACCTTATTCTTTTGAAATTTTGCTTTTGAAACAAAATGGGTTTTTATGGGCTGGAGGGGTTGGGGAAGCCTTTGGAACCCGAGCTGGGCAAAATGTACTCTGCAAGTACAGAGAAGCCAGCTCAAGGGATGGTATTTTTAAGGTTCTGTGTTGCAGTCCACATATCTAACATAAGAGGATGGAGCTTGTTTTATCTTGTTGTTTCTTTGGTGTCATTTTTTAAATTAGCACTTATATCTGCTCATTTTTATATAGATGGCAGGACAGCCTGATGGGGGAGGTAGAAGGCTTTCAGAGCATCTGTCCTATAAACTCACTGGAAATTATCCAGTCTTTTTTTTTTGCCCAATTATTTGACCAGCCAAATGCTGATACTAAAGGAAGGCATGAAATTGGCTGCAGGGCATGCTTAACCTTTTCAGACCGAGAGCTCTAAAATGGATTTTTCAAGCCAAATACCCGAGTGTTATTAAGAGAGATGCACAGCAATTCAGGTCTGTGTATGTGGCCACTTAGGCTGGTTGGCACTGGTTTCCAAGGGGAGTGACAATTAGTACTAATTGCACGGGGGTTCATGGGCATCGGGCATTCATGGTACATCGGCATGTAGTATGGGACAGAGCCTCCTCCTTAGACCATGTCACACATGCTGTAGTCCCATCCAGCAGCTGTGAGGTGACTTGAAGATGAAAAGTTAACATCCCATATCCAATCCCCACAGCCAGCTGAGCACATTCCCCAAATGACAGTATAAATCCTAATAATAGCTAACGAGGAGGCAGGCATGTACCCAGATTTTTCTGCTGTCCCAGAGAGGGGCTGCAGTGATGTGATGATATCTCAGCAGGTTTGCTGGGCTATGATATGGTACAAAACAGCCTGCATCCAGCTCCGCAAGACCTTTGGACTACGTGGAGGGCCTGCCTCCACCTGTACTCTCTGAAGCATTTAATCTCTCTTCACCAGGAATAGTTCCCGTTAGTTCACGATGGGAACAGAGCCTGCAGCTCACAGTCTTGTGTCTCCATAAAATTATAGAATTGTTACGGTTGGAAAAGACCACTAAGATCATCTAGTCCAACCATCAACCCATCCCCACTGTGCCCACTGACCACGTCCCTCAGTGCCACATCTACATGGTCCTTGACTACCCCCAGTGATGATGACCCCACCACCTCCTCGAGCAGCCTGTTCCAGTGCATCACCACTCTCCTGAGAAGACATTTTTCCTTATTTTTTCTGTTGCACCTTTACAAGCAGACGCCAGTAGCTAGGCTCTTTTAAAGACTAAAACTGAGGAAGGCCACAGTGAGAGTAACCAACTTGACATTTTATTATGCTCATTTCCTAGAACTACTATTTTGTGGAAAGTTTTCCCTTAGAAAGCATCCTAATATGGAGTGTTTAAAAGCATAACTCAAAATACACATTTTCACAGATCTTATGTACATGTAAAGAAGAGCCAAAATATGGCATTCCCTCTGCACCAAAAATATTTACAATTTCTATCAAGGAAAGTTCTGATGCAGTATTGATGTCATCATTACAGAATGCAGAACAAAATACACTTTGTCCGGCATATAGCTCATTAAGGAGCTATGAGGAAAAGCAGAGGAAAAGGCACGTATTTTTTTTCGGGGAGAGAGAGAGCATACACTGAAGAATCCAAACTTTTGCCTGGAAAAGACACACGGAAAGTCATGTGCACTGATTTATGTTCTTCAGTCTAGATATGGGGTGCGATGGCAGAGGTGTTTGGGGACTTTCTCCGGTGGCAATGATTCTTTTCTGCAGAGCTCACAGAGTAAAACTTAACCGGCGCTGTGCTCTCACTGGCAATGAAGTAGCTCCACCACCTGGAGTATTTTAGAATTGCCTTTCTTCCTCTGTTGTACCGGGTTTATATATCTCTACGGTTTTGTTGTGCTTTGTGGGTTTTTTGGGTTTTTTTTTTTTGCGGGGGTGGGGGGTGGGAGGGTTGTTTGTTTGTTTGTGGGGTTTTTGATTCTTTGTTTTGTTTCTTGGTTTCTTGGCTTTTGGTTTCTGTTTGTTTGTTTGGTTTGTAGCTGATGCCACATATTTGGAAAAAAAACAACAAAAACAGTTATTATAAGATAAAGCTGTAAAAGCAGGTAAGTGGTAACAGCAAGATGGTCTTTCTGGTCCTGAACTTTTTCCTCTAAACTATGAGGAATCTTTGTTTTACAAGTGTCCTGTTGTACTGTGTTGTGTTACAGCCTTTCAAAATTTATAGAAGTCGCTGCCCAAGAGATAACAGTGAAGTGGAAGAAAGGAGTTAGCTACATTAGTTTTTTTCTGATACATAGTGTATTCATGTACTTCCATTAAGACAAAGTGGAGTTACTTCTGAAATACGTATGAAAAAAAAAGCAGATTTGGAGCAGAAGAGCCTAAGGCTTTGGTGAAAGAATAAATAAAGCCAGTGTCTTTACATCTATCTCTCATTTTTATTGTTGAGAGCTTCAGCACCAGTTCCTTACACCCTGGTGTCCAGTAAAAATGTGGTATGTAAGCATAAATTTCAAGCAGTGGGAAAATCAACCCAGCAGAAATCAGCCTGGCAGCAGAAGAGGATAATCAAACCCAAGCCATGCCCACGCTGCGGTTTTTCCCAGTCACTCCCATATTTGTGCAGTTGTGGCTCATATTAATCCCCCTAAGGCTTTATTTTTCACATTCTTTCCCTGCAGATGTACAGGTGGCTTATCTCAGTCCTGCATGCCCTTTGTAATATTTGGCAGCGGACAGATGTACACCCTATGACAATGGGTTGTTCCCCATGCACAAGGCAAGTGGTGGGGGAGGTCAGAGCATCCCATGGATGCATACTCTCCCCACTTCATAGACAGCCTTGGGAAAAAGCTAAAGCCCAGAGCCTACAAACCCCTGTGTGTATGAGCAGCCTCAGACTTCAGTGGTCTACGAAGAGAAAGCAGCAGTGCTGCCTCAGATGGACCGAGAACATTATTTTCCCAGCAATTCTAGTTTTATACAAGTGCCACTGCACACAGCAACTTTTTATTCCTTTAATACATACGGGTTAAAAAGAACATACCTACTGCTACAGAGAACTAGCACAATTTCTTCCTGTTTGCCACCTTATCTGCAGCAGCTAAAATCCTGCGTAGAGCTCAAATCTATTTAAAAAGTATTTTACTGGGCAGAACAGGAGATTTGGCATCAGAGTGAAAAGGTGAAAGAGAGCAGCAGTCACTGCTGATATCACAGTAGCACAACCACAAACAAAATGGGAACACATAGGGAACATATATGTTCCTATATGGGAATATATAGACACATGCGGTTCTGTTATTTTGTTATTTCTATTCTTCCTCCAACCTTACTGCCACTCTCTCTAGAAACTTCTGTTGGTTTGGGGTTCTCTTTGTTGTTTTGTTTGTTCATTTATTTGGGTTGTTTTGTTTTTGTTTTTGTTGTTATCTTTTGAAGCACTCTTCAGGATCACAAGCGATTGTCCCGTTGCCTCTGGTCATACAAATAAATTGACGCAGAGTGACCTCAGCGCTGTCAAAATGATTGGCTCACTTTGACTAACTGAAGGATCAGCAAGTAACTGAAGGACCAAAATCAATGAAAGTTGGATAGCAATGCCCTCAGTACTGCACCTGCTTTCATTCAAGGGAGAGCAGAATTTAATTGAGTCAGCATCCTAAAGGACCATCCAGCCCAGGACCCTGTCCCAGTGAGTGAGCTGCAGAGGCTTGCAGAGCCCAGGCCACAGGGCAGGGGAATCTGTCTTCACTTCTGGTCTCCAGAACCCACAGTTAAGAGTTTTACAGTTGTAAGTATTTGCTGTGTGAAAAAAATAATAATAAAATCAGTTATTTTATTTTGTTTTAATCTCTTGCCACTCAATCTATTAAAATAATTTAAATTAAAAAAAAAGAGAGAGGAAAAGGAAGCAAAAAGAAAGGTAGTTTCTAACCCTCTCATGAAGCCAAGTTGAAGAAAAGGAAGGGATTTAATTTGAAATGAGACTGGGCTTCCAGAAGGACTTTTTAAACCTTCCTAATTTAGTTTATTTAAGCCCAGTGAAATGAGCTATGAAAAAAATACATAAAAAACATCAGACTTTAAAGAACCAGATCTGTTGAAAGCTTCTGTGAGCAGAAAACCCCTCTATTACATCTTTGGCAGAGAAGTGGCTGTATACACAGATGACATGCCATTAGAGTCCACATAAGTAACCACTAGGGAAAGCACCTGCTGCAATACAGAAGATGTTACAAATCCAAAGATCTGATTGAAAAGCAATTTATATCACAAGCAAATGCATAATAAGAGAAGACACACTACTCATTGTAGATCTTCCCGCATAGGAAAACAGCACAGAATAGAAAGTAGTTAATCTTATGGAAATAATTAAACAAGATCAAGGGGAAACGTTTTTTGAAAATATTCAACGCTGATCCGAAACATGACTGATTCAGGTTAATGAAAAGAGAGTTCATCCTCTCAGCCACAGAGTCTTGCAATCCTGAAAAATTCTTTTAATAAAGAAATAGAGAGGAATACTGAGTCTAATTCAGCAATGAGATCACCGAGTTTCAGTTGTTGTACTTTCCTATTGTCAAGTAAAATTAACATGTGTGAGGAAGTTCAGGTTTCATATCAGAATAAATGATTTTAGTGCCTTTCTGTTCAAGGTCTCCCTGTTCCTAAAAGCAGTTCCTAAAAGTCTTGTGTTTCCATTCTATGCCAGCAAAATAATTGATGAAGAAAGCCTCCACCTTCTGCCCTGTTTCTTTGCACTGATCTGATCTTGCTCCCATGGACATTAACAGAGAAAGTCCTATCAGAGCTGGCAGAAGACTGAGTCAGACCCCGCAGTTACATTTACTGAAGTGAGACTGTGACGATGAAAAGAGGTAAGGTTTCCTGGTTTGAGCTACTCAATTCACAGGCTGGATCGTGAGACAAAGGCCAAGCTGGAAAAGGGCAGTGGAAAGCCTTGCAAGTTGAGCATCTTCTCTCTCCTGGTAGGAGAGAAGAAACTGACGCCTTGTAAAGGACCAACAAAAAAACAGCTTTTGACTTTCTGGAGTGTGCCTGGTTCCCACTGCTCTTAGGAACAGGGAGATCTAGGACAGAATGAATGAAAGGAGGAAAATTAGAAGTTTTGTGTGCAAGTATCCTCATTTTTCTGGCCTCTCAAATGTGCCTGCCACGTCCTCCCGGTCTGTGTGTGTTCATGTAATTTAGAAGCATGATCTCATGGCCAGCATTTCACTTGCCCTGGGTGAGCCCTCATTCTGAAACCCATGCAGTTTGTCAGGGTGAGGCTCTGAGGCCGCAGGACCTCTCAGGGATGTGCGATGCCCTCTGCAGGCTGGGGACCTACACCAGCTGGACCATACCCCACAAATGGAGGCTGGCATTGGCGTTTGTCATTGCTAAGGAAAAAGTCACATCCAGAGCCAGGTCTGGGCACAGCAGAACACAAGGATTGCCTTGCACAGCCCCCAGCACCTCTCCAGGGCTTGTCTGCAGGAGCGGATTCACTTGGGGTATGGCAAATGCCCGGTTTTTCCTTCCCATGCTCGATGCACAGCTCATAATGGTAACTCAGTAGTCTTCAGGAAAGTCCCAAATATCTGCTCAGAAAGAGTTGCCGAATAAGTGAGTGAGGGCTCTTTCCCTCTGAGTGCTTTGCAGACAGAAAGCAAGAGAAATGCTTCCAAAATGGTAACAGCAAGAATCCAACAGCAATCTGCAAGTCAGATAGGAACACAAAGAGCATTTCATCTCCTTTGTGATTAGGATTGAGCTTGACGCGTGGAAAACAACCAGACCACACAGACAAAGGAACACTGGAAATAATAATCTTTAAAGAAGCACATCTGAAAAATATAACTCTTCCAATGTTTAAATTTGTCTTGTGAGCACAGATGCCAAATGCATTTCAGGAATAGCTCAGCAGTGACTGAGTACAACATTTAATTAAGTGATTATATAATCATCCCTCTGTTTTATGAAGCAATAATTCAGCTCCCAAGTGGATAAGCTATGAGGCCAAAGGCCGGGCAGTTTATCACAATGAGGGAATCTGTTTACTGCTGAGGAAAACAGGGGGACGATGATGTTATTGTTAAAATACTAGTTTAATTACTGTAAAATGAATAAGTCTTATTTTTTTCCTTTTAATTTTGTAACAGTGCATAGCTTGTCAGAATAATGGCACTTCCACCATTTTCCATGTGGAAGTGGTGGTTATTTATGGCCACATGGAACGTGAGGGAAGTTAATGATGTCACGCAGTCAATTTATTGGGGATAAAATTGCTAGAGTCATTTTATCAGGAAATGATATAGTTCTCTGCATGGAATGTAAGTAGACAAGAGACTCCACTTACAGTGTAAAAGGGAGATCAGACAAGGTAACTTCATTGCAGGAAGGCTTTTCACTGGATTATTAATAATAATTCCACTAAACCAGAGGCTCTAGACCCATTGAGCTGTGACTTCACATAATACACAGTATTTCATTATGGAGGTCTGGACAGCAGTTGGTGAAATTACATGTAGTACCAACAGCAAGTACAAAGTTGTATAGGCAGGCAACTTGCTTAGAAAAGTAATGACTTGTGCAAACAGGATGCTATAGTGATAGGGAATTAATTGCACTAAATTATGTGTCTGGGTTTTGTTTACAGTTCTCTTCAGGTATTTTATTACAGATTTCGATAAAACCCCCAGTCAGTAAGGGAATAAGCATGGAGGGTATTCTTGAAAATGATTGAGAGTACAGTAGAGGGAAGAATGATTTACTGCAATATGAAGAATCAGAAAACAACAGAGATAGATAGCAAAAACAGAAAAGAGCCAGCAAAGACAAAGGAGAATGAATTCAGAAAATCAACTGGATGTGAGGAAAAAGGGGAAGAAATGCAGTGACCAATGTTTATTATATACAGATTGCAGTACTCAGAGCTGAGTGAGTAATGAGTTTAAGAGGGTTAGAAACTTCCTTTTTACTGCTGCTACGGCAGTCGCACAGTCAGGAAACCCCACGCAGACTCAGCATTTCTGAGAGGCACTCGAGAAGGTGTCCTACCTGCTTTAAAATATCTGGATGAAAAGAAAGAAAGAAAGAGAGAAAGAGACAAAAAGTCTGAGCATTGAATTTAGCCTGTTACCGTAAATTCTACTTTTACTATGGCACTAAGATATTAGGGACTGTATTACATGCTGGGTTCCCAGGATGGTCCGTTCAATGGACTGCACACCATGTAATCATTGATTTGATGCCTTGAAAGAGAGTTTATAGGGAAAGCTGCTGGGAGAAATAGCACTAATACAGACTGAGACTGATTACTAAAATGGGGAGGAAAACTATTTGGCTGCAATCATTTTATAGGAAAGTGTTCTTAAGTGAGGGAAAAGGAGTTTATGTTCCATGTAGAAGAATCCCTGCAGAACAGTTTCAGCTTATTAGTACTAAATTGACCACAGCAAATGAGCACTACAATTGTCAATGACCTGGCATTTTATAAGCGCACTGGGGCTCAGTTTTAAACTATTTTACACATATAAAGAATGTGAGATGGAAGATGAAAGTAAGGAAATCCACCCAGCAGTCTCAGCTTCAAAGACCGCTGCAGAACAGTGCTCTTGAGGGTGCACACATAACTACACTGAGATTTGCTTTTCTTCTGGAGTTTGACCACTGGCACTGAAATACGAGGCTCAAAGACAGCACTGATAGCCCACAGCAAGGAAATTGTTAGGGCTGTACACAAGTAGCTAAATGGCATGGAATTTAACCCTTTTGAAAGAGAGTTGATGAAGGCATTTAAGAGTGGGAAAGTAATGACACACATTGATATGGAGGAATGACTCAGTGAAACAGAAAGGTCCTTTCCAGCCCTGTGTCACAGAATGGCCTAGGATTTTTCTGTGGTGTGTCCTAGAGAATTCCTACACAGCGCTGCTCTCTGCTCTGCACCCTGGGACTACAAGACAAGCTCATGGGCATCTCAGCCAGACCTTCCTTTGAGATGGGGAACTCATAGATCCAGATTCTGAAGTCACATCACAACAGAATAACCTTCCTGAGCATTTTGGCCTTTAGTGAGTGCTCTACCAGTCTCTGTAATACAAGTGCAGTGAACCTGCTGGGTAGGTCGCCAGGAATGAGGATGCTACAGCCCTTAGTCAAAACAGAAATCTTCACATCAACCTGTATGAACTTGTTGCTTCCTGTCTATCTGTATTGCCATATTTATGTACCCATCCTTAGTCAGAAATGCTGGACAGCAGGCTTCTTCATCATGTCAGCAGGCAATCAGAGCATGCTCTTGTGACCCAGGAAATCCAAAAAGGCTGAGTAGAAGAGTCACCATCTTGGTCAAAAGGTGATCCTTAAATCATATGATTCTTCATGTATCTCTGGTTCTAGCAAACACTGAAATGACCATAACAGCAGCACTAGGTCCCAGGGTACTGCTAGACAGTGTGGCATAAGTTAGTGCACAGTTTTAAACAATGGAGAGAATAGAGCCAGAGAGAACAGCCATGTTACAACCTAGATGAAAAAAAGGGTGGTGTATTTTTCATGTGATGCACAGCAGCATTTGATAGTGAGGCTTTCTGGGTTGTATCAATAATGACAGCACAATCTCCTTTATCTAAGGCCCATTGCCAATGTTGATTAAGCTCTGTGCTCAAGGAATCTAGATCTGAAGTCTTGACATTCACAGGACTTCAGATGTCAGTGTGGCAATCAAATGGCCAAAGTAGAATCGGTTGGAGGCCATGGGCAGCATGGAACAACACGTTCTGATGCCAGTTTCCATGTGCTGACAAATACCAACCTGCCAACCAGACTATCTATCAACAAGCAAAGCTGTTGATGTACCAGCACCAGATACTGAAGAGCACCAGATACTTTGATGTTCTTTTGAGTTTATTGCACTTCAGCACTTTCCTTCTGAAAAGTTCTAAAAAGCTGTTAATTTTCCACTCAGATTTTAAAATGCACTGAGCTTCTCAGAGACAATGTCTAACAATGTTAACGATGGCTGGTTTCAAAACTCCCAGTAGGATTTGTATGCAATTAATGTTCTCCTCCTCTGAACAGAAACCTAGAGGTTTGCAAAACACACCATATGTTTGTCAGTTTGCCAATGAATCAAGATGTTTTTGCAGCCTTCTGAGTTTCAATAATTAATGGTAATGTCTAAAACCTAAATCACAGTTCAGGGGATCAGAAGAGAACTTTTGCCATGTCCAGTCTTGTTCAGCATCATCAGAGTGAGACATTTGGGGTGAGAAATTAAACAGCTAACCCACATTTTTCCCTTCACAGCCTGATCTCCTATTCCCATTGCCCTTTCCAAGCTATCTAACTATTCCCTGCAACAGGTTTACTTACTTTGCAGAGCAATGCTATTACCATTGACGTAGGCTTTCGTCTCAGATAACCGAATGTTCAGTACCCCAGTGTAAGCTGCCTAGGTTCACTTGGTCTTAGTGACTAAATGATGTCTTACAGTTTACAGGTTGAAAATATGCTTTATTCTCATCAAGTGGCTCATTATTTTCTTTAGCAGACCATTACCAACCGATTAATACAAGAAGATTGAGCAAACAAAATAAATCAGTTAGGTCTTAAAATCGTGTTCATAACCAGGCTGGCAAATTTTTATGAGCCATGTTATTTCAATTATTATTTTAAAATACAACTCCTTGAAAGTCTGATCCAGAAGAGTATACTTAATACCTCATATACTTATTGCCTTCACTCTTGGATAATTCTTCTGAGACCTCCTCTGCTTCCACACTTGTGCATGAGCTCTCCTGCTTTAGCTGAGACTTTATGAGGAGGATTCTTTTCTTTGAGGTGATGATTTTCCTTTTTGCTAGCCTACTAAAATTCTTTCCCTTTTTTATGGATTCCCTGCTGATCTGACCTCGTCCAGTCTATTTCCCCAGACAGATCTAAATTTGCAGTTCAAGATGGCTGATAAAGTAGCAGGAAATTCCTTAACTACCTAAAATGTGTTAGACTGCTTCTCCCCCTTTTCCCCTCCAATGCAGAACTACTGGAGGAAGTGCTCTAATAATAATGATAATGTCACCAGCCCTTCTGCTTCAGAATTATAAACATCGCTTGAAATAGGGTATTCTTTAATTTGGCTAATCTCATTCTCATTTTGATATTATTAAATGGCCAATTTGTACAATGAATGAATTTAATTTATACTTAGCCTATCATGTAGGTTAGCAGTTCCTGTGATCAGCATATTTTTAATAACACTGCTGATTTTTCTCAAGTGCACTGCAATTACATTGGTGTAATTAGATCATGTGTTTTAGGACTGTATATCTTTTTAGCTTTAATTACACTTTGCAACCCCACCCATTCACAGAACACAGAGTACATTAGAAGCATTCAAAATAATTCCTTTAAGAGTCAAGCAATTGTCCCCACGTGACTGAGGCAGGTGATATGCTAGTGCCATTTGGGCCCCTACACTATCACAAAATCACAGAATTACCATCCTTTCCATTTTGGGGGTAAAATCTCCTCCAAACAGCACTCAGCACGATATACAGAACAGCACAGGTTAGAACTGCCAAGAGGATTTCTGGACAGCAGGATTCAAACTGTATTACAAGAACTGCAGCACAGTACTAAGTGGTCTCAGGCATTTCATGTTGCAGTCTCTCTTCCCTTGTAAAGACGACACTGTCAGCAGCAGTAATAAATGTTTCCAGCTAAAGATGTCTCTGAATATCCCTGGGATTCCTATTTGAATGACTACTTTTTTGCAGAGGGTTTTTTTTTTACTATATTGATGTAGCAACACTAATTGAGTGCCAAATATGGCCTGCACCAATATAGTTTACTGCAGTTTGAAACTGGAGGCAGAAATCCTAGCACAGATTACATCTAAATCCTCCTACCAAGCTTCTACGTGAGACAATGTTACTGGGTTACAACCTTGGCTGCAGCAAATACAAAGGTTTGCTTTAAAGATTCACTGCCTATGAAGCTATCTGGTCCTTCTCCACATGGTCATTTTAACACAGTTTTAATCCAAACTTACTTTTTTTGACAATTCATTTCTCAGCTCTTTGAAATTATTAATGAAAAAAATATCTTCCTTTCCTCGAGAAAAAGGTGGATTTTGCCCTCCAAAAATTACTCCAGAAGTGAAAATCTTTCATTCTTCCAAAAAAACCTTTGAGCAATCAATCTTCCTATCCAGTAGCCATTTTACCTGGAAATGCTTGTGCAGCGCCTCCTGGGCACTGTAGGATGAGCATCCCACAACCCCAGGCTCCCACACCCCATTAGAAAGCTCTTGCCTGCTTGTTCCCTTTCTCTCGAGATGCCACTTCCCTGGATATCCACAACATATTGGGTCCACCTGACAGAAGACCAGGACTTGCTGGGTAGGCAGCATGCCAGCCCACGGGGAAGAGCAGAAGCAGAGAGAAATGGCACTAAAAACCCACAGGAAAGAGCTGGGCAGAAAAAGACCTGACAGAACAATTTTTCACTGAAAATGGCCCTTTCAGCAAAAGGGATTATGATTTTCACTCACCTTGCAGGGGCTCCAGCAGAGCACCGTCTGCTTTCATGCCGTTTCTCCCTCTCCATTTTCTCTGCGAAGCTTAGCAGTCATCAGAATCACGGGCTGAAAAAAATTTCACATTTCCCAGACAGGGATTGTGAGCTCAAAAGCCCTCATGGCCACAGATCCTGCACCAGGACTCACCAAGGTGCAAGGGCAGAACAGGGTCCTACAGTAGGAACAACTGGGAAGAAGTGACTTGTGGGTATCAGAGCCTGAACTTACAATCCCCAGCGATACTTCCTTCTGAAAGCCTTCAAGTGAGACATTTTGATGGCTTTATAATTGTTTCATTAAAAAAAAAAAATCCTTTCTGAAGGGAATTTCTGAAGTTTTTGGTTTTTATTCTTGTTTCTTTTATTTATTTATTTATTCTCCGAATTTTCCAGAGAACGGACAGTCTAAATTTAGTCTGGATACAAGCAGCAAAGTATCTCTCAAAATATGTGTCCATTTTTAAACCTAGTCTACGTTTATAGTGTCAAATTCTCTAATTCTGTCAAAATCAAGGCTAAAAATTTCCATGGGGGCAGAGAGAACAAATACACCCAAACAGGAAGCCAAGAAGTCTAATGGAGAAAGCTTCTGTTTCTGTTCATCTGCCATCATGACTTTCAGATCATCCTTGTATTGTCCCCTTATGCATGAGAACCACCCATAGGAGAAGGGAATAAGAAGACACAATGGGATATTTGCCTGCCACCACAACCGTTTGAGGCCTCTGGTAGCCACAAGCATAAGTCTGCTGTTAGCTTGGGCCTAGGTCTGATTTGGGCCTTCTTCTAGTTAGGAAAGAAATGGAGTGAGAAAAGAAGTGAACAGCAGAAATAGCTTTGAAATACTTTGTTTCGTCCTGCTTATCACTGAACAGGGGATGAGTTGGCTGGTCCACAGGTTCCATCATTCCAAACATTTAATTTTGCAAGCAAGGCCCCTGCAGCACATATCCATTGTGTTTTTGCCAGAGTTTGAGAGTTGTTGGGGCTCCCAAATTTGATAATATGTCTTAGCAGTTCAAACAGGGAAGAACCACTGTAGCTGTGAGGAAGAACTGGGAGAATTACCTGTACATCCCATACTCACTGCCACCATCCGATGAAGACACAAAAATGGGCAAAGGCAGACAGACTTTGACATTGTCACACTAAGTAGAATAGAAAACTTGCTCTTCACATTTGAAAGGGGAGAACCATAAAACAAATGCCCTCACCCTGCAAAATGCCCCTGCAGAGGCTCCCAGAACAAGGAGAAGGAAGAAGAAAAGGAGGAGAAGAAGGAGGAAAAGGAGAAGGAAGAGGAGACCTTCCAGAGCATCCTCCACCAGGGATGACTGCTGTCATGGCAACAGCAGCTATGTGGGAGAGGAGCAGCTGTGGTCAGATGATTATTTTTCCCTTTTTTTGCAGCAGCAGCAGAGCTGCTCCCAACACAGTACTGTCTGCCTGGATTAAAAGTCCTAGAGCTTCTTGGTTCAAAGGCAGCTCTCAGCAGGACACCTCTGATCCTACCTGGGATCACCCAGATGTTCAGTGTGCAAGTCAAAGCCAGGCTCTGTCTGCTCTCATAGGCACCTGCAGAAGGTGAGTTATCTCACTCACAGATGAAGAGACGATTTGTGCTCTGGAAGTGCAAGTCGTTAACACTGTATAGGATAAATTGCACCCCAAGGGCCCCTGTCTCTCTGGGCAACAGAAAGCTGCTACTCAACTAAATTAAAGTGTAGCATTCAAAGCTTAATGTTAGATGAAGTGACTCTCATCTGCAGAGTAATGTTGCCCGCAGACCTATTGAGCCTCATTCATCTCATGTAATTTACTTGCATTTCTTACTCCCTGCAGCTGGGCTGATGGCTTGTGTTTTCAGGGCTGCGCTACAGCCTTTCCTCTGCTCTGAGACCCTGTGCCAGACGCAGCTGGAGATGGCCCTGCCTCCTTGTTGCAAGATGCCAAGTTTGAAATATAATGCGTTTCTCCCATACAGAAATTATCGGAGCAATGCAATTAGCAATCGTACCTATAGGGCACATTCAGAACTCCAGTTACTATGTGATTGCCCAGAGAGTCCATTGAAACTCAAATAACCCATTTCAGTACATTTACCAATTATCATGCAAGGATGGGTAAGAAACAATTTGCTGCTTAAAATCAGAAAATGAAATCAAGGCAACTTTCAACTTTATGAGTTCCATTTGATTTTTCCTTACTCCAGACGAACTCCCACCCCACAAAACAGAAGTCACAAGTGATTAATACACGTTCTACTGAAAGCCACCACGGGCACTAAATTAAATCTGTGGTGCTCTCTCTTGCTTACTCACACACATAAAAGACCTGGAAGCCTGTGTAAGGCTTCCTATTGGCATGAGGTTGCCAGACAGCTAGCCTAAAAGCTATTAGCACTGGTTAGAGAGTTGCAGAATAATTTAGCAGAATTTTAAATGACTGCCCCAGCAGTGTGCTCCGTGATGGAGGCTGGAGCAGCTCTTGGAAATGCATTTGGAAAAAACTTGTGAATTTGAGGTTATTTGACAGATGCCATTGTGTTTGACTGATCATGTGTAATGCAAGTTTTGTTCATTTCAACCCTTCCTTTTGGGTTTCTCTGCTAGCAGTTGCTGTGCAAATGTTTTCAGAAAGATCACTAACATTAAAGAGCAATTCCAGTTACAAGTGATGGCTGTACATCATGTATATTGCACTGACTTGCAGTCTGGCTATACCAAAAGTTTTTGCATTACTGAAAACCTATTATACGGAGACCAAGAAACCATGTAATCCCTTTGGACCTTCAGCACCACCTTTTCGGATAATGTACAAGGAAAGTGTCTAACAGCACTTATATTCTACTCACACAGATGTTTTTTAAAGGATCTTTATCATCAGCCCACTGGAAAGATGAACTCCAGACTACCCAAACTGGAGTCACATTTGGATCTTGAACCTTGAAATTCCTGCTTCTCTCAGTGAAAATCAAGCACCGTAAGAATACAGTGTTCATAGGGTAAGGATGTGAGTAAAGGGACAGATGGTCATCTTTTAGATGTGTTTCACAGCATAAAAGGCAATTTTTTAAACTGAAGCAGCCATTTGTATATTCCACTGAGCTTCTTAAGAATCAATTTGGTCAAATTTGAATCTGGTAATATACAAAAGGAAAGATCTCACACTCACAGAGAAGACTTATCTTTTGCCTGGAGGAATATAGGCAGAGAAGAAGGAGTAGGTAAGTGAAAGGAAGCTAATATGCTACAGAAAGATTTTTTCCCTTCTCATACGCCCTTGTGAGAAGATTTAGAACACTATATTTAGCTTAGACTTTTCTTGTCTGGATTTAGATCTAAATAAATGGCCAGGATCTGAAAACGTATTATCTATTCATCAAGAAATGCAATAGCTCAGTCACAGAGAAGTGAATGCTGATTCCTCAGTCTTCATAAGCCCTAGGCAATTTAGGAAGACCAACAGGCTTTCCTGAACAATTCTGCCAGGCAGTAACATCTTATGCTGCAAAACAAATGCCTTCACAATGGTGAGTAGTGAGGCGGTTACTAAGACAGGAACAGATGTTTTTTCAGATGTCCAGTCTAGTTATTCCATGAAACATTTTTTTCTGCATCATCCTAACTCCCATCAGATCATGGCACTGTCCAATGCCGAGGTCCATTTCAAAGTTCTCTGCGGTCTTTCTCATGCCAGCCCATCTCACACTGCCTTCTACTCCCCTCTCCTGTTGAGGCACCTCTGCCTAATTTCCCTACTTTGTCTTTTTCTTGAAGCTGGCCTCTCCTGCATCTGATGTAGCTGAGACAACCAAACATTAGCAGATGAATGATTTTGCTAGGTTCCGTTGTGGGAGGAGTGAGAGGATTGGTTTTTCAAAACATATTTTTATCCACCTTTATATGTAGCCCACAGAACCTGGATTTGCAGACAGTTTCTTCCCTTTTCAGCATGAAAGGCAGTATGAGCTAGTGATCAGAATAAATGAGCTGGGAGAGCAGATTCCTCGTGAAGGCAACCTCAGAGGAATGCCTGAGGTGTCAACACATCATTAGGAATTTCTTGGTTAAAGTCATATAAAAGACACTGTGACCTGGAGCCACTGACCACTGTGTTTGTCTGAAAGACTTCCAAGGGATTTGGACCAGGCCCTTAAAAAACAACAAGTATGAGGTCATTTCCAATGAGTCCCTGAGCTCCAAGAGGCAAAGGATTTTGTGACAAGGAGAAGCTGAAGACTACAGTGAGTAGCGATGCTATCTGAAGCTTCCCTGTTTGGTAGCATTGCCTTTCAAGAGAGCAGGGTTGCACCAGAGCTTCTCCTTACCAGCTAACACACAAGAGTGGTCAGCCTCCTCTTCGGGCCCTTTTCTCAAGACCAAATCCAAGTACCCACTTTCTCCTTCAAATGCAACAGAAGTTCTGATACCGCAGAACTTGTCAGTCACTCAAGTTCAAATGCCCCCATAAATTTTCTGCATAATTTTCCTTTCCCTGTTCATTTGGGCCCAGTGCCCCATGTCCCCACCATGAATGAAAGCAGCCAGGACTTGGGAGCTGGAGGAGGGTGCAGACATCCCAGCTGCACACCCACGTCCCACAGCGAGCAGCGCGCCAGCTGCCCCAGGAGCTTTCACAGCCCATGTTGTGTCATGGTGCTGGCTTGGCTCCAACTCCACATCTGGCTTGCCAAGTTGTTTTGTTACTCTCCTTGTTATTCTTTCCTCCTTTTCTTGACACCATGCCACAAGGTTTTTTTTTGCCTCAGAGCCAAAGGCAACTGCATGGACTCTTCTGATCCCATGACAGGGGCAACGTAATAACCACCCAACAGATCCATCTGACATTAGTCTGAAGATTTCCTTGCTGAAGCACACAAATACAACTTGGAAGGAGCTGACACAGATAGAGCTCCACATCTTTTTTTATATCATGGGGCACAGAGAATTTCCTTTTTCATTCCTGTGATTGTAAGCATGTGCCAACTTCAGGTGGGCCTGACCCAACAGTCAAAAAGGGGGAAAAAAGCCCTCCAAAAATATTTTCAAGATGTAAGTATAAAATCTCTGTAATTAAGTTGCTGGCAGTAAGAACTAGTGCAAGATTGGTGTTACAGTGTCTTAAAGGAGAGAACATACTCTTCTGCGTCTTTGCTATCCCCTGTGAATGGGCTTCTGCTTGTACTTAACATTTTCTGGGTTAGTTTTCTGCAAGTGTGAGTGGAGACAGCAAATCCAGTTCCAGGGTCCAAGGTCCAGTGCACAGATGGGCTGCTCAGGAAATCAGGACAGACCTGTAATACAAAACATTTGGAGAAGACAAAAACAAAAACCACAAAGAACGCTTGCAAGAATTAAACATCTCCAAGTTCAAATAAAGTCCTGAATTTGTAATCAATTACAGGCAGTTTGTTTAAATATATTATGTATACGCAGGATGATCCAAAAGTAATGCCTCCTATTTATTTCCATGGAAACTACAACAGATACAAAGAGCACAACAACACTATTCGATAGAGCAAAATCTCAGCTACAAAACACTATTTTTCAGCATAGTTACCAGCACTAGCTGTGCATTTCTGACAGTGGTCAACAAGAGCCTGTATGCCATGCTCTTATATACATCTGCATGGCTGACAAACGTGGTCTTTCACATCACTGTCACCACTACTGAAATGCACCACCACCTCCTCATTGTGCTCATATCCACTGTTTTGTCTTCACAAACATTCAGCAAGTGTCAATATGTCAGTGGGTGCCATTTCTTTTTACATGGAGGAATTCAGTTCCATTCCTTTGCTTCATACACACATCCATGTCAGCCACCATTCTGTCAGACTGCCCCTCTGCTGCTATCTGTCACACAGCAACAACATGTAGTGGAATATTGGTGGGAAGGTTCAACCTCTTCTGTCATACTAACAACCACCTCTGAAGTTGTGGGCCAACATAATGAAATAGGAGGCATTACTTTTGGAGCAGCCCATGTACATTTATGCAACACTATAAAAGAACTCTAGAAATGTGCTGACTGGATGTGGATGGGTGTAGATTTGTGTATCCTTTGACTGGAGACCAGATTCTGCTTCTGCTGAGAAGATCATATAAGTCTGTGAAATACATAGGTACCATTTTGGTGTGTGTTTTCTTAGTGTCAAGACACACCTGGATGGACAATGTATGCAGCTCCCCATGCAAAGAAAGCTCAAGTTACAAAACCACAAAACTGTTATGGAAGGACAAGCAAAGCCAGAGGAGTTTACTTACTTTCAAAAGTTTAAGTCAAACATTCAAACTGATATCTAGTCTATCTCTGATGCATATCATCAGCTTCTCTCTCCTGCCTGTTAATATTGCATGAAACTGCTTGTCTTGCTGGCTCTTGCTGTTCTGCCAGACACAGCCAGATACTGGCCAGCTCTGACACAAGCACATACATGAGGAGGGAGGAAAGATGGACTACAAAAACCTCACACCCCCAGCAAGAGGATTTAGATTAGATTTTAGAAGGAAATTCTTTACTCAGAGGGCAGTGAGGCACTGGCATAGGCTGCGCAGAGAACTTGTGATGCCCCATCCCTGGAGGTGTTCAAGGCCAGGCTGGGTGGGGCCCTGGGCAGTCTGAGCTGGTGGGTGGCAGCCAGAAGCTTCTTTTCCCAGAAGCCTCCTCCTGAAAATCTCTGCTTCCTCCTCTCCACAAGCTATTGCAAATATGAAGGGTGTTCTGTTGTTGTTGTTGTTTGGCTGGTTGTTTTTCATTTGTTTGAGATTTTTCTTTTGTTTTGTTCCCAGAACAGTATGGGCTTGAAGAGCTTTACCTAAAAGATCACTATTATGGACAATATTGACATGAACAGATGTGAGGGAGGATTGACAAAAAAGCCATGCACTTAATGCAAGAAATATTTAGATCCTTTCCCGAGAAATCTCCCTGACACAGTGCAGGCAGTGCCTGCTCACCACAAACTCTGTGCATGCAGAATAGAGAAAAGGCTTTGGAGGGCTCATCGGAGAATCACAGAGCCACGGTAACTGCTTTCTACTTTTGTCTCGAAGTGAGGCTGAAGGGTATCTGAAAAACTGCTGCTGCTTCCACTGCCAGCTTCATTAGCTAAACCAAATCTCCCTCGGAAAGATGAGGGGAAAAAAAGGAAAAAGAGGAAAAAAAAGGAACTGAAAGAAATGTCATTTGCCGACACTGTCATTCCCTGCTGCCCAGTAAATAAACATAACATCTATTTGTCACCATGGAAACATCCTCCATGGTCCAAAGTATGCAAAGGAGATGTATTTGAGAAACCCAGAAGTCTGAGGAAATGAGCAAGTATCCAACGCAGCATTTCATGTTGTGTGCCTCCTGTAGGTATTAGCACTTTGATTCCTTTTTTCTCTAAGGTACAAACATATTTATTTTAGAAAGGGCAGCATGTATCATAGAGACAAAGCTGAAACATTTGCCTAATGTGCTGCCTCTGCCGTGCCCAGCACTTCCTCCCTCCCCGCTGCCAGCAAGGGATTTGTAAATAACTGTTTTATTTGTACATCTAAAAGGTACTTGTTTCCCCAGAGACACCACATTTGTTCTTCTCATCTTGAGCACCAAACTTAGAAAGGCATTGCCATGAGCAACATAAGCAAAGTATCGATTTACATCAGCAAAGCCCTTCTCCTGCCCACACTGTGTAGGCAGCCATCTGGAGATGGGACAAACACATCCCCCCTTCCTGGGGACTGTGATGCCTCCAACAAAGACCAAGTCCCCTGCCAGGCAGTACTGTGCTATGTTCCTCATAGCCACAGCCCCCTCATTATCACCGCATATAAGATGTTTAGGATCTGGACACCTCCTTTTGTATCCCCTCTGTTGCAACTGTAGCACAATTTAGGTAAAAAACAGCCTGTTCTCCTGGAGTCTTTTATCATATAAGTTATGCTAACCAGCAGATGTTGGACAAATAGCAAGGTGTGTGTAAACAGGCACTCTTGTTTCTAAGCATAAAAAAAACCACACAGATTTGGGAAGATGTACCTTCCTGATAGTCCATACCCCCACCTGGGAGAAAGGAAAACAAGAGAGAAAACATCCATGAGTACTTCTAGACAGAGCTGTGTCTGCTTATCCTAGCCATGTGTCGTGTATTGCCCTACAGGAAGTCAGTGTCACATCAAGGATCATGAGCTGCGAAAAGTGTAGGCACAAACAGTGCCTTGCACATTTAATTTGAAAGCATTTGTCTTCCCCTGTAAAAGAAAGAGCCCAGTCCAGGACAATGGCAGCTAACCCACTGGTTGACTGCAAAGAGCTTTTACATTTCTACCTCCAGTCCATGTCTGCAAGGCAGTGGAAGTGTGAGGTTTGAGCTGCTGAGGCTGCACAGGTGTGAGCAGGAAGCAGAAAGTCAGCTTGAAGATAAAAGTGGGGAGTAAAGAGGGATCTGAACCTAGAGAGGAAAGGTGTTATGGTGGGATCACTCCATGAAAAAGTCGCTGGGTTTCAGACAGAGGTGGAGCAGAAGTTAACAGCTGGAAAAGGAGTGATGTTGAACCTGGCTGCACAGTCTATAAAATTCCTATGGTATGCAGTAGAAAAAGTATCGGTTACATTTAGAATTATGCTCTATGTCTGATTCATTTGTGGTTTTTGTTTCCAGTCTTATACCTGACTTAGTCTGACTTCAATTCTCAAGCAAAGTCAAGAGGTGTATTTAAGACTAAATCCTAAATCCTCCTCCTTTGGAGGCATATCTCCAAACTCATCTTTTCTGTCAACACAGTGGGAGACAGAAACACATATCACCTTCTGTTAGCCTCTTTCATATTAATGAAGTCTCTCTCAAACACTTTTGCCCACTTTTGTGTTTTCTTATGGAAAAAGTGGAGCCTTGCATTCTGCATGCTCAGAAACCAACACCTTAACTGAATGTGCCCCAAACCACTCTGATGCAAATAAGAAGGAATGCAGCTGAATCCCAGAATGTTGGTAATGGTCACTGCAAAAGACTTAGAAGGTTTTGACAGATAAAAAGTCATCAGTTTAAGGGTATAAAGTCAATCTTCTGCCTTCATAAAGGCATGCTTTTTAGACCATTCCACAGAAATACAGATGAGCAGCACATGGCCTCACCATCAGACTTGAGATTTTCTGTTCATTTAATTGGTTTATCTCTGCTTTTTGTCAGATTCTCTCTTTCCCTTTCATCTCCCTTACATCATACATTCTCCATTACTGCATTTCTTTGTCTTCTTCACACAAAGTACTTTGATTGCTGTCATACTGCTCTTCCTCTCTCTTTAGCATTATAATTTCTTCTTTTTATCTCAAGCAACCTTTGTGTTTTCACGCAATTTCTTCTTCCTTGCTGTGATATTCTGTTCATACCAACTGTGTAGTTACCCGTTATTTTCAGTAAGTAGTCTTGATTTATTCACTGTGAGAAAATCATTTGTCTATACTGATTTCTCCAGCACCAAGCTTCATCTATTGCTTTTCTTCCTGTACCCATTGACACAATTGATAGTACATGCCCTTGTAATATCTTTCCAACAGTTATCAATTACATTTTTCCTCAAAGAGCATGAGTGGATAAATGTTCCCCTTCTGACACCCTACATTCCTCTTGTATTTAGGGAAAAGTGCTTAAATCTAAATAAATAATATAATCCCTGGGCACTGGCAAAGTAAAAAATAGAAAACACAAAGGTGAGTAGTAGGGCAAACTTCTGCACTACATTCGCTTTAGAGAAAGACCTTTTGACTTGTTAAAAAGCCTTACCTCCTACAGGTTGTAGATAAAAAATGGGCAGATTTTCCATATAGCTTCTCACTGATCTTGCTGACCTGGAAAGTCAGAGGTGACACTGGTCAGATGTACGTACGCAGGCTACATACCAGTAAAAGGCTGGTGCAGCTTTTGCTTTTACTGTATTCAATTTCCCAGAGTAGTCTTGGACTCTTATTTTCAGAAACATCAAATTTCATTGAGTTTAACTATTTTTTTTTTTTTACTATAGAAGGAGAAGTGTCACACTTTTTTAGCCTGTGATTAGGATATATTCGTTTATTTAGAGACCCATTTGTTGCCTAAAACCATTTCTTTTACATAATTGCTTCTTCAGACTGTTTGCTTATGTCGATCAGAAAACATTTTCTGGAAGATTAGGTCATTTGTACTTGTGCAAATCTGAGCAATAATTCAAATAAAGCAAGGTCAGTTTAAATGAATACCATATCTAGCACAGGGATAAACCTATTAGATTAAAATTACTGAATGTAAGACTGCTGATCACGTACTTACATTGGAACATGTCAAATGAAGAAACTTGCTATTTACTAGTTTATGTCAGTGCCACAAAGAAGAGATGAAATTCCCTCTAAAGTCACAAGCTGTTTAGTATGTATCAGAAGGTCAGATAAGAACTGATTTCCAGCTGGCAGCAAGTTAATGTTACTTCTGTCAGGCACTGTAAATAGCAAATAATTGAACATTAAAAAAAAACAACACAAAAACCACCAAAAGCCCGAGTAACAAACAACACAGCCAGTCACACACACACCTTGGCACACACTGTGTATGATATGCAGTACAGCATCACAGCATGCACTCTAAGTTCCAGCGGACTGTAGGTGGAACCATCCTGATCCATCAGATATGTGTTTTGGCCCATGATGCCATGGGTGCCTTTGACAGGAACAGTCCCTCTTGCCTCCTGCTGCTTTTTGCCTCAGCAAAACCTCTTGTTAATTGTGAGGTAGCAGCGGTTTCGCTGCCGAGAGGAGTGGTTTCCCCCATGGAGAGGCTGTGTGGTTTTTCCATACTTGGTTCATCAAGAAGGGATAAGTCATAATTTGTAAGCAAAATTGAATTTAAATAAATTTTCTTGATGCATTCTACTTCGAGTATCCCCTAAAATGTATCACTTAAAGCTAGCATTAAGAGAAAATACTATTAAGAGGGCATAAGGTAAACTCATTTAGTTGCTCAGATTGTATAATGCAATGAATTAATATGGTAATGCATCTTCAGAGACCACAAGCAGATAATAGAGGTGAACAGAGGTTTTCTATCTTGGCTTCAAAAAGGCAAAAGTAATTTATCATTCTGTTGCTGTTTTGGAGGGAAGCATTTCTCATTTCTTCTAACTCTCCCTCTGAAATTCTTAGTTTCCTTTTTTAACAGTCTTTTGAGGCTTTGCTTTCTTTTTGCTCCAGACAGAACTCCTACCACGTTCAGCTGTACAGAGCTTTCCCTGGAGCTGCAAGCATCAGACACTTTTAGTCTCATCCTTGTGCCTATGAGCTTCCAGGGGCTGCACAACTCAGGACTTGCATCCCTTGGGCTCTCAGCTCACTTCTCCAGTTGGCATAAGCAGGAAGGAATAAAATAATCTATATTTTCCCCTTGTTTGCTTTGTTGCCAGGGTCAGAGCGAGGCTCCAGCTATGATCAGTGCTCTGTGAATCATCCCACTCCTTTACTTTATGGCCACACAAATGCATGTTATGTCTTTATTACTTACACACATCGTCCTGTATGAGCTTATTTTTAATTAATAGAAAACAAAGCCCTTTTGACCTTATCCACACGAAATATTGCCTCTTTCATGCTCGCCATAAATTAAGCTAATACAGCCTGCATGTCCAGCATATTTCTCTCAGGTAACATTCACTCAAATATTAAACAGGGAGAGAAAAGGGAAATCCTATTACTAAAGCACTGGCATAAAGATGGACTCTGTAATTGCTAAGAGGCAGATCAGAGAATGAGATTTGATTGAGCCACTGCAGTTACAGAAAGTAGAGAAAAGCATCTGATACAATTGTAACAGGGAAATGTTAGCAGTGCAAAATCTAATTGCCCGAATGGGAATGTCATCTGATGCTATAGTGAGGCAAACATTTTCAAAGGAATTCAGTAGAGAAGAAAAACCTTTGCAGTGGAGAATAAAAGCTGCTGTACAAATATATACTAATTAACCTTACTAATTTGTCTGTATAATTAGCCTGTTTTTTCTTTCTCTTAATTCCAAGCAGAGCACTGCAGTAGCAATACAAAATATTTTACTCTGCCTTCTGTATGCTCAACACTGGCAAAAAGTAGATAGCTCCCTGCAAATGAGCTGTCACAGAATGCTCCTTGTTTGGTGGCAACATCCTTGGTCTACATTATAGCTACAGGAAGCCTAATCAATTATGCTCCCAAAATGAAATAAGAGCTCTGTGGTGCCAGGGGCATAGCTCATAAAATTAATTAGAAGGCAAGTTTACATATTGATGTATCAGTTTATGGAGAGACTAATAACTTTTGATGAGACTTTGACAGGATATTACTCACATGGATTATGAAAACACAAAAATCATTTGCAACTGGTGACTCAGTGGCTTGTGTCCCAGCCATCACCCAAGGGTTGGCCCTTTGTCAAGTGCCAAGGCACCCAGCGACACCCCAATATCGCTACCCTCACTGAGACCGTGGAGCTGTCCCCTTTGGCCACCCACATCCCCTCAGTTAATGCCTCATCTCCTTGCCTCACCCATCTACAATTTTATGCTGTTTCCTGGGAAAATACCCAAATCAAAATAGTTTTCTTAAGATTTGGCAACACTTTGATGAAAAACCCACAGTGCTATTAGGAACTGCAATTGGACAAGGCTGCAGGGAGACCCTGGAGTCCCAGGGAACACAGGCAGGAGTGAGGCTTTGCCATTGCCCCGACCTCAGGGCACTTCCACGCACAGATAATGAGAAATAGGATTACCCAGGCATTCGTGTTTGCTCAGCTATGGAGCATAAAAAATGTAAAAGGTGAAGAGTGACAGATGGCAGATCTTTGGGGGAAACAAGTAATTTTAATGGTGGAAGCAAACAAAGCAGATCGTGGCATGGATTAATGTGGAGCCTTTCATGCAAAGATTGAAAATGTGCTGCTCGTCAGCCCACCAAACAGGTAAGAAGGCAGATAAAAGCCAATACTACTATTACAGTGCTGGCTGTACTGAGGCACCATGAGGATAAGCACCTTGCTGGTACCACAGCCCATGAGATGGGCACCAGACAGTGGATTTCACCAGCTCACTGAGTCACCTCCCAGTGTGGCTGAAGCTGTTTAATAAATTGCCTTTATGAAGCTTCAAGACACTGAGACCCACGTAGAATGCCAAATGATAAATGGCCTGCCTCAAAGATGCCATTCATAATCAAATCTTAAATGTAATTCAGCTGAATGGAGTCATTGCTCCTCTATGTACTATTTACAAGCCCTGATACTGTTCTCTGTGAACTGGCACCTTCTCCTGAAAGACAGACTGTGAGCTATCCTGCACAAGAGCTCAAAAGCAAATTGTGCAAAACCACACTTGATATACTTGTCACAGAGAAACAAGACACGGAAACCACAGTGTACATAGCTGTGTGCATGTCTGTTTATGGGCATTGCAACAATTTCTGAAGGCACTGGCCAGTTTCAAGCAGGCATAATCCACAGGTAGCAATCTTGGAGATGCTGTGGTTTTACAAGTATTAAGTGCTGGGAAAATTAAGTTGCTGAGCAGGCATTACGGGGACTCTATCCATGACCCATCTGGAAAAAAAAAACACAACTAAAAGATGGGCTGAGAGCATTTTCCAGAAACGTTGAAAGTGAAGTTTTAACAGCACCTTAAAGCAAATCCTCCAATTCCCAAGCACAAGCATGTTCTTTAAATTATCATTACAGAGTTCCTTGTTGCTTAGACTGGGCAACAGATTTTCATTTAAATGGAGGTCTCCTCAGAAGTGCAAAGGGGCCTTTGGGGAGGTACAGGGGAGGAAAAATGTAATTTTTCAGGCTCCAAGTGTTCTTTTGTGTTTTATAAACAGCTGAGTGACAGCCCGGTGATTAATAAGTTACATAAATAATTATAAGCGACATGTAGCTGAATCTTGTCCACATTCCAGACATGGTACATTAAATAAAGAGAATTCTACTCTCCCCCCAGAAGAAAATTTATCTGGCAACAGCAGATAAATCAGAAGCGATACTGTTAAAGCACATCCAGTTCTTCAGAGAGACAGCTCATCAAAAGCAGAAGTTTCTACTGAGCACACTTTCTCAAGGAAATCTTTTCATTTACTTAAGTCCTACATTATACTCTTTCAGCATTTAAAAAAAAAAAAAAAAAAAAAAAAAACACCTTCCTTTATTCATCCTCCTTGACTGAGCTTATTATTTACCCAGAAGCATCCCTGTAAAGAAGAGCTTTATGCTGATTCTCTACCACAGCCTCCTGAGCAGGAAGGTAAATGCTGCTCTGCAGCCTCACAGTGGAGCTCACCAGGTGGCTCATCAGATGTGCTTAATTGGTCATGTTTTACAGCACCATTAAGAAATTCAAGCTGAATTGCTCTTCCCTCCCTTGGAAGGGACACTGAGAGAGACAAAATTAAGCCTGGCTATGTTCTCTATTTTAAAGACACGTTTCTAATACATAGGAACTGAGTAGTATCTCTTTAAGTAGTTCCTGAGGTTTTTAAGGCACCTCTCTGTCTTCCACAGCAAAACATATGAGGAAGTAATAGAACAGCGTAGTCTGGCCCAGCACAGTGCCTTAAGGTTAGGAAACACCTTTCCTTGAGACTCAGCTCTGCTGCAAAGTTTTCCTCTTTGTGAGGAAGATAAGGAGGTGATTTCCAGTTAGAAGGTTGTATGGTGGGAGTGATCCCAGTCTCCAGAAGAGATGGAGAAGTATTTTGAAATATGTCTAGGACGACTTAAAAATCCAAATTCATGCTTAGTACTCCTCCTCCCCCCCAAACTCTTTTTTGTATGAGTTATTCAGGTGTATAAAATGAGTGCCATTTCCTGATGCACCTCTGCCTTTTTGTGAGGGCTCCAAGCCTTCTTTGCTCTTACAGAGAAGGGGGGATGAGATCATGCAATACTTTGGTGTACTCATTTAGATCATTTTTACATCATAATACTGAGTGGTTTTGTGTATTTTGGAGTTCTAATGAGCCTGTGAAAACAATAAAAAAAGAAGAATTCTGGTAACAAATGCTGTTCTTTTCATGAATTTCAATAAAACACTGATCTTCTTAGCAGACAGTAGCCACATTTCCAAGAAATGTGATTACTTCAATAATTGAAGTGTGTTTTTAATGACTTAGATTGTGAAATGAGGCATCATTTCCTAGATTCATAGATTTTTAGGGCCAGAAGGGACCTGAACAAACATCAGTTCTCTTGTAAAAACACAGTGATTTTCCTCACAGTTGTTCCTGAAGCGAATACATTGCTTTTGCTGAAGCTACACACAAATTTTTCCAAAGCGGATTTTGTTGTAGTTGGTTTGGTTTAGTGGAAGCACTTACATTTTCTATATTTATATTAAATTGCCTCTCCATTCCTTTTCTTGTACTTAGGATAATTTACCATTTTTAAGGCAACTGATTGACAGCAAGAGGAATGCTAAGATTTGGCTCCTAAATCCACACACAGACACTTAAATTAATTTTCAGCAGAGCCTACCTGGAGCTGGAGTCTTTGCCATTTTTTTTCCCCAATTACCAGATCCTTGCAGGAGCAACATTGTGGCTGGGGTATCACTAGTGGTGACAGCCCCCAGTTTTTGCTGGGCCACGTATCTGTTCAGAATGGATTGCATGCTGGGACTAGCTTATCAGCTTTTCAGAGGATCAGATTAAGTGTTCAGGGACTCTTATTTAAGAGTTTCTTGTATAGGAAATGGTTGGCTGTAGAGCTCCTGCCAGGCACCAGATGAAGCAGAGAACTTGTCAGTATGTCATGGCTGTATCTTGCCCACTCCCTCCCTGGGGTAAGGGCGCAAGCAATTATTCAGCCCACAATGTACCAGCTGTGGTCACAGGGAAACCCTGCTACCACCCATGAGATCTTCTGTGTGAATTTTGTCTTCTTGGTTCTCTCTTTTCTAAGTAACCTTGATCTCTTGTTTTCCCTGGCATATACATAGGCTTTCGAAATGTTACCTTTAACATGCTCTCTATGCTTCTGTAGTATATGCTAGCAACTCCTATTTTATTTTGCAAACTTTGCCCTGACACAGCACCAGCTTAATTCCCTCATTTAGGCCACAGCCAAGCAAAGCTTACCTTGTTTTCATCTCTGGTTATAATTCATTCAAAGCTCTTCCAAGAACTTCCAAGATTTATTCTGTCATTTTAATCTGTTGTGGAGAGAATAGATTATCCAAACAGTTGTATACTTTAGTTTCTGATTTGTAAGCTGCAGTAAAAGTAGAAGAAATGCAATCTTCAATAATAACTGCAATTTTCAGGGAAATTCTGGTCCATCTCACTGACTATATGAGAAGTGCAATCAAACAAGGCAAGACCCCAAAATATACTGGGAAAATATGGCTGAGAAAATAAATATTTGCCTGTTTATGGATGAAATAAACATTTGCCTGTTTATTATGGCCCAGATCTCCACTGCAGAACAGCCCTCTCTCTCTTCTAAGGTGTCAAGTTTGTTGCTACGATATAAACCTCCAGCAGCTGATGGAGATCCAGTAGAACCACATTGAGTGCCCTCTGGCTTGTTACACACTGGTTTTGTGGCTAGTGGAAAAATAAGCCCAAGTGTAAACTGCAAATGTTTCCTTCTGTCTTACCATAATGCATATCATGGTATTGTTCTATTAGAAGTATCTTTCAGGAGAACAGCTCTGAACACAACACACTGCAGCCGATGTGCAAAATGTTACAGCTTCTTCAGCTGCATACTGCAATTTTTAAAGGCTTTAACTTTAGAGACAATGAATGGATCTTATGAAAATGGAACCCATAGAAATAAATCATCCATCAGTAATGTAAAAAAGAGAATGATATAATTTCTATTTGTCAAGGTATAATGATGTCACTACCCATTTATCCTCCACACTTAAAGGTTGAAGTTATTTAACAAATCTCTCCTGAGCCACATACATCTGTTGCTTTAATGGTGGCTGTAGCAAAGCGTTCTGATTAGTTCACACATCATTCATCAATTAGAACAGAAGGTAAAAGTTATTTCTCCCTACTCACCGTGCTTCATTAAAAAAATAACCTTTAGTGTAATGAATGACAGCAGAATTGAGAAATAAATAAGAAGAGAGCCAGTGCCTTAGGAGGTCACTCTTTTAAGAATTCCAACTTTATCTAGAGCAGAGGGAGATGAGAATATGTGGGCAGCTGGGGACTAACATCTGTCAAGATTACTAACTTTTGTGTGGCTCAGTACAGTGGCTGTTAGAACAACAAGGTATTTGCGCTACCTCGAACTCTGTTTTACAAAAAAAAGACTACTGAGGAATAAAAAGGCAATGTTACTCACCCTAAAGTTTGCATGGAGTTCTGTCCATGCTGGTAATTTATTCCCAAAACTCTCAAAAACTGAGTGTATTTTACCAACAAAAAAAGTTGAGTGATTCATCCAAAGTTTGATAAGAATCTTCAGCTGGGGAATGTTGCTCTTATGGAGTGCATATGCTGGAAGATGTGGTTCCTATTCCTCCAAATGTACTGGCAAAGAACTGGCTGCGTTGACAGGTGAGATACTCAGTTGCCTGAAGTTGTCTGAAGAAAATAATTCTGTCACAGCTGAAATTAAGACAAAGATGAAATAAACGGATCCTGTTTTAAAGAATTAAAAGTAGAGTAGCATCAACTGGAAAAACCCACTGTGCCCCCATAAAACAACATATGGCCATACTTCCATGCTCTGTAGCCATACAGGTGGCACGGCTTTTCTTGAGGACAGAGAACTCTGCCTGCAGGGAGAGGCGAAGATCAGAATGTAGATTGCCAAATGTAGGCGACTGTCCCAAATGGTAGGCTACTGGTCTACAGCTTGAATCCAGCCTAAGGCTTTCTTTCACAAGGGCCCCCTAAAAAAACACTCCTATTTTATTTGTTTGTTCTGTGTTTGGTTTTACATCTCAGCTAGGGTATTTTGTGTTAAGTGAATCCATTTAATTAAGGCAAAGGTTGAAGGAGGTGATTTATTTCGTCGTTTAAAGTAATAATAGGAACAACTGATTCAATCCAAATTGATTTTTTTTCTGATTGTGTTTGTCCAGGAAGCCAAAAACATTAAGGCTGAAGGCCTTAATTCATTTGTGAAACAGCCTCTGCAATTACAGTGTTAGCTGCTCTACCTGGTTTGTCCTGCACCAAATACCGTGAATAGCCTAAGGAGCCCCGGCAGTTATCAAAATGAGCATAGCTTTGTTTGCCTGGAAATTGAGTTAGAGTGGCTCACAGTCCCACCAGTGCCACCAGTAACATTAGTGTAAACCCTGAGTTCATTTATTTCCCACTGTAACTTCATCAGTAGCAATTACTTTGGCTGAGAGGAGAGAAATCAAACTGGGGATGGATCTCACCAGCCATTTAGCCAACAAAAAGGTACAGGATTGGGCTCCAAGCTGCTGACTGCCAGGGCACGGTCAGCACTGAAACAGCCTCCTTTTCAGTAACAGCAGCCACCAGCCTCAGTACAATGCCCTCATCTGCAGCCAGGAAATACTTTCAAGCTCTTGCCATCATCCCCATGAATGTCATCTCTGTTACAGCCCTTGCATAGACTTTTCAGAACTACAGTTGCCCGTGTGAAGTGCATAAGATTTGTGCAAGCTAGGGGTAGATTTTCCATCAATGCCAATGGGATTATGCTGGCATAAACTGAGGAAAGTTAGAGTTAGCAGCAGGACATCTATTACTGACTGCAATGCAGAAGGCAGCAGTCTTGATTTTAAGTTTACAAACTGAATTTGCTTTGAGAAAGTCAGTAGACTCAAACCAACAGAGAATTGGCCATATATTTTGTTTATAGCCTCTCATAGGTAATGCAAGGTTTATAAACGAGTACCACTCATGCTGACAGTTGTCTGCACTCAAAGCACTGCTGCTGACTCAATCTGAGTTGGGTTTTGCCACTCACAGGAGAGACATCTGGGGAAACACATGGAGTGGAGCAGGAAGTGAGATGATCCCATTCTCTCCCATCACAGGCTGTCACGAGGGAAAGGTGTGTCTCCCCAGAGAAGGAGCACAACTGATTCCTGCCCACCTGCTCTGAGGGGCTGCAGGAAAGGTGAGACCAACAGGGACAATGTTTCTGGTCTCTTTCCTGCATGAAGCACGGAACAGATAGATGGAGCTGTGCCCTTGAGGACAGTTAGAACTGAGCTGAGCAAAGCCCTCACCCTACCATCTCCCTGGGATCTGTGGTTTCAAGCAGTTGGCAATGTCAGCCTGTGATTGAGGAAGTTTGATGAGTAAAGCAAGATGCTGTAAATCTTCTGTAAACCTTCCGTTTCCTCCAGTGTGAAAATTTTCTCACGAGCATTTGTGGCCACAGGAGACTACGTAGACTACTACTCTCTTCTGTAACATGCAGTGAATTAAAGCTTGCTCAGAACCATCTCACACTTATAAGGTATCTTCCTGGCTTTGTGCAATGAATTAATGAATCCTACTTAGCATAGGGATGGACTTCCTCCCACTGTGGCTATCTTCTTCCATCTGTAATTATTATTCTCTACCTAGAAAAAGCATTGTTTCCTATTGATCAGCTAGAATTTTCATTATGCCCAGGGGTTACATATGTGGAGTAGACCTCACACAAATGTGATGTTAATACTGATTGCACTTGGTCTGCTCCCATTTGTTATCTATTGATTTTCAGTGCTTTGGCATAACCATGTCAGTAGTTAGTAAAAATCCCCATGTCTCAGAGGAATGATTCAGGTTAACTGGTACAGTGTATTTGTGCCTGGATGCACATTTGTGCAATCTGTGAATTTCAAGAGCTATAAGCACAAGCTTGCCTGTACAAAATACGTTTTAAGAGCTGACATTAAAGTTAATATGAAAGTTCAGAGGTGCAAAATAATTTAAATGCACAGAAGAGGTAGCAATAACGTTTCTAAACTGAGGCAGTGAATTATGTATATAAGAAATATTAAAAATGCAAAGCTGACTCTATTTGCATTCAGAATGCCCCCTAGCTGTTACCAAGGAGGAGAAAATTGCTTTATGCTGAATTCAAGGGCATACTACTTAGTGCTGTATTTAAGTCAAGGAGGAATATCACTCATTTTTATTCTACCACTTAACTTGGGCTTATGTAATCTGTCTGGTAGCCGAGTCAGTTGTCTTATATTATTTTCCACCACAGAAAGAGAATATATAATTCAATCATTAAACCTTTACTTTCACCAGTTTTGAGATCCCTCAGAACCATATTGCTGCATGTAAATCATGAGCTGTCATCACTCTGAGAGGATGGAAACATCAGTATTGGGCTATGGCTTCCCAAATCACTTATGGGTAATCATAGGACAAAATTAAACTCATTCACCAGTTGGGGGCTATGTAGATGATGTGGAGCAATCAAAGGATGTCTGGTTTGTTATGAGGAGTAGGGGCAAGGTATCACTTCAGGGCATCAGGATATAAACACAGAAGCATTTTGTTCATATAGATGGATTTATACCCTGTCTGGGATGAAATCTGGGAGTGAAATGTGACTGTGGTCTGGACACGAACACATGCCAGGGGTGAGGGGGCAAACATCTCAGGACACAGATAGCAAACACTGGAAATTCAGCTGAGCGTGGGTTGTAGCCCCTGCACTGACATTAGCAACAGGGATTTTTCTGTAGTCTTAACAATGGTGAAAATTAACGTAGAAATAATTTTACAATCCAGTAGTTTCTGTCTGTCTTTGATCATATCGCTGCTTTTTTGCCATTTCTGCATTTTCCTCCCAGACCAGTGAAAATTGATCACAGTGCTTTTATTTAAAGACAGCTTCACTTCCACGATCTGTTACACATGAAGCAGGAAAGTATGACAAAACAGCTGCTTCCACTTCTGACTTTAAAAAGAGAATAAGACCAAACAGAGGCCCAAAGTGGAGTTTACACATCCCTCACCTGCAGGCATCTCTCTTTATGGTGTCCCAAAGAGAAGTACTTCTTGTGTTCAGAAAGTCAGCACTCCAGCCAGGCCTGGATCTGGAAATGGCTGATTAAATTAATCTAATTTCACTCTGGTAGACAAAAGGAAATGATAGCAAGGATACAGAACGAATACTAATTTTCCAAACTGCTGCATCCTTTCAATTAAAGGTGTAATTTTATGGGTTCTCATGGGATAAGCTGTTTTCCTGAAAAGAACACATCTCAAAGAACAACCATTATTGCAAAGTTTGGGATACTTTTTAAACAAAGGGACAAAAGGTGGTAGAAGAATTATGGCTAAAACCAGGAATTAAGAGAGGAGATGAAATTCAAATCCAAGAATAAGAGACAGTGATATGAGCCTCTGAGTGTAGCTCACTGAGGAGAAAAGCAGAGTTGGAAAAATGAGTGTCTCCTTAATGAATATCAGAAACGTGGGAGCAGGAGACAAACGAGTCAGAGGTCGTGTTTTGCATCATCTGTGTCAAAAAGAAGCAAGGAAATAGCTCAGACTTGCAAGAATAGACTAAAGCCATTAGAACTGCCATGGCTGGGGAGGAAGTGTTGAGCAAAGGACTAGAAAATAGCAGCGTGTCTGCAGATGAAGAATGGATTCACAAATCTTTGGCAACTGCTGTAACAGAAGACTTCTGGCAGAAACAGCCTTAGTCCTTGCTAAGGGCAAAAGCGCAGTGATGAGGATAGCCATGTGCAAGTGCAGCGCAGGATATCAGGAGGGGGTCACAGCTCTGTTCTCTACAGGCCACCACAACCTGGAAGAGTTGAAGGAGGTATCTGAAAAACAGTGTTAATGCTTCATTCAGCTTGACATATTTTGTTTGATATTAAGGAGCAAACTTATGCTGACTGCTAAATCAATATCAAATCAAGACTGAAATCTGTTTTATGATCATGAACAGTGAACTCCTTACTGCTGCAGCCATAAATGATATCACATTTCAGCAGTCCTGTGGCTGCCAATACGCAGACCAGAAATGCTCATGTTAATTAAAAACTGCGATCTGAAAGACAAAGTGTCACTTGCAGACAGAGAGAAGTTCTCCTTTGCACTCCTCTTGATTTTGAGGCTCTGTGCAGAGCAGAAGACTGCCTGCATCCCAGCCAGCACCATCCAGATCCTCTGGCAAGGCAAACCCAAAGACAAACCTACAATTTATACTGTTGAAAAAAGTTTGATGAGCTGAGAAGAGCTTAGGTCTTGGGCTGGCCTTTGGGAACAAAGTAATGTCACCTACTTGTGTGCAGCACAGCCCAAAAGTACTCTGTGCACTCCAGACACAACTGTACTGGGACTGGGATATATCTCTTTTATCTCCTACCAGTACCACTGAGAGAGGAAACGTGCTTAAAATCAGCAGTGGTTAGTCTAGCTTTGCTGTTATGTTTGCTTGGCATGGGCTGGACCCAGCATCCCTAAGGATTGGTGTACTTGTCTTTGAATCAGATCCCAGAAGATGAACCAAGGGTTTTACATCCTGGAATGACTGAAGTTGAGAAACCTTTGCCACTTCCTTATTTATGATGCGCCACTTGGTGAATGCATAACTGGCTGAGAAGGCTGCACCAGGGGGCCATTTTTTATACCTTTCAAAGTGAAGCATTATTTAGGCACGTGTCAAAACTTTCACAGGTCTTAAGGATTAAACATGAGCCACAGGTGTTTTCTCAGGGATGAAAAGGTTTGCTGGCATGGGGGATGTTGCAGCAGTCTCCCATAAATCCAAAGACTGTCTCAGAGGCTTGCAAACAGGAATGCCAGGAACGGACACCTTCTTGCCATACTCCAGATCTGTGCTGTACATCCATGAAGACACAGACACATCAGGATCTCATCACCACAAGGCCCACTCTCAGGTCAGGATTCCCTGAGTGGCCCAGGACTGATGGCTGACTGCACCCCAAATCAAATCACCCTGTTCAGTACAGCTTATCCAGCACAGTGACAGCTACAAGCTCTTCTGCTAGAACATTCTCTGTAGAGAAAAAGCAAACTTGGGGAAGATTTCACCAAACAGAAAGAATGCCAAGTCAGGAATTTTGCATTACTTTAGTCCCTCAAAGTAACTGTGTGTAGCTGTTTTGCAGTTGTGAAACACAGCTGCATTTATCCACCAAAGTGTCATGAATAAGAGGGATTTGCTTAGCTTAAATTGTCTTTTCAAAGAGATAAAAGTTATCCTTTCTGAAAAGTTAATTCTTGCTTATAAATGCTAAGGCTGGCTGTCTCCTTTGCTTTTAAATGTGCCCCAGATATGTCAAAATTGTTTTCACAAGTGTAGGCTGACACAATGGTAATTTTAAAAAGATAGATTCTAATTGGAACAGGACACATATTATAGTCATGCCATTTTACAAGGGAAAGTAATGTTTTCTCATTCATATATTATGATAAGTCCCCTTGAGAAATGATATTGTTTCTCCCAGATCCAATTTTTTGCCTGTATGGTGTAGATCTTCTTGCAGTAAAGAACTGGAGATATTCTGGAAGTTTCCACAGAAAGCTTTTGTGGAAGAGATTATAGTTTAAGATATTACATGTGCTCCATGGAGAGCTTTTAACATCTACAGCAAAATATCTCTGTTGTGTTTTACCTCTGCTTTTCAGTTCAGGGAAACTGATAAAAACAAAGTATAGTTAGAAAATACATTTTACACACTCCACAAATTAATGAGTAGAGGTTATTACTCCAAAATTTAATAAAAAATTCACATTGTACCTCAGAGAGGTAAAAAAAAAATTGATGGGCAGACTTTTTCCACCTTTGGTTAAAATAATTTGTGCTAGAAACTGTTTGACTAAAGGCACTGAACAAAATAAACTGACAATCCAATGCAGTGTGAGCCTCCTTATCACTCTGTGCTACTGATTCACTCTATCAGGAATATTACTTTTAATTGCTTTATTTGAAAATGGCAATAACAGCTATTAACCTGGAAATTAACTTTGGACAACTGTTCCTATGAGATAATATATCGATTCGATTTTGTTAAAATCTCTGTCTTTATGTGAATAGCTTTTAGCTGATTTGGTTGGCTGCGAGTGGGTCCCCCTAACTCATTTAAATGAGGACAGAAATAAAAGGAATGGAAAGTTTCACAATGAGATCCATGTCTTTGTCTCATGAAAATCCTTTTCCTCATAGTGTAAAGGTTACTCTGTAAATTACTACATAGCTTTTTTTCTTGCAAAGCTGTTTCCCTTTGCAGCATCAGCTCCCTGGTTGTGCCAGGAGCCAAGGTCCGTGAACAACAGACACCGCGCTCACTGATTCAGCCTGAGACTTGCAGGCCTGCCTTGGTTTAGCAGGTATTTGAGCACATTCAGTAGCAGCAGCCACAGGGTACGTATTGGCCAGCAGCAGCAGCATTGACAATTTCAGCCCTGACCTGGTGCTCACTGCACCTTGACACCTGCACAGTGATGGAAATTGCTTCTTACTGTGAAATACAGCACAAAACCTTCAGTATTTCTTCTACCTGCAGCATCCCTCAACTCTGAATTCTTTTCGTTCTCTGATTTCCATTTACACAAGCTTTTCTCATTCCCAGTGTCAGGCCATCTTTGCCAACTCACAAGTGTCATCATATGTTTCCTGCACGTTCTTTCCTACACATTGCCCAAACAGACCATAGGTGACATATAGCCATGCAGCGAATACAGCAGCAGTGCATAAGGAGGGCAGTGTGACCACAGCCCAGTCTCTCGCTCTCCACATAAGAGTGATAACGCACACGCAATTATGCCATCTAACACCACAGTGAAGGAAAATAATGTTCTGTGGTCTCTGTTGAACAAAATTGTTAAGTACCTCCTTAAGATGTATGCCCTGCTGCTCCTGGAATCAAAAAGATTAGTCATGTACTTGCAGTTAAACACATGCATGAGTATTTAACAGGTTTTAATGGTTCTGTATATTCATTTGTCTGTTAAATGGCTGTGGTCCTGGACATCCACGCTGGAAACTGGATGAACCTCGTACATCAGATGCCTCCAGCACAGCAGACTCTGTTCCATGGCAGGAAGTAGGTGCATAAGCACAGTTTTTTTTATAATGCAACAATAGGTAGGTATATTATTATTTTTTTATAGATTGATACGGAATACTACTTGTTGTTTCTCTGAAAGAGTACTTTGAGGAACTATTAAAAAAGAGCCTTTGGAAAGAATAGCTGCACATAAAATGCTCTTTCCCTGCTCTCTCTCTGTTTTGCAGAAGGCAATGGATTTGATGGTGCCAACTTACACCAACCGAGAACCATCAAGGCAGATTTTCACTATGTATTTTCATCTTTAGCTTCCATATTCTTTAATCTACTAAACAATTTTCATAACATCAGTTATTGTTCTGATTTTATTCTGAGATTTCCTCATCAAACAATAAATGGCTTGGCTATCATCAAGCTAAATGAATCCCATTTTAGGTAAATGGTCTTTGACTATTGTTATACGTCCTGCTTAATTGCAGAGCAGAACAGCACTCAAAAAATTTGCTCCTGTTGGAATAGTATATTCAGTAGCTACTTTAATAACTATAGTTCTCTAGGATACATCAAGTAAAAAAGAACTTTAAATCACAACATTTTTTTCATTTAATCAAGTACTTGTTTAAACAATGTCTTAACCAGTGAAAGAGGTGGCTTCAGCAGTGCAGTCACTTGGAGTGGCTGTAGACCTGACTTAACAAACCAGTTTAGGTGAGTTTATGGTCATTTTGCATTGCTAAGGCAATGTGTAGCTGGAGCACAGCAACTAGTCTGCCAAAGGATATTCCTCCATAAAATGCAATATGATCATTTACAGACGTGGAAGCAAACTCTATTGAGATTTTAAGCAAGTATCTGTTAAAGGGTTATCATAACAAGAGCTGTACAGACTGTTCTTTATTTTAGAGACAAAGTCGAGAAGAGCACAGCTTCACCTTGGATAGCAATGGAATGGATTACAGTTTCACAGGCCACATCTTACAAAAGAAAGTTATTTCCAATTCTTTGCTAATCCCTACTGCTCTCTGTTCTGTTTACCTTGTGCCCCACTACTGAGAAGTCCAAACTGACAAACCCATCAGCAATCTCGGCTGTTATAATCTTACCATTTCTACTATACACATCTAATTTTCTCAGAGTTAATTCCTAATCCCTTGACCCCTTTTTCTCCCCCAATTTTTAACGTAAATGAAACTCTGAAAATCAAAGCTAAAGACAGGCCCATCACGCGGAGATATGAATGACTTTTAGTGCACCGCTAATGTCTCTTAAGTCTGAGAACCAAAAAGTGTCTCAGCAAGAGATTCAGAATCCAAGCTATTTGATTCAGCTCAAAACGTTAACAAATACTCCATCTGTGACGATGGTTTGGGCATTATGTACTCTCAGGTCCAACTTTGATGCCCAGAAGCACTTGTATTTATTTAAAAATTGCACACTTTCTTCTACATTAGTTTCAGTGGATTTATTTGCATAGTTAAGTTATGCATGTGCTTAAGTATTTTGTGTGACAGAGGCTGTGTGACAGGAAAATCCTACTTCTTCCTTGACACCATGAGGGAACAACTCTGCTCCCATCAACTGAGTTTCAAAGCAAAAACTTACTGCTGATCAACTCCACAGAATCATAGAAACACAAAATCACAGAATCACTCAATCACAGATTGGTTGGGATTGGAAGGGAGTATTTCTCATCTGGTCCAACCCCGGCTCAAGCAGCACCACCCAGATCAGGCCGCCCTGGCCCACATCCAGGCTGCTTTTGAAGATCTCCAAACAGGAAACTCCACAGCCTCTGAGCAGCCTTGCCAGTGCTCCTTCAACTGCGCAGTAAAGGAGTATTTCCTCATTTTAAGACAGAGCTTTCTGTGTTCCAGTTTGTGTCCACTGTCTCTTGTCCTGGCACTAGGCACCACTGAAAAGAGCCTGGCTCAGTCCTCTTTGCACTCTCCTTTAAGGTATGTATATACATTGGTAAGATTCCCCCTGACTCTTCTCCAAATCCCTGTCTCTAGAGGTGGACAAGACATAAACTGAAGTTTACAGTCTCTGCTTAAAGAAGTAAAGATTTTCCATACTTTTTTTTTTTTTTTTTTGTCAATGCTAATTCATGGTTTAACCACCACTGAATGGAAGGCTATGGTCAAGGTCCCATCAGCTTCCATAGAACTGGGACCTGCAGTCAGTTACTATGTACAAAATCCATATCTCCTTAGTTTCCTCCTTGCCCTCTCAGTCTACCAGTATGAAATTAGGGAAGACATTCCCTCATAATTCTCATGTCTGCATGTTATATCACTTGAGCCTTGTGCGTAATAACATTCTGGAAGTGGCTGGTCAACAACTGGCACCGCAGAAGCAAGTAGCGTTGATCAATCTTAAATCCTCATCTCTTGACACTTTAATCAAAATAATTTAAAATTCTATTAAGCGCAATATGCAGAGCATTAACACTCTGAACCAGTGAGTGGCTAGAGTGCAGACTCTGAGTGATATGTCTGAGTAACTGCCTTGTTAGAAAGGCTATCATGTTGTGCTCCTTGCTGAATCATCAAGGAAGAGAGTGGCAATATCACTCTTTCATTGCTAATGTACGGCACAAAAAATCTGACAAGGAACGAAATGTCTGATTACCTGAGAGAGGCTGTAAGTAAAATCTTCTGTCTCTAAAGTCAGAACATTCTGGAGCTGCCTGTCACCCACAAATCAGGGCAGCAAGCGCTCACTTTCTCAACATTATTCTTGCCACTGCCCAACTCCCCAGCCCACAGCTGCTACCATCTCATTTAACTGAGATCCACATGCTCTGTCTTGAAGCTTTGTCTCTTTCTCACTATTCTTTTCTTCAATGTTTTCTTAACACCACAAAACCATATCCAGTATCCCAAAGGAAAGCACCAACAAATGATTTTCAACCAGCAGACACAGGCTGCCATCCCCCATTGCGATTCCCATTTAAAGATTGAAAACACCCGATCCACCTAACTTCTTTTCAAACCTGTGCTGACTAAATGTACCCATAAAGACCCTGTTTGTTTAGAGGGTTTTTTGTTTGTTTGTTCACCTGAGTGCTGCTTCTGTAATGCAATGTAAAAACTAAAATACTATGGTTGCTCCAAAAGTAATGCTTCCTATTTCATTATATTGGCCCACAAAGTCAGAGGTGAATGTTGGTGGTATGGCATAGAGGTTGAACCTTCCCACCAATATTCCATTATATTTTGTTGCTGTGCAACAAATGGCAGTGGAAGAGCAGTCTGACGGAATGGCATCTGACATGGAAATGCATACGAAGCAAAGGAATGGAATTGAATTCCTCAATGTGGAAAAAATGGCAACCATTGACATTCATCTATGCTTGCTGAACACTGATGGAGACCAAACAGCAGATGTGAGGACAGTGAGGCAGTGGTGGTGCATTTCAGTGGGTTGCCTCCACTGGTGCAGATTTTAACAAGCATTGCATGCAGGCACTTGTTCATCGCTGCGAGAATGTATAGCTTATGGTAGTGACTGTGTTGAAAAATAGTTTTTTGTAGCTGAGAATTTGTTCTCCCAAATAGTGTTGCTGTCCTCTTTGTATCTATTATTGTTTCCACGGACATAAATAGGAAGCATTATTTACAGAGTGAACTACGTACTCTTATCAAGTGTCATACCTGGGAAAGGTAGTTGTATCAGTCCTTCATATAAAAAAGAAAATTAAGGGGAAAAATATCAGAAAGCTTTGAAACCTCTTTTCTGAAAAAATCACAGGAAAAGCCAAACTGGTTGTTTAACTAGCTTCGCTGTTACAATTTTGCGACCAGAATATATACCAAACATCACCCATGAATTATTTTTGTTGCAAAAGCTTAGATCAGCAATTGTGATTATGAAAATCCAAACCTGTGAACACAGGAAGCTTTTTAGCATAGCAAGTGAAATTGTGACTAATTCCCCTCTCCCAAAGCACATACTTTGGAGCACGTGTGAGCATGGCTGCTCACTCAGTTTTTTCTTTCCCAGCAAGACCTGGTAAAAAGCTGCTTCACTAGGTTTTAAAGCCCACTGGAGGTGCTGTACATTAACTGAGAAGACTGATCAACGCATACAGTATTAAAAAGACATTTGTAGACTCATTTAATCAATAATGTACAGTATTAGTGTGCAATTTAGATCAAGAGAAGACAGCTGTAGGACTATGACACTTCAGCTAATGAAAATATGAAGAGAGTGTAATTCAGACAACTAGAGAGGCCAACAGGCAGTCCCTCAGCTGGTGGGAATGGCAGAAGGATCATCTCTGGATCTCTGAGCCTATACCCCGGGAGAGGATTTGTCCCAGAGAAAAGAGCTGGGACAGCATCCTTTCCATGGTATAAGCAGAAAGCTTTATGAGCTACAAAAGATCCTTGCTACTAAAGAAATGGCAAAGAAGATGATGAAATGGCTCTATTTGACCTCAAAATAGTTCAAAATTTGACAGCCACCCAGGATATGCCTACACACAAATGCACCAGCCTGAGTTATCTAGTCATAAGAGCTGGACTGTTCTTTAAGATTCGGCCCTTTTCTACTTCTAAGAAAACTCTCAGATCCCTTTAGATGTGGATGTCTCCCAGAAAAAGCATCCCAGTTATCAAGAGCTGACCTTATGCCTTCATTCCTGTACCATTTTGGTGCAAAAAATGAGCCTCCATATAAGAACGAGGAAAGTGCAGAGAAGCAGTACTTACCCAGATCACCACCCTAATGCTCTGTGCCTTGGGGGTAAAACCAGCTTTGTACTCCCCAGCAGCTTCTGCTAGGATTAGGATCAACAAAATAAGTAGAATTAGATACATTTAGCTCATTCTTCTTTCCATCCCCTTCCCATCTTCTTTACATCTCATCTATAAACCTTACAGCCTGTTACAACTAGTATATATAGATATCCATAGACATTCACAATGCAAGTGTGAATTAATGAAGCAGACACATTTCAGCCTGCAGAACACTCCAGGCTAGTGTTGGTGAGAACTGTTTCATGGACACACCATCTGTTGTTCTTTTGGTGTGACTGCTTACCTACTTTTCATGGTGTATTTCCTCTTCCCAGCAGAATGACTCTGATGTCCATAAGGCATTCTTTTAAAGGGCTTGAGCAGCCCCCCAGTGTCAATACTTAGGCAAACACGTATTTTCATGAAAATAGCCCTGCTTTTCTTCAAGTTTTCATATGGAATTGTGATACTTTCCCTGCCTGCAACTTTTTTTAGGAGAAATCTGCTCCTTCCCTCTGTAGCAAGGCACACATAAAAGACAATGTTCTACCATAGTGCTGAAGAAAGTAGCTCCGATTACAATAGATGTACTGATAGAGATGGGTGGGGTTTTTTTGAGAAGAGTAGACTTTCTGGATTTTCTTAGTCTTTTCCTGCAACATCAAGATAGACAGGGCTCTGACCAACTTGATCTGGGTATAGGTGTCCCTGTTCACTGCAGGGGAGTTGGACTAGATGACCTTCAAAGATCCCTTCCAACTGAAATGATTCTATGATACTATAAAGCACCACATGTATCTCTGTTATGCCAAACATTGCAATTCCATGAAGCACACCTTAAAGAGAGGTGGCAGGAAAGGGGGTGTCACCTTCAGTAAACGTTTGAAATGCCCAATATTTGCCGCAGACGCTGTAGATTTTTTCTTTTTAATAAACGCAGGGATTCGGACTGCTATTAATACAAACTAAAAATCATTGGGAGAAAAAAATCCCAAAAACACGTTTTCCAACATTTTCTGTAATCGCTAATTCTTTATAACATTTACTGCCTCACTTTACATAAAATCACCACTGATACAAGTTTAGTTTTATGTAATACTCCATATGGCGGATTCATAAAATACTTCTACTGGGAATACCACCATAAACTACTATTTTCTGCTATAAAAAATAACCATTAAAGTCCAGACATGCACAAACAAGGTAATCTGCCATAAATTTTGAAATAGTAAAATACTACCAATGTAAATGTATTCAACTCCTATTGCAAGGCATGTAATTTCCATAGCTTTATTAGAAATCCTGCAGTTGCAGTGGTTTGGCGATAGGTTATAAATATAGTAGGAATGAGTCAGCATGCAAATCCCTTCTGTGGAAAACAATCTATGAGATTTTATAGCCCAAAGCTGTTTATTATTTTGTAAGAATAGTAATGCAAGTTCATGTTCAAAACCTGCTGAGAGAAGAATGTGCAAAACATCCCATTATCGAACAGGCAGAAAAAAACATAAGACCTGTGTAATAGCACCAGGCTGGAACATTTTCAGTTCCCCCACTTAGCTGTTACTTTTTTTCCTCCTGTACTCATTAAGGTCCTTGTGAGATTATCACTACATCACTAATAAAATGAGAACACAGCTAAGGCTTGGGATTTAATTTCTCAGATAATGCAACTGTTCTCAAAATCTGAGACAAAGAGAACAAAAAAAAAGGATTCCTCTAGGTTTATATAAGAATTGAGATTCTTTTTGAAAGATTTTGATTTTTTTTGTTTTCTGCTTCTATAAATAATAACGAGAGAAAATATTTCTGATGATTCCACACAGCATTACACCCAGTTAACTCAAGCACTTCTCTGTTTTACATACTAGATTGCAATGAATGAGTTCTATAAATATGATCTAATGATGTTGCCTAGGTATACTAGCAAGTGGGGAAAGCTATTTGCTTTGAACACCATCTCCATTAACTGTTTCACACTGCAGAGAAACACTTCAGATGCCAGTGAACAAATAATGAGGCAGGTTCTGCAATCAGGCTATGGTTGGCAGCAGAGGCAGAGGAGCATCTTCGAGCCCCCAGTGCCCTAGGCCACGCAACGACCTTATTTGTTGTGAGATATTTTCTCTGTGTACATAAATGCAAGTGCTTCAGCACTGGTTTTATAGCTTCCCTGGGGATAGGAAGCAAAGAAAGACATACCTGATTTGAAAAGGTATTATGGTCTGGAGCTTACAACTAGAAACCGCCTACCATCATCATCACTCTTCCTTCCTTCCCTTCTCTGCTACTGTAGTTTCTATTAGGAGGCAGCAGCCTGTCCTACAGGCCCAGGTACTTCCACCGCACGTTTCCTTGTATTTCGTGCTCTTTTCAGCCTGCCTTTGCTATAGCCTTTATCTGCAACATCAGCCTTTGAAAGTCCCAGAGTTCACTAAGGAACTGTGTTAAATGTTAGAGTCAAGAATGCTCAGAGGCAGTGCGAATCAGCACTGGGGCTGGCTTTTAAATCTTTCTCTGCTCCTTTCCCTCATTATCCACTGGCCCTTCTCCTTTTTCTGGATGTGCTCCAGCAGTGCCCATACAGTACAGTGCTGGCCTGAGGCCATATAAACACCAGCCAGGCTACATTACACTGCTCAAAAACACAGAAATATTAGCTACGTGGGGCTTTCTGACCTGCCAGAAACTGAGGCAGAGCATACGTGCGCACTAACTTTTGGGGATTAAATAGAGCTGTCAGCACAGCTCAAATTGGTTTTTAACCAGGACCATCAGATCAGGGCAATAAAGTCGCTACTGTAAGGGAATGAGGTTTATCTGTTCCCTTGGAATCCAGGAGAATAAAGATAGCAATTAGGTCTAAAAAAAATGTTAATCTTTCAACAACATTTTGACAGGAAATGTGTGCTGCTTTGGCAAGGGCAGTTTGCATGGAATGTTAGATGTAGGTTTCATTGTGTTTGTTTTTCCACATGAAAAGAAAATACATCATTTTGGATAAGTTTAGATTAACAAGAGCTCATCTGATTGCTCGAATGCACAACAAATGACCTAAAACAGTTATTCGCTAGCTGAAGTAGGGAGAATAGTCTAATTCAGCTAGACAGTTGTCTGATACAAGAAATGTGAATTCAGATGATGACACTGATTTTGAACATATGTATACAGGAGTCATACGTATAAAAATGTAACTGAGCCAACAGTGTAAAACAGTCATTTTTATGATATAGTTAATTTCCACCGATTCTACAAATTATACATAGGAACTACTAAGATATTACTTTCTACTAACTTTCTGTTCTGATTTCTTTATGGCCTCAGAAGTATCATAACCATAAATCAAACGTAAATAATAATATTTGAGATTAAAATCAACATGGGGCACATTTGTAAAATGTATCCAAAATGAACGAGGCAGGATGCTTCCATTTTCTATAAGCATCTAACATTTCCCTGTCTAAAAAAACCAACATCATCACTGTAATTTCCTTCTCCGGTTTAAAAGAAAGACATGTTTCCATATACATTTCAGAGTAACTAAAATTTATTTTTTTTTTTAAATAAGAATAAAAGGTCTTGGAATTTTCCAGCTCAACTCTAATTCCGCATTTATTTATTTATTTATTACAGAACACACTTAGCCAACAGGAGGCAGAACTGTATGAAATCCTACCCTCCCTCACAGCGTTATGAATGTGGGCTAACCTCAGAACTACTAAGGGGACAGAGAAAGTGCAGTAGCAGAAATCTACATTAAGAGCTCAATGTCTCTAAAGTCACTGTCACACAGTTTTGTACTCAAGACTCAATCCCCAAATTCATTTTATGCTTCGGTACTTAGTGTATCAGAGTCCTGGAATAAGTAATCCCACTCAAAAAAAGTAAAAGTCATAAGAGAACACAGAGAGCTGTAGGTTAAAGCAGTTTGTAGATAACATTCCCCTCCAACTCTCTATTTTTTTCCACATAGCCAAACCCACAGCAGCTATATGTAACCCACAGCTCTTAGGTCTGTTGATTCTGAACAAAGTCACAGCATGTTGTTGCTGACACCCGAAACTACAACTTACTGAGCAAGGTATGAGCTGATTTTCTCCAACATCTGGGCAGCAGCAAGAAGCCCTGAATTTCAGTCATCCTCTTCATCAGACATAAAGCCACATAAAATTCCTTAATTATTTTTATGGCCTTTTGAGAGTGAACTAAGCACTCTACATAAAACATCGAAAATATAAGGCCTAGGGCCGAATTTTCAATTGCATGGAATTCAATCTTAGAGTAGCTCTGGAGGAGAGGAAAGAAGGCAGTCTTGGGCCAGCTTCCACCCTTTTTTTCCCTACAATGTCCTGGACTGTTCTGTATTACACTATTGGCAGAACTCCTCACAGGGACTGCCAGCCTGGTGGAGCACCAGGAGATGTTTCCTGCTCCAGTCCTGCCTCTGCAATTTGAAAGCCCCATTCCTCACACACCTCTTTTAACCACTGCCTGCCTCTGTGGGAAGGAAGGCGGGAAGCAGACAGCAGGGACGTGCTTCTGTTGGCCCTCTGCCACATATACATCCTTCTCAACCAGACCCCAGGATCTGTCACAGAATTCTCTTTACAGGAAGGCCAAGCAAGATACACAAGTTTTTGTCATCCACCACAGAACAATGCCTAATAGCTAGGCACACAGATAAAAAAGCAATATGTCTGCAGTCAGCTCTGTTGCAGGGGTACAGGCAGGTTCCCTTAAAGGCCCCCTGCAGAAGTGGGAATGCCAACACATACTCACATAGGTGCCTGTGGATCTTCTGGCATTGGAAAAGACTCCCAAGAAGTCTCCTTTTAGGGTCTGCTGCTGTCAGCCTGCTATCTATTAATGCTGCCTCTTCCCACAGCAGGAGACTTTAGCAGAAAGAAAGCATAAACATGAAGATGGATTTTAAAAATTTCATTCTCTGTTTGAGCTGGGCTCCATGAGACACTACACCATGTCTCCGTAAACCAGCCTCTGATGTTGGCCAGCTTCCACCGCAAGTTCACATATGTGCAAGTGCTTTTTCAGGCTTGTTTAACAAAAGTTGCAATTTCTCATTTCTTTCCTCTTCCACTGGATAATAATTTAAGATCTATCGTTCAAGACTGCCTGATCTTGAGCCATGTGCATATATCATGCAGAACATTAAAACCTGACCTTTATACACAGGATAATAAATACCCGTGAGTCACTTACAAGGTAGTAACTCACTCTCACAGTTCAACAGAGAGTACGGGCTGAACCTCAGTAGAAAACCTTCAGTTGTTGCCAAATATGAGGGGGATTATAATAATACTTTTATGTTAGGGAAGCCAATAAAGAAAGCTAAATGTATTTCAGAAGTGTGGTGATACATTAGCATTAGAGCTGTGTAGTTGCCAAAACAACAGGAAAATTCAAGATGCTGCAACCTCCACCTACATAATGCAAGGACTTACTGAATTTGTGCTAGAAGTGAGGAGCATCTTCAGCCAGCTGGGTTGGTCTGACTTCAACACAACAGGCAGTATGTCAGCCAACACAATCATCTGCCAGCTTCTTTGCTTTTACCATCTGATTCAACAGCCTACACAGTGACATTGATGCTGTGGGATGCAGAGAGGGTTTGCAGGGCTTCTTGTCTCTCAAGATCTGCTCTTTGACAGCTGAGCCACTCCAGCTCTCTTGAGGAGATGGCTGATCCAATGTTGGTGAGAAGCCAGAGGAAGTCACAGGCAGATTTAGCATCTGCCCGTGTCGCCCTTGGACCAAGAGGAACAGCAATACATGTGGTTTTTTAGGTTTCCATCAGACAGCTCTCTCTGTGTGGGGTGAGCTTGGGCATAACCTTTACAACACATTGTAGGAGAAATATGAGCATGATTTAAAGGGACAATAGCCAATGGCCAGGTCTCTTGAAACTTTACTCTGCCTCTCGATAGCTATAGTTAATATTTACACAGAGCTCTTGAATCAAAGAAGAAAAGAAGAAACCCTGGTGATGTAAATTCAGTAACTAGGAACATCCACCTCAATAGTTTGTGCGCTCATCAGCACACTACTTCTATATGACATTAATATACTTCTCTTTTCATGTTAAAATGGAAAAGGAAACGAGAGCACGACCAGTACTTCTTTGTTCTCCCATGCATTTTCCCACTGTTGGATGCAAGGCAGTGGCAACAATGGGTCCAGGTCTTTTGTGCCACCTGAGCCATCCTTCTTCTGTCTTGTTCTTGTTCACGCCATGCAAATATGAGCTGAGATCACCAGCTATTCTCCCATAATTTTGGCAGGAAAGTGGTAGAGGGGGAGTTACTGCTGCTCACCTAGCAGTGAATTACAGGCTTTTGCCTCATAATTTATGCTACCCTGAGAGGAGACTCAAGAAAAATTAATTTACACAGCCTAGAGAAAAGACTGATAAGCAGCCTCTGTCATGGGTCATGTGTTGATTTCTTTTACACTGGTGTAAATCCTACATACCTTGACTGAAATCAGGGGCATTATGAAAGGTTTATAAGCAAAACGAGACTTTTGTTCACAGTCCCTAAATATTAGCAGTGAACAAACTTGGGAGATCATTATTTTCAGCATTCACTACAGGAGCATGGAAAAGGAATGACACAAAGTGAATGGAAGAAACCCTGAAGTGAATTAAAGGGAAATGCTGTACAAGAACAAACAACGAGATATTTAAATGACCCGTTGAGGTAGGACACAAAGTCACTACTATTTTGTTCATATCATCACTGGCTAGGAGACCTAGGACTTTAGAAAATTCAGTGTTGACTAAGCACTGTGAGGCAGCCTCACCTGTGCCTCACAACAAAACACTTTCTGCCTGCCTATGAAGCACTCGAGGTCCTTGCTCGTAGATGCTACCCGGCTGCTATGCTGTTGGCAGAGCATAGCAGGGATGGATAGAGAGCTGGCTCCTCTCATCCATTGTGCCATGGGTGTGAGGATGAAGAATGAAAGAGGGATCCATCTCCTCTCAGACAGCTCACTCACATTTTCTTTGTGCAGAACTCAATGGGTGGAGTCTCAACAAAGAACTTTGTTTTACTTCTGTGCAGTTTGTTTCCACAAGCAAGGTACAAAACATACCATTTCTTCCTGGAGACTTGAGCTGTTTGTTTCCTTTCATTAGTGCCTTCATTTTGTCAACAGAGTGAGATCCTTAAGTTCAAGAAAGTATCATTTTGAAAAGACAGCCCTTGGGTCCCTTGGTAGAGATGTTTTAAAAACAGGAAATGGAAAAATAAGAAAAAAACCTTTAAAATGGAAAATTTGCTTAACTAAGGAGCTCATAAAGTTAGGAATCATTGAGCACCAGAGGGGAGACATCAGGTTTAGTCAACATTTTAACTGCCTGGTTTCACAAAGGAGCACATGAAGGTTTTATACAGCTCTATGCACTGACCCACCGGCAGACATTCGTGATGCAAACTGCTCTCACTGCTCTATGAGAAGGATCTTCATTCCTTTCAACACCTCTGTAGCCAGCCTCTTTGAATTAGAAAGGGCTTATTCTGCATATCAGTGATAGTGCTGAACTTACCTATTAAACAATAACATAAGAAAGCCTTGGCAGAACTGCTCTTGAACTCTACTAAGCCGATGTCTTATGAGGTACAAAAGCTTTTACAAGAAGCTCTGTTTATAATCTCCTGTCTTAAAAAAATCTCATAAAATTCACAAATGTATACACTGCAACTTGTTTCTCTTAGCTTGAAAGTGAAAACACTGTAAAACAGAATCAGAGCATTAGGGAGACTATTAGAACATGCTTTTCAGCCTGCAAAAGTCAACTCTTTCAGTGATGCTGTAGGTAGCTCAGCATGATACTTTCAGCAGCAATGCTGAGGAAGAGAAAAATATTTAATCAGGGATAATATTTTCTTTTTTTTTTTCCCCTTTTGTCATCAGAGAACTTACAACGATTTTCCTTGAGTAATTTCACACAGAAAATGTATGGGTCATACTCTGTCCCACTGAAACAGAGGCATATGGAAAGTTCTGTCCATTACAACACATAACAGCTTTTCTGAGACAACTGCAATACCTATTATTCTTTCATGGCACACACTCAGTACTTAAATAAACAAAGCAAAACACAAAAATCATTACCATTCATAATTCATTCTCTATTTATTCAAACTCTGCTGTAGTCGTGCTGGGCTACCATCTCTTTAAAATGACTCTTTTGTAATCTGGGATGTGCTATCTGCTGGCACCCCTGCTTTCTTTTAAGCATCTAATGCAGAATAATGATGATCTTGTGAGCACAAATAACATTTACAGCATCTGAGAAATAGTTACAAAGCAGTTAAGAGGAAATCCAGACATTCCTTTCCTAACCATGTTAGTCCTTTTCTATTCTTCTTTTCATTCTGTAAATTAACATTTTTTGCAGATAAAAAAGACAAATTCATAAATTACTGCATTTGGCAGTGGAATGTAGTAATAGTGGCAAGGCACAGCTGGAGAGTTTGAAATGTGGCAGCTTTCTTCTAGGCCATCATTTTCCTGCTCCTTTGGGAATCACTGCTAAATGTGGCTACTGCTAATGTAATGAATATGAATCCATGTAAATCTCAGATGCAGAACTGTGATCTGTCCCCCTCTGGGCAAAAAGGAAAATTTATTTTTTTCCTATGTAGATTTCTGAGTGTGTATGTGTGTATGATTCTGACCCTACCTCTGCATCTCACCTGTTCTTAGATATCCAGGTACTGCTGAACTTCTCATTTTTCATTCTGCAGCAAGCTAACAATGCACACTCCCTTGTTTTTGAAGATCCCTGGCAGAATAATACACCACCTGTTCGTCCCCCCTTCTTGCCCCCCTCCTCACTAATTAAGCTCTGAAAATGTTTCCAAACAAAATTGGATTTCTCCTGCTCCCCCCACCTTCATCCGCTGACTGCACCTTTGTAAACATTTTTGATCGGATGTGAAAGGCACAGAAACAGCCACAAAGAGGACCTGTCACTTCAGCCAAAGCCGTTAGTGCTGCCTGATGAAAGCTAGCTGGGATCACACTGTGTGACTATGACATGCCCAGGGGTGGAGAGCCACAGAGAGGATCCCTAACTGGTGTTCAGAGGGGTCTCAGAAATGACAGGGTGAACAGGACAGAGCTTGTTGGATCTCCTTCTGCCCATCAAAGGCTACTGATTGACTGACTCCTTTTGAAAGTAGGACATCTGACTAGTTGACAGACATTTTCCAAAGAGGGGTTGGCTCTTTTAGGTGGGTGTATTCTGTGTTTCTTTCCACCAAGGAAAAGACAGTTGGAATTTTAATCCATGCAACTTTCTTCTGCATAGCAATACAGTGCCTTGCACAATGGGTCTTTGTCTGTTGCCAGTGTACTACGTTAATACATATCATAAATAATCATTGTAATAACAGTTATAAGACTAAGATTCTTTTAATGGTCTATAGAGCTGGAAGTCTTTTCTGGGCAATTGGCATTTTTGAAAATCAGGTCACCTGGTTAGGTGCCTAATTCTGAATGCAAAGTCCTATTTTACCATTCATTTTCTTTAAAATATAAGGCTCCAACTTGGCTCACGTAGATAAATATTCAGTGAGGAGGAAGCAATTGAAACACTTGTCAAAATAAACCAAGAATAATTATTGGATTCCATTCACAAGTTTTTGGAGAGGAAAGACCAGGCCAGCCGTCAAATAAGAACAGCTTCAGCCAAGATCTACAAGTAGAAGGACACTGTTCCGCTTGACAGTTCTTCACTGAGGTGATTAACAAGCCTGAATGATGACCCTTTGGGCTCAGATATGCAGCTAGGGTGTTGCATATCAGCTGAGCTATCAGAACACTTCCTGTGTATGTGGTCTTGTAAATACAAAATAATGTGACTTGGCTTCATTGCCTTTACTGGGGCTAATCAAAGTCATGTTGTCTTATACTGCTGTCACTAAAACCATGCACGCAGACAGAACAGGGGTTAGCTGTGGCACTGACAGACAATACTGGCAGCTACTGAAAACACCAGATTGATTGCAGTATTGCAGTAGGGATTCATATAACCAAAAGCAGGGTTGTTACTGAAAGAATATGGGTGTCATCTACCTTGTCCTAAAGTACAAGTCTCAAAGTCAGAGAAATTGCACTTGAAAAGTGACATTTTTCTCTCCGAGTCACAAAGAGAGTCAACTCAACTACCTCAGATGGACAACTGCATTTGAAGTAAATAATATTACCTGGTATGAGTCCCGTTCTGTGTGTCTGAGCTCCCAGATGACTGCTCTCTTCTCTAATTTGAAAATTCCAGTTTGGACTCCTATATCCAGGTTTACATGCAGTAGCAGAGCAGCATACAGAAAGATGTCATTGAACTCCATTAATTCAGCCCAAAAAGAAAATGCTTTTGGGGTTCAAATTTTTTTAGAGAAGTTCAGCTCACATTTCATTTCCAGGCTCTTCCAGGGTAGAATTGAACTAGTGACCAAAAGAGAGGTCATGCAAAGGGAGCCTACATTCATCTGTCTAACATATTTCACAAAAAAAAACTTTATTAACCTAACTAGGATCTTGCTATGCTGAACTTCCAAGCACACTAAATTCTTGCTCTGTCACATCCTGATTCAGAAGCCAATGTAATCAATTGCAGCTAATTATACATGCACAGAGTAATGTACAGACTGGGGGACAAGAGGCTGGAGAGCTGTCCCATGGAAAGGGATCTGGGGGTAGGTAGAACATAAGGCAGCAGTGTGCCCTGGCAGCCCAAAGAGCCAACAGTACCCTGGGGTGCCCCAGGCCCAGCACTGCCACTGAGCAAGGGGAGGGGTTGTGCTGCTCTGCTCTGTGCTGTGCGGCCTCACCTCAAGCACTGGGTGCAGTTTGGGTGCCACAGTATAGGAAGGACATAAAACTATAAGAGAGAGTCCAAAGGAGGGCTACGAAGGTGGTGAAGGGTCTGGAGGGAAAGATGTATGAGGAGCGGCTGAGGTCCTTTGGTTTGCCCAGCCCAGAGCAGAGGAGGCTGAGGAGAGGCCTCATGGCGGCCTGCGGTGGAGAGGCAGCACTGAGCTCTGCTCTCTGGTGACTTAGACGGGGCCTGAGGGAATGGCATGGAGCTGTGTTGGGGGAGGATCTGGTTGGGGGTGAGGAAAAGGTTCTTCAACAAATAGTGATCAGACACTGACACAGGTTCCTCAGGATCACAGCCTCAAGGTTCGAGACGTGGAGTGAACCCTCAGATGTAAAGGTTTGATTTCTGGGTGGTGCTGCGTGGAGCCATGAGTTCAGCTCTATGATCCTTGTGAGTCCCTTCCAGCTTGGGATGTTCCATGATTCTAGAATATATTCAACATGAGAGTTTTTAAGGGAATTGTATGGAGCCACTCACAATGTACATAGCTGGACCCTTGCAGGAAAGCAGGGTTTTTCAGGAATATTTTGTGGTGAAGGCATGGTTTCAAACGAATGAAGAAATGTGAAGATAGTTTCAAAGCAGAATTTGGTTTTAATATTTGTGGCCCTTCTCCTGCTTCTACTGAAATTAATAGCAAACCTGCCACTGACTTTGGCAGAAGAACGGTCAAGGTCTCTGCTGCATAGAAACTTGAGCACCAAAATTCAAGAAATTCATTGTAGCTATTATATTTTGAAAGGCTGACAATAGCCTCCTGAAGAACTGAACCTGCATCTCCCAGGGAGACACAAAACACTTAAATCATCAAGCCGTTTCCCTGTGATATCCATGCAGTATTATAAAATTAATCTTTTGTAGCAATTAATTAGAGTAGTTACAAGGAAAGTCATGCAGTCTGAGACTCACATTTATTGCTCAGTGTTTGTTTAGTCAGATTCCCTCAAGCCATTAATAGAGCTTTATGTTAATTTCCTTAATGCTTCCAATCAGCATGTACAGAGTTACAGCTCCACTAGGGATTCACAGATTATCTGAACATATAGTACAAATAAACAATAGATGCTATTCCCCTGTGCATGACAGTCTTCCCTGATACCCTAATGAGATTATGTTTATGCCAGTCAAAAATGATAGCAATGAGAAAACGAAACTTCTCCAACTGTAACTGAACTTTCTTACACATACAGCCCTAAAGAGGTTGAAAATGAAAAGCTGTCTGGTTTTGTTTCTGAAACTGCAAATAAGTAAAGAAAGCAAGTACATTCTTCAGTCAGACTTCTTTTCTTCAAAGGTATTTCTCTGGAAATTCTTGAAAAGTTGGGTAAAGCACAGTTCCAATTTTGTTGAAAGGAAGTGAGCTAAGAGTAGATCCTGAAAATGCCAGACCTAAATACCGAACTGGAATTTATTGAAATGCCTTTCATGTCTAATGCATAAAGCCTGGTTATTCCATCAAAGTCACTCTGAATCAATCATAGGTACTTAAACATGTGAAAAACTCTAAGCTCATGTAGGAGATTTTGAGCTTAAGTATGTAACTTAATAACTGGCCCAAATCTCCATTGGTCTCATATTCCAGTAGTGATATGGAAACAGCCTGGAATTTGTCTCAGGATGCCAGAATGCGATAACTACATTTGTTATACTTTCCTAAAGAAGTCAGTTAGTGGAAGAAATTAAAAACTATTGTGCCAAAGACAAGTTATTGCACCCCTTAAAAACAATCCAACAAACAAAAATCCCCAAATCAAAGCCAGAGGCAATCACTATACAGTGGCTGCTTAATGAACTTAATTTTGTATGTTTTCTTCTTCATACTCCAGAATGGTGATTAATAGTCGCAGAAATGGATCAGTGATCCTCAAGCCCTTCATTTCTTCATACTTAACTGGCAAAAATGGGAGTCTGAGATTGTTTCAAAAAGCCAGGAAACCCTTGGCATACAACTGGCATCTAGAAAACTGCAAATCTAATGTAAAAAGAGATTAGAAGCTCAATTCCATATGGGGGTGAAGCTCCTGTGTGCAGGAAACAGATCAGATCAGAGCAGGACAAACCCTCTGAGCTCCATCAGGTGCCAGGACCACGGACCCAGCAATGGGTAACTGACCTCCTCATCAAAGCATTTACTGCTGCATGTGTATGCCTGTCCCCTCAGTGTCAACTCAATGTCAGCTCAGCACTGAGAGTTTGAATGCGGGCATGTCAGCATTACTTGTGGTAAGAGGTTTGATCCTTAAATATCTCTTCTTTGATAAGCAGAAAATGGGCTATTTTAACAGTCTTTTGTCTTGTCCCTGAATAGCAATCATCAGTCAGTCGGTACCTTCATTTACATCCTGTCTTCTCTTATTGTTTGCAATATTTTATTTTCCAATCTTGGAAAACTATTTCTACAGCCTCATTTAATTTTTCTTTCTTTTTTCCCCCCGAAGTTGAACTTCCTACTTATAATCAAACCTAATACACTGCGGATATGTTCTCTGCAGTTCAAAAGCACTACTTTTCCATCAACTTTCTGGAAGAAGAAATGCTAAAGAAAAGGTGTGGGAACCCAATATTGAGTAGCTCATTGAACTCTGAGATCTTTGCTCCAGAGATGAACCTAGAGAAAAAAGATGAGACATACATTCTGAGAAAAATGGATATGTGTGTGTCAGAGGTATATCAGTTTCTAATCAATATGAAACCACTAACTGCCAAGATCAATAACAGCTTCAGGGTTACTGTTGTTACATAGTTTCTCAAATATATCAGCTAATAATGACTATTGCAGTGCATTTTTTTGTCTGGTGGATGAGGAACCTCTGCTTTCATCATTGATATTTTCAGCATTGAAATTCAAATATTCTCTCATGATGAGATGTCAGGGCCATGACTAAGTTCACTCCCTAGCTTCATGGACAATAAACAGATCACTAAGATGCTACACTCTTTCCAAAATATAGTTCTGCTATGTTGAGTTGATGTGGAGTCAAAGGCTCTTTTCAGTAACGGAATTGGTTAATAACTTTTGGTTTGGGGAACTGTCTGCCAGCAACCAAAGCAATCCAGCAACAGCTCAGCTTAGTACCTAAGTGGAAAAAGTTGCTCTGTACTCATACTCATTCCTGTTCATACTCTTTCCTGTATCTTAAAGACGAGGTGGTAAATTGTCAGTGGTCCAGAACATGACAGCGCATCTTCTGATGGAATTGGATTGAATCAATTACTTAAGCATCCTTTTGTCCTATGTGAGATGCTGACTCTCAGTATCTCACAGATAAGCAGAACAATTGCACTGTCTGGTGAAGTTGTAGCTTTGTTGTAGTTGGCATAGAATGGCATAGAAATGGACAGGGTTAAAGCAAAAACATAATATATTTTATAAGATTAGCCATTGTTGTAGGAAGAAATTGATACCCTTCTAGGCACAGATTTTTTCTATAGTTCTGAATAAAAGCAACTTTTTTTAGAGCTAAATACACATTGAGAATAACTAGATTTGACTGAATAATTGCTGTTGTTATATTGTCTGAGAGAAAGAACAATTAGTTCCTTCAGAAAAGAGATGGCTAAACAGTGGGGAAGGTAAGATTTCATTTCTTCTCCTTTGTCCTATCATGTAAGAAGGGCACAGATTTTGTTTAAATAAATCACACTAAAATTGTGATTAAGAAATGAGCATTTTTTTTTTTAGAGAATAATACATAACATACACAGTATATAACTGATATGGTGGGAGCTTGCTTTTATTATTTCATTTAATAAATGCATTACAGGAAAGCAGACATGACCACACCAAAAAGCAGGCAAGATATTAAAACATGAAAAGCTGCTTTTTTTAATGTAGTCTTCCTTCCTCTCTCTCTTATTATGAATTTTGGTGAAAACCAAAGCCTATAAGTGATTGTTTTTTCTTCGTTTGGAAAGTGTTTTTTCTTTGTTGGCATTCAATGGCTTTAGAAGAGCAAATAATGAAAGCAAATAAAACCTGTAACCATCCCCACCAGGACAGAAGTCAAATGACAGAAAGCTGATGTCTTTGAGCTGACTGAGCCACAAAAGACAGGTATTAACAGAGTAAGGCATTCAAGAGACTGTGTTAGGGACTGTCAAGCCTACCTCAGTAACACCAATTAACTGGGAGATAGGGGAATCTTAGAGCTTGGATCAAAGCCTTTCTTGTCCAGATGAAAGATCACATCAGCTTTGAAAGAAAGCTCCAGATGTCTATGGGAAAAAAAAAAATTCCTCTTCCATTCAGATTATTTTTCAGAGAATTTTGAATCACTTTGTCAAGAGAAACAAAATAACACCCCAGCTGGAGAATGCGTCAGATGTTTCATTTAAAAACAGTATGAAGTCAGGACAGTGGTAGCCAATTTAGGGGGACAGTCTGATCCTTTCCCAAGATTCCATTGTTTTTGAGGCAACGCAATATGAAATCATTCTCTCTAATTAGTCCTCCATTTAAGAAGAAGTCTCCAAAGCAACAAAAAAAAGAAAAAACAACCCTCAAAACACTCAAAAACAACAAATTGCCTTCTCCTTCATGTATGAAGGATGCCATGATATCATTGTGTAGTATATGTTACAGCAAACCATGTCCACGAATAATGACCTCAGTGTGCTGTAACTTACTAAAAAGGTTACAGTGGTTATCAGCCAAATTGGCTTCATAAATGTTCCATAAAATATTATGTGAATAGTAAATTCAAATATATTTGATGCATTAGTGGATCAGAAAGGCTTACTGGAAAAGAGCATCTGACACCATGTTCAGTGCCCCATTCATTCCAGAAAGCCTATAGATGAACTTATAGCTTTAGAGATTAAAACACGCAAATGCTTCAGTGCTAGCAAGGAACAGGCATATTAGGGAACATAAACACAGTCAAACATACTGAACACTTTACTTTGGGGACAGAGGCCACTTACTTGGTGTTAGTGGGCATTTTGCTAGAGTGAAGCTGTAACATGGACTAGTCCTATGCTTGCTTGTCTCAATTCCCCACATACATTCCTGTTTTAATTCCGGGTAAGAATACAATCAGGCAACACGTGCATTTCTTTGCTAAACATGAGAAACAACAGTCTGGTTATTTTAGCATTCCTTGGGAAGGATTTTCAGGCAAGCTTTCACAGAACACTTAAAAATGCAAGGTGTCAAGAGAAAATGTTGGAGCAATCAAGATGGATCTAAAACAAAGCATTGAATTAAGAAGTTTTCATAGCTTAAGAGAAGATATTCAACAGCTGTAGTCTGCTATTTCAGAAATTAATTTCACTGTGCTATACGACCCACATTATGTTCAGAAATAATTTTGTCTCTCTCTGCTATGAATTCTGGCCTTATTTTGTCTCCTTGCAAAAATATATTTACAGCACAGATGGTTTTATACCAAAGCCAAAGAACAAAGTACTCCGAGCTTTGATGATGTATGGGTTGAACTCAGAAGAGCTTTTCTCAGGTTATTCTTTCTGCGAGGAACAGGAGGACAGTGCTCCCTGTTAGAATTCACCTGTGTACAGTAATCTTGCCTGGATGGAGATCAGTATATCAGAGACACACACTAAGAACTGCAGTGAGGAAAGCATACAATAGCTCAAAATAAAAGACCTAAATTTATGGCTGCTTTGAGCTGAGTGAGCATTAAATATTTGAATCGGAAACGTGCAGTACAAAATTCTGATTTTTGGCTTATTTTGAAAAGAAACAATCAGGTACTGTGAACACTGGTTTATACGGTGTTACTGCTGCTCATTTTGCTTTGATTTGTCATTACAGAAGCAGACACAAAAGTATTCCACTCTCTTAAATACCAATAAAATGCACAAATTATCTTATAAATAAAAAAGTCCTTAAAATAACAGACTTGGAAATATTCATGTAAATATTCTGCCTTAAATAAACCAGTTGTCTGAGCAAAATAATTTTATAAATTTGGGGTAGAACTACATCAGAAAACAATGAGAATTCATTCCCTTTGGAAACCAAAGTAGATAAATAGGTTTAGTCATCTCTATCCCCAGAGAGTCTTATAGCATGCATTTTTTTCAGTGTAAAGTGCAAAGAATTGCATTGCATTTTGCATTCCATTTTAAAACTAATTAAAGGCTTGATTGTGTGACTTTCCTTGTGTTGGAATGTACTTCAAGATGTACTCAGCTTACGGCATATGTTCAAGGAAAACTACTCAAGTACTTAACATCATTAACTATGATTTTATGTGCTTTGCTGGATCTGGGCCTAAATGTATATAGCATATTACTCATCTTGCAAGTGACTGACAAAAATTAATGTCATCTAGGCAATTAATGAAATGGATTTACTCCAGATCTGGGTCATTATATATATCAGACCAGCCTCATTTTCATTTAATTTAAACGTCCATGTTATTTAAGTCAGATGTGCAGGGTTACATGGAGGATTTCTGATTTTGTTTACAGAGCCACCGGAATTCAAAATAGTGTCATAAAAATATATTTAAGGGCCAAGTTAACTAATCTGAATGTATAAAACCTGATTTCATAATCTTTCCTGTCGACATTGGTATTTGGTCTATTTGGATGGTTTTTTAAGTTATATTTTAGGTTAAGGTCATTTACTACAATGGCTAAATATTTTTAATCACAAGGAAAAAGCTAATGAGTGACAATTCTTATATGTTTACCACTAGGACTTCCTATCTACTTGTATTTCCTGATCCTGTGTCTAAAGTTCTCTTAAATAAACATCTCATGCCCCCATGTGGTAAAATTGAGAGAATGCTGAATAAATCCTTTAAACCTGGCTCATTTTGTTTCTTTTCATTTGCATACAGCACTGTGTGCCCCAAAAGAATGATAACCAAACTGCATGGTGTCCTAATTCAGATATTTTACTGCATAATATCCTAATTTAGATATTTTTCCAACATTGAAGGTCTGTACATAACTAAAATCTAGAAAATGCTGTGCTGTTTTAGGCACTATCATAAGCTAACCTGGGATAGAGTGCACAAAAATCTGACAAAAACTGGCTCGTTTGAAACTGCTGTATGTATTGTATTGACCAGTGTTTAGAAGGGCATGAGCTGAAATCCATCTGTTAATGTCTAGCCATCTTAGGCTGTTAGGTATTCAGTTAAAACTACACCCTGAAAATATGAATTATGATCAAAATCAGTAGATTTAATGTCAAGAATGGGAATGCGTGGTTGTTTTTTCTAAACAAAAGTCTGATCTTGGATGTCTTTGCAAAGCAGGGCTATATCAAGATGGATTTATTAGCATATTTCCTCACATCCCATAATGAAAAACAAAACTAAGTGATTATCATGCTTCAAATTTAGTGCCTCATTGCTCAGAACAAAGAGAAACAAAAAAAACATCCCACACCTGGCAGATCCTGTGACTCTGCAGTGATAATTTTCTGGAGTAGAACTGAAGATAACTTACTATTCCTAACAAAAGTCCATTCTGATAATCTGTGTTCATCTAAAACACAGTCCTGCAGACTTGTCCATTATACACCGATCAGTTTGCCTGTGGAAACAGAGGTTCTGTTCCTTGCGGACACAGACAAACTTTATGACCTGGAGTGAAATCAATGCAAGTCATACTGAAAGATGTAAGTAGGGACAGTGACTTTTCCAAATGCCAAGGTCAGCTACTTCCATCACAATCAAAGGCATCCCCCACCTCTTCATTCAAATCCTTCTAACTCTCCTAAATAGCTCCCCAGCACTGCTGCCAAGTTTGTGCTGCCCCTCTCTCCCTGCTCAGGGTACAATGGGTGGATGTCCCGTTGATCTCACTGTTAGACACAAGTTATCTATTTGCACTAAATAATTGGCACAATTACCTGTGGAGCAGAACACGGCTGTGACGCTGCAGCAGCCTAAAGTATGACACTTAAATTAGCCACCTACCGTGTTCTTCCCCTTTCACTGTGATTACCTCCCTGACATACACACAACTAATCAAATTAACTGTTACGTCCATCTGTTCTGAACCCAAATCCACAGGATTGTAATAGTGCGGGGTCAAGACCAAGCCCTGTTTCTGCCTGAAACACACCATGCTCACCGCCCCTCAGCCTTCTATTATGGTGGCACCCTGTGCAAGAGGCGAGTGAGATCAACCTTAATAGAGAAATTAATATGCAGCAGGGGGCAAGAAAGAGAAAAGAAAACACATGAGTGTGGGAGTCATACAGCTGTTTGTCATAGCACCGTGTGAGATTGGTAGTCATTATGCCCTCCTGTGTCTGGACAAACAATTGCTAAATTAAACAGTCTTTACAGAGACAAAGAGAGGCAGATGATGCAGCTTCCCCCCTTCAGGAGCAGTCTGCTCCTAAAGAATGGTTTTAATTTTTTCTGCAGAAAACAAATGCAGGAATGTAGGGAACTATATGATAGAATTAGGTGACTGTTATCAGTATCTCCAGTGATGCACTGCTGTAAATAGAAAAATAAACTGCTCATGACTGTAAAAAATTACAGTGCTATAAATCCACCCAGGGATTGTGGTGATGTCATAAACTATAATAGCAAAACTCAAGTGGCCTTATATAGTCACCACAATCCAGCGATGGAATTATAGCCATATAACTCAAAATTTACTCAGTTCTTACATTTTATAGAGAGAGAATCTGTGCTTTGGATCGATGCCCTGCACAGGCTTTCCAAGTTTGCATTTCTCTTACTGCTCTTTCTGCTTCTGCCTCTTGCTCTAATTTATCCACAGGCATCATAGGCAGTTCTCACTTCTCCAAGCATTTACCCTACCATGCAGCACCTGCCATTAGGGCTCCTTTGCTACCACGGCTAAAATCCCCTGATTTTCATAGAATCCTAAAATTGTTTGAGTTGGAAAGGACCCTTAATGGCCATTTAGTCCAACTCCCCTGCAATGAACAGGGACATCTACAGATAGATTAGGTTGTCTCTAAGAAAATTTGCATAAGATTTGGGGAACTGAGTGGCAATAAGCTGACTTGGAATTTGATGAGGATTTTGAGGAACAGTGCTTCCTCCAGCATGTATTTATTTGATGTCCAAGCCAATATATCAAGAATTAAAATGTGACCTCACGGCACTGTCAGCCTATGACAGAAATGTTGGGCACTACTAGTAGCTCCAAGGAGGATCAATAAATATTCTTTACTCATAAATTTGGGCACATTGTGCAATGGTATTGAAATGCTACAGAACTGACAGTACATGCACTCCAGTACCCATTTCTACCTCATTACTTACCTGTCATCTTCCCATTAGAAATCCAGTGATCCTGTGGTCACGCCACAGAGACCAAGGGATCAGACCTTCACGAAGATGTCCTCTGTACCTCAGATGAATGGGTATCATAGAATCATAGAATCATAGAATGGCCTGGGTTGAAAAGGACCTCAAAGATCATTGAGTTTCAACCCCCCTGCTGAGTGCAGGGTCACCAACCACTAGACCAGGCTGCCCAGAGCCACGTCCAACCTGACCTTGAACACCTCCAGGGACGGGGCATCCACAACTCCCCTGGGCAACCTGTTCCAGTGCGTCACCACCCTCTCTGTGAAAAACTTCCTCTAATATCTAACCTACATCTCCCCAGTCTCAGTTTAAAACCATTCCCCCTTGTCCTATCGCTATCCGCCCTCGTGAACAGTCGTTCCCCCTCCTGTTTATACACTCAGTAGTGGAGCGTAGTAGTGGAGAAGAGTGGCATTCCCTATCATTTTTTCACAATGTAAAGAGATGTTGCAGGCCTCATGGCTAATGCTCAGCTCAAGGTTAACTGATGACACAGTCATCTCCTCTACCATGACATGCAAAGTTCAGTACTTCCCACTGAAATGATGCTTCCTGTTCCAGGATACTGTCTAACATCACTGTCAAAAGAAAGTAAGGATAAAAAGAACAGATTTTTCTCTCCCACTTCCCTTTGAAAAGTTACATGAAGAAAGAAAGAGAGAAACTTTACCTCAAAGCAGCTGGACCTTCTTCCTTCTCCAGCTTTGTCAGTAAAATGCATGCAGACTCTTTCTTCCTACAGGAAAATAGGTGTTTTCCTTTATTTTTTTTTCTCTTCTAAATTGCCTGTTTTTTTCCTAAATTGAAAATCAGATCTTGCAACCCACAACTCAGCTAATAAATTGTGCAATCTTCATGCTCCTCGGTGTTTTTACAGAAGACGTAGGGGAGCCATTAGATGAGCACCATATTTCTAAAAGAAAGTCATTCTGAAGAAGGGAAGAACAGGGAAAAAAGACATCTATATCTATAATGAATACAGGTTCCGAACTGAAAAACAAAAGGGGGAACTTGGAATAATGAATCTGTTAAAAGTCTCTCCATTAATAGTTAACTTGAATAAAAGCTGCTAGTGATGTTTTCAAAGTCATGAAAGAGTTTTTAAGACATAATTTAATATTGGTTTTTTCTTTATTCTTGTGTACTTTCCATCGCTGCCCATGGACCCTAGATTTAATCAGATTTTTTCTTTCTTCTCTTATAAGACTTTATGAAGTCTTTTTTGATTTGCAGCCAACCAAAGCACTTTTAATAATGTATGGTAAAGAGGTTTAATTTTTAATATGCAAGAATGGGCTAGAGCTGCTACACAGTGTATTAGATTGGTAAGTACAGTATTACACTCTACAGAGCTGTTAGTAAAAAAGAAGAATGCATTTATATCCCAAACGCTATTGAAAACATGTTTATTTCATTACAAACACCAATGTATAATTGAAGAACCTGTCTAACCTTAAATTATTGATCACACCTTTTTTAATGAGAAGATTAAGTCATTTTCACACTGTTACCTTAATAACTTAAGCCTCTTATTGTTTGCTGCTGCTCCAAAAGTTCAAGGAAAAAAAAATTTAAATGTGGAATTATATATATATATATATATATATTCTGGATTTAGCTAATCCAGGTGAAAATATCTTTGGAAGCTGTAGATTGATTCATAAGGGCTAGCCTTATAATAAGATTATTTATACCTTGATATTTGCATGCATTTGTCTTTTGCCTACTATTGCCCAGCTAACAGGAAAGCTCAGAGCTACTTGAACATCTGTTTAAAAGCAAAGGTGTGATTCAAGGGGAGTAGTTTCACCAAGTTGTGGGTTTTTTTCCTTACCAAGCCAGCCTACAGAGAGAAGAGTGCCTTCATAGAAGAGTAAATTTCCTTTCAAAATCCCCAAAGCTGACATGATGTCTCATTAATAAAGATAGAAACTCTCACAATGCCCGCAGTAATTGTACAGATTTTGAGGCTTTATACCTGTGGTATTTCACCAGAGTCTTTCCTGATTTAGTACTGGTTTCCTAATGAAATGAGGCAAATCTGTTTCTCTGTGAAGAAATGTGTCTCTCAATGATCCGTTATAACTTTCAAATCTGCAAGCTAAGTTCAGTTGAATTTGGCATGGTAAAAGTGTCACTGAAATTCTACATCATGATAACAGACAAGGCAAGAGAGGACAGACATGTTGCTCATGCAAGGATCCTGCAGTAAGGCTAATTCATAATGTACTTCAGAGAATCCACACTGGCATTTACTCTTCGGTCGTAAAGTCATGGGAAACCAAGCTTCACTGGTTCCGCTGATCACTTAAATATTGATTCTCAGTATGACAGGGAAACTAGGCCTACACACACTTACCATGTCAGGGTACTGACTGACTGCAGTGAAGATATGACTACATTTAGATCCATCTATATTACAGGCAAATACACCTTGAATTGCATACCAGAACTGGGGCACAACATAGCAATGCTAGCACAACTCAGTATTACATACCATAGGAGAGGTTGAAAAACAAATGGAATTGTTTGCCAGTGAAAAAAATTATACATTTTTAAATCTTCTTACTTCAAAATGAGCCATAGAATAGGTCATATAATATATAACAGCAAAATGAATATATTATGAATGATTTATCATTATGGAAATATGCAGATGCTTATTGGTGGCATGAGTCATATAACATGCAATTTTCACAAAATATGTCATTAATAATAGATAAGGGTTTATCACTATATTATTATAAGAAATGGAAAGAACAATATTAAAATTTGTTCTTTCACTGGAATTAAATAATTTACTATACATTGAGTTGTTTATGAAATTGAGTTACTTATGCCATTACTACTAATTACATTTTAAGGTCAAATTTTTAAAGTAGGTATACATCAAGTTACTATAGTAACTCATCACAGACCAGACTGACTTTACTGTTGTGCCAGTAAGTTAAAAGAAATGCTCTTACCTATGCCTACCTACACTAAGTGGGGAGAAGAAGCAAGCACTTCCTTGTCCCCGTTTGTAACATACACGTGCAGGAAAACTCTGTGTTTTGGCTCTGTGAAGCTTACTTCACATGCAGATGGGTGGGCTCATTCCTACTTAACTGTCTGGGGAATTTTCAGAGTGCAAGTTCAGTTATGGTCAAGTCCTCTGAATAGCTTGGCTGATGAGTGATTTAAGACAGCAAGACAAAACAAGTCTGGGACAAGAAGCTAGGAACACTAAAGTTGTTTTTAACAGTACTTAGAGACCCCCCATATGCCTTAAGCTGAACTTTTTGTGGATCACGCTGGAGCAGTTCAGGTATAGACAGCCCTCTGCCCCAGCACTGTGCCACCAACAAATGTGTCTTCCCTCCCAAAATAAATCATTTTAATAAGTCATGCCAGTATGCTCCCTCTGTTCCAAGTCATCTTAGCCAGCTTATGCCACTACTGAAGATGGTCTAAACACAGCAGATTTTGCAGTCACATTGATGAGGACTGCACTTCTTATCTCTTCTTGTATGTGAGATCTCAGGTCTGAGAAGTCCTACCACAGGAAAGATAATGATCAGTCATCATAACTGCTTGACTTGAAAGTTCCAAAGAGCTCCTGATGGCCGTAGTGACATCAGAGGAAAATTAACTCCTGAGAAAGTATGGGGCATGTACAACTCTCTGACTGCCTGGCATTAAAATACCTGAAAACTTTGTTGTACATTGTCTTAGGAAATCAACACATATAGGAGACTAACTGAATGCCAGGAAAAGCTAATACATTCTAGAAAACAGCAATAAATTTTCAAGAATATGAAATAGAATATGAATATAGACAGAACAGTCTAGGGAAAACAGAATTTGTATTAGTGCCAAACAGTGTAGGAGAGTTTTTGGATCTTGCCAATTCCATTTCGTTTAGAAATCAAAATTTTCCACATAGTTAATTGAAAAACCGTGGATCAGGAGTTCATAATCCAGCAGTAACTTAAAGGAAAACCAAATGGCAAATGACCACATGTTCAATACATATTAGCACAGGAATTGCATTCATTATTGTTTTTATTGTTAGCATAAAGAAAAGGAGTTTGGAAAATCCATCTGTTCCCACAGATGGAAGCCCCATGACATGAGGCTCCAGAGAGTCAGAAACTCACGCTCAGTCCTCAGTGAAAAGAGACAACTGCTGCCCCAACCTGCCACAGACCAAGGGGACACAGGTTCTTTTTAAGGTCCTCCTTTTATTCCCTCTGTTTCCAAAGAATTTTGCCTGGATTTACAAATGCTTCTAGCACTCCCAAAACTCCACTCAACCCCAAGAACATTTATTATTTTCCAAACAAAAGAGATCACCTATTCTGAGAGGAGGGCTGTTACCAAGGCACTCTGAGGCAAGGTGATGCTTTCTTACTTCCTATAAGAGGTTGTTTATGTAAATAAATACCAACAACTATGCTTCATTAATCTTTACTGGTCAAGTATCTTTTCCCTTCCCCATCTACCACATCCCACTCCAAAACCATATCTTGTACAACAGGCTCAGAGGCTGCAAGGCAAGGCATTGCCTCTGTGCAGAACTGTGCTTATTTTCCCATAACATTTCATTTTTTTCCAACAGTTTTCTGAAGGAAGTCTCAGATCTTTGAACCCAGCCTTTTCTGCTGTCAGACAGGGCCAGAAGGCAAACACGTACCAAAGAAACAAAGAGAAAATGAATGCAAATAATGTCTATAACAACAAGGGAAAGCTGCACACAAAAGCCAGTAACTAATTAAAATGTATTCTTTTCTCACAAGGACTCCTAATTAGCTCTCTAATACCATTCTCATATAATTTATCAATTTGATGGTCTCCTGTCACATAAGAAATGTGCAGAATCTTCCACAATCTCTCTACCTGAGATAAAGTACAACTTTTCCACTTCCAGCTCTGTGAACAGGATTTCCCTCTCAGGGAAAGGAGACACATCCCTACCCACTGTATCTGACAGATTCACCTCAGATACTGGTAGCAAGCCACCTGGACATATCTACACACATGGCTTACCTCACACAGCTGTGCTTCCAGATGTTACCTCTACATCCAGCTCCCAGGCCAGCACTCCTAACTGGTTGTCTCCACAGTCTCAGCCCTGCTGGAGGAACGGATGGCACAGCAAATGAACACCTTAGTGTCTGAAAATCTCGTGGTTCTTATCTCAGGGACAGGATTACTCCTGATTCCTGAGCTCCAACCCATAGTTCAGAGAACTCAAGGGAAAGTATTCAGCACCCCTCTGATGCAGGTCCACCATTTATCTGGAACAAGCATGGAGAGCAGCAGCAGGTGTGCTGGCACTGAAGCCAGGCTAAAAGAACAGTAGTTCACAGGAATTACCAGGTAAGACCAGACACACAGCCTGTTTAGTCCACTGTTTACTGCTCCTTCAGGGTGACCTACCAGATGCTTCACTAGAATGTGGCCCTGCTACACAATTTATGTTCAGTGTTTCCTTTTATGTAGTTACGGGAACTGGGAAATGGTTTCAAAGTAGAAGGGAAATGGTTTCAAACTAGAACAGGGGAAATTTATATTGGACATAAGGAAGATGTTTTTTACAATGGGGGTGGTGAGGCACTGGAACAGGTTGCCCAGACTGATGGTGGAAGCTCCATCCCTGGAGACACTCAAGGCCAGGCAGGACAGGGCTCTGAGCAACCTGATGCAGCCATAGGTGTCCCTGCCCATTGCAGGGATGTTGGACTAGATGATCTTTAAGGGTCCCTTCCAATTCAAATGACTCTATGATTCTATCAGAGCAGTTTCCTACACGTGAGTTGTGGTACTCGCGAGTCCTAAGGGAGATCTGTTAACTAAAATACAAAGCAGCTTAAACTCTCCAGGATCTTTGTTTCAGAGAAGCTAAAGCAGAAACGACTCCAAGTGTGCCACGCAGCTTTAAACCCATACAAGCAACCATATTAATTCTAAAATGAGTTTATTTGCAAATGCCTCAGATCTGCAGTGCAGTACATACTATCAACTTGTCTAGAGTCCGATTTTCCAGTCTGAATATCTACCAAGAGCAGATTTCTCCTTACGCAGCGGATTTGAAGTATTAGCATAAGAGATTTAGGCAATCTTTTTCAGAATTTAAATATAACAAATAGGAGAATAACACAATATGCTTTCCTGTGGCAGCTTGGCTCAGTGGCCTACCTAGCAATCAATTCAGTGCATGCCTTAAGGGCATGTTTAATATGCAGCCTGAATCACCTTCCAGGACAGAGCAAGCACAGTGCTGTCACTGCATGCAGCAAAGTGGCAGAAGAAGTCTTTTTAAGCACTGCCGTTGGAAATTCGGCCTTAAGAACATAGGAACTAACACAACTTCTGAAAGGTCTAAAAACATAAGTGATGGGCAGGATTTTAAAAAGATGTTCCTAATTCAATCTGAATGCAAATTAATATCTTACATTTAGAGTATAGACACTGTGTGCATCAATAGATCTCACTAATGAAAAATACCTCCAATGATCTGACCAACAACCTCAATATACAGCACTCGATTTCAGTGGGTCAAATGTCCCTTGTTGTATGTATCCAAAAAAAATCATTATGTGATTCAAAAGGACTGCTAAAGAACACACACATAGAGAAAGCTTTCTTTCATAGTACTTCTGAGGACACTGATACCAAAGAAGGAAGTAAGGTGGTTTTGTATGCAAATAGTTGTGATACATTGCAGCTGTTGTATTATGGCTTTGAAATTTAGTTAATTAAGATGCATTTCATTAGAAGAAAATATTTGTAAAGTCAGCTAACAAGAAGCTATGTTGATTAAAAAGGTTCACAAAAGAAATTCCCAACATTCTTCAAATACATTCAAATTACTTCCCTAATTAATTTTAAGAATTGAAGCTTTTGAGATTGATGTCATAGGAAACAGCATCTTTTTGTTTTCTGATCATATAAAATGATGGCAGCTTGCTTTTCTGTAGAGATTCTGAGCTTTCTAACTAAGCTTCATTTGAGAGAAATGGAAGTAATTTCAACCCAGAAGTTTATTCTATTTACTTTGGCTACAGTGGTGTTTCTAACACCACATGGTTCGTGCCTAGATGAACTAATGAAATCCAGCCTGGAGAGCAGAGAAGACGATGATGATAAATACTACGAGGTAAGATTTGTATTACTAAGGTAGTATTTGGGGTAACTGTGGGTCAAACTCTGAGCACTGAATTTTTTGATAAAGGCTCTCCTAACTTCATTCCATAGTGTATGGCATTACAGCACTGGCAGTATAAAAAAGTCTTGTGGAGAGAACTTTCAGGAAATTTGTTTGCTGTCATACACATACTGTGTAAATCAATGCATGTTGCACTTTTCTTGCAATCCAGCCTTGCGATAGGAGAGACTTTTTCTGAAACGTTTCTTACTTACACAGTGGGTCCTCAGTTAACATTCCTGTCACGTACTTTATGTACGTAATATAAGAAATGCATTATTAATCCAAAATTAATAAAGGCATGCTTGTAATATTCAAAGAATAATGATAAACAGAGAGCATTATAAATCTAGTATAGTTAATAGACTTAAAATTCTATTCTGGAAATTGACTATAAACATATCTTTTCAGGGTTGCACATTTGTTATATCTCAGTAGATGCCAGATCAAATTTGCACAGTTCATCTGTGCGCATTTTTTCTTGCCTACCCTGCAAATACTTCCTGGGAAATGAGAGCCAACCTTTTGTTTTGTCTCATCATCATTAGTGTAATAAAGATCCTTCAAACCAAAATACACCTTTAATTATTTTAGTGAAATCTCCTGGTCTTTAGATCTCTCTTTGATATACTTCAGGTGCACAAGTGCAATCAGAGGCATCATTTATTTAACATTTTAATGAAGGAGTATGAACTAGAATGGTTCATTCCTCTTCTATCCCAATAGCTGGGGAAGCCACGAAACACAGATAGAAAATTGAAATTAGGATTAGTAGAATATGTGTCTTTAGCTGCAGTAAAAAATCATATTTTCTCTGCTAAGGAAGACAAAATTATTTTTATTACAAAATAACATCAGTAGGAGTGATTTTCAACACACCCAGAGAGGAAACACTGATAAACAGCTAAGGGTCACATTGATATAGTTATTTTTCAGTGCATTTTACATCATGAAACAGGTAACATACTGAGCTCAGCTCTTTCGTGTAGCCACAAAAACTAGACTTTGTGCTTCTTGGCTCTGACAGCCCAGAAGCAACTGTTGTGTCTTGTGTGCTAATGGAGGATCAAAGCAACTTAAAGCTCAGCACAACTTCTATGCTGTAAGGCCAGAACAGCTTTTGAATGGACTTGACTCAAATACTTTCCATTCGTTTTGCTGACTGTTAGCTCATTAGGATGTTGGGTCAAAAGCATCCACTTAACGCCGAGGAAGAAACGAGGTACACTTCCAGGTGTTTTGGCCCATCCTCCTGTTCATCCAGACCAGATGAGCAAGAGGATGGTATCAAGTCATAACTATAGCCTGCATCTTCCCCACAGACAACTTCAACTAGTGACATTAGCAAATGTGGACCTGATAACTACTCCTGTACACAAAACTGATGGCAGAGTTACCAGCACTAACAACCAGAAATGTTTCCAATTGACTCCATCTGAACAGTTGTGGAAGATGTTACAAAGACTTACTCTTGAGGCTAGCGGACTAAAAAAGTATGCAGGACAACATCTCCAAATGAACTAATCCACACTAGAATGGAGTTCAGCAAATACAGCTAAAAAGCATCAGATAATAGAAAATAATCTGTTATCCAGCAGTTTTCTAAGGAGATACGAAAATAAATACTTTGTCTGATCGGTAGCTGGAATTACACACATTTTTTTCTTTCTTTCTTTCTTTCTTTCTTTCNTTCTTTCTTTCCTTCTTTCTTTCTTTCTTTCTTTCTTTCTTTCTTTCTTTCTTTCTTTCTTTCTTTCTTTCTTTCTTTCTTTCTTTCTTTCTTTCTTTTTCTTTAGATTAAAGACAGTATTTTGGAAGAAAAGCAGAGGAGTCTGAATTTTGAAGAAATGAAAGACTGGGGATCAAAAAATTTCATTAAAGTGAACACCCCTGCAGTAAACAAAGTGCCAAATTCAGTTGCTAATTTACCTCTTAGGTTTGGAAGAAGCAATCCAGAAGAAAGAAGCATTAAACCAAGTGCTTATTTGCCTCTGAGATTTGGAAGAGCTTTTGGAGAGAGCCTATCTAGGCGTGCTCCAAATTTATCATACAGGCTTGGGAGATCTCCACTCGCTAGAAGTTCCATTCAATCCCTTCTAAATTTGCCACAGAGATTTGGGAAGTCAGTGCCCATCAATCTGTCTCAAGATGTCCAGGAATCTGAACCAGGTAACACTTAGCAAGTGTTCAAGCCATGTATTAAAATGTGTATTAAATCATAGCATAGCAATGATCAAACATGGCCAGCCTTCCTCAGAGATTTTCCCTAAGCATTTCTGTATGAGGCCAAATTGCCATAAGAAAGATTTGTAGTTTATGAAGTCAAAAACCCTCTACAAGATCTAGTAGAGGATCTCTTCATGAAATCTTTACTGATGAGAAGATGTGAAGTAATCAAAGCCAAAAAAGCTCTTATGAAAAGGTTAAGTCTGGCAACATTATCTTAGATCACTATTCATTTTGGAAAGTTTAAAGCTTTGGTGAAAAACACTCAATCATAGAAATATCCCATTTCAGTACTATAAAGTTATCTAAAAATTCCTTTCATCTTCTAAATGTATGCAAATTAGAGTAGCAGAAATGTCGAAATTCAAAACTGAATTGCAGCATGTTGAAATGGTCAGAAAAAGATGGTTCTTTTCCTCATCCAAACCTATTTTTCCAGATTGTCCTACTGAGGCAATGACTGAGATTTTGATTTTTTATTCCAAGATAAGAAATCTTTGTGATGTCTCAAAATGTTTTCAGGATAGGAAAACTATTTTCTGCCCATTTGTAAGAATAATTTAAAATAGTTCTTAAATAACAGTTCTTAAATAATAGTTCTTTTCATATCTGCTGCTTTAAACTTGAACCATCTTGTTTTGGAACCAACTACCCTGACTTACTTCTGACATAGGCATAAACTGGAAGTTCAGGCAGAAAAGATTATTGATATTTCAGAAGACAATGTTCTTTCATATTTAATTGGATTTCTTTTATTCCTTTCTCACTATCTCACCTGACTATAACAGATTTGGTTTTATTCTTCTGATATTTTTAGGGATGTGAATTCTAACAATCACATTCACACTGGAATCAAATTATGAAGATGGAAACTGAAAGACTTGGAAAAGATGCAGTGTGTATTCAAAACTAAAGATCTTGAGAAGAAAATGTATATGAGAACTGAAATACAAACCTGTCTTCGTGTTATAATGTACGTATTCTGAACAAACAATTGATGTATAAGGCAATGATAATTGTAGTGAGTGTTGTACCAGTTTACTTCAGTGGTGGTATAGTATAAATTCTATTTACTTCTGTGTGACTTCTGTGTGACTGATACCCTGTTGGCTGTAAAAACTAATTTAAAAACAGTAGCTGCTGAATTGAAAGCATTTTGAGCAAATTTAAAAGAAAAATAGTATGGTACAAATAAAAAGAACCCTACTGTATGAATAACAAATGGAAGCAGAACCAAAATCACTGGTATCTTTGTGTCATATGCAGCTGAAGAAAATCAAGTAAAATGTAGAGAAAGTACTTTTCCTGTTGTTTATGAGTCATGTTAGATATAAATCTGAAAGGCAACTAGTCAGAAAAAAAATCTTCTTGAACACCCACAGAAGAATAGCATCTAACCAAAGTCATGCTGTAGTGCAATTACCTTCTTTCTATATGTAAGACAACGTCTTCCCTAATGTACTACAAGATCTGCCCTGTGGGAGTCCAGATTCCTCTGTTAATGTGAACAACATTACTGCTACTGGATACACAAGCAGAAGGGGCTACTCCATTATAAACCCATATTAATATTTCATATTTCTTATAAAAAACCATTCCCTTCTGAGTGGAATACTGTAAGTTTAGGCTTCCTCCAAAATGTCAGTAAATTTCCAGTAAGTTTTGAAAAGAAGGTGAGTTTGAACCTGTTTACTGGAAGCCTACTCTGGTGGACTGTACCCAAGATCTATGGGATTCTTCCTTCCAGACTCCAGAGGTCTCACTATCCTGACGGCAGGTGCAGCCAGTGGTGGCACTGGGCATTTCCAAAAACACACACGACACATGCCACGCACTATACAGCCACAGCTAACTGCCAACAGACGAGAGCAACACATTTGAAGGAACAACAGAAACACCAGCAGGACTCACACAAGCATAAAATGTCCTGATCCTCTTCTCACTCATAGGCTAATCAGATTCAGAGCTTGCTAGCAGATTTTCCTCCCAAACACAGGTGAATAGGTCCTTCCAACAGCTGTTCTTGACTTGTGGTCACACAAGACTTGGCTCTCACAGAGCCCTGGTCCCTCCAGCGTCCTGACCTAAGAACAGCTCCCACGTCTCTTCTCCTGCTCATCAGCTAATCCAGCTTTAAGTTCATATTAGGGTTGTGTGCGCGCGCACACACACATGCACGAATGGGTCACTCCATTAGCCAGAGCCCTGCAATCATTCTCTCCTCAGACCCATGGATCCCATTGAGACCCAATTTCCATCTCGAGTAGCTGGCACCCAGAGTGCTGTACTTACCCCTTCAAGCTAGCCTAACTTGAAATTTTCCAGTGGGCCATACACAAACATACAAAGCAGAGAGAACATTCATGTTGGAAAGCACACAGTTATTAATTAATAGAATTATAGAATCTATATTAAAAGAAGACAGAGCAGACTGTGGTGGTGAGGCACAAGGCATGACCAGACTAACATAGCAACAGCAGATTGTTTGCATGCAACAAACTTCCTTTAATCCAACAGTGATTCATTTTCCCATGATTGTTTCTCTCTCAACTATCTTGATCCCTTCCTTTGACTGTCTTTGGCCCTCCCCAAAACATCCCCAAATAAGTTTAGCATTTTCCCACATCCCTTTGTAATATCCCATATTAAGTTTTATGTGATCCCACAAGCCCTCTCAAATGTCGCATTTTAAGTTTGCTCTTTCCCATGCTTATTATGAGATCCATGACAATCAGTTACAAAGCACTGGCTGAACCTCACTGAGGCATTGAGAGGTTCTTTATGACCCTATCAGTCAGTGATCTCAGAGTTCTGCTCTTTGTTACTGTCTAGTTATCTCCTCTTCCTCAGAGTTTGAGAATCTGAGTGTTTAGTTTATTGCTTCTCCTGTCCCTTGTCTTGGTATTTTATGCTGAATAACCAGTAATTTGATATCCCTACTTTCCACATATCTCTAGACTAACCTAAAAAAAATGAAGAAATCACAGTCAAATTAATTTTTTTGCCAGATAAATTTATAGTTGGGACAGAGTCTGAGCTGCCATTCCGCTACAAAGCTAATGAGGCTACTTGAAAGACAATACTAATTAATCAGCCTGTGTCTGTTGAATCTACATAGGTCACTCTGAAAGTAATGCCTCCTATTTATTTCCATGGAAACTACAATGGATACAAAGAGGACAATAGCACTAGTTGATAGAGCAAATTCTCAGCTACAGAACACTATTTTTCAAAATAGGCATCACCATTAGCTATGCATTTTTGCGAGCAATGAACAAGAGCCTGCACGCGGTGCTTAGAAAAATCTGCACCCGTGGAGGTGACCCACTGTTTCACAGCTGCTATGACAACATTGTTGTAGGAAAATGTTGCCCACTCAGTCCATGTGCCATTGGCCCAAACAGAAAGTGCCAAATCCAAATTATACAGTGGGTGTGGTAGGACAATCAAGCCAAGATTGGCAATATGCTCCACAGTCTTGAAACTGGGATGGGGTCTGGTGTTATGATGTTGCAAGAGAAAGGCTGTCTTCTTCTCTGGACTGACTGACATTTCTAGTCTTCATCTCTGTCAGCGTTGGGATCTAATGGTCAGAGTTAATGGTTTGTCTGGAATACAGAAAATCCAGAAAGAACACCCTTTTCCTATTCCAAAAAACAGTGCACATCTCTCTGCCCACTGATGGATGATTTTTCTTTGATGGGAAATTCATGTTGCTTCCCCATGGACTGCCATTCTGACTCTGGCTGGTCGTGGTGACACCACATCTCATCACGAGTAACAATGCAATCAGCCTTGTATTGGTTCAATAGGACCTGATGAACTCTCATACAGGGCTCTTTCTATTCCTGTGTGAGCATTCATGGGACCCACCTGGTGCAAACTTTGTGATAGTCCAACCTTAACATTATAATTTCCAGTGCACTGAAGCCAATATTCAGCTCCATACACAGTTTCCTGGTAATAATTGGACAATTTGCATGGATGAGTTGACCAAGATGCTCTTCATTTTATAGTGTGACAGCAGTGCATGACCAACAGAGTGTGCTTTGTCTTTCACATTGCTGTCACCACTGCTGAAATGCACCACCCACCACCTCACTGTGCTCACATCCACTATTTGGTCTCCAGCAACGTTCAGCATATGTCAACAGGTGCCATTTTTTCCACATAGAGGAATTCAGTTCCACCCCTTTGCTTTAGACACATGTCCATGTCAGATGCCATTCTGTCAGACTGTCCCTCTGCTGCCATCTGTCTCATGGCAACAAAATGTTACAGTATATTGGCAGGAATGTTCAACCTCTACTGCCATACCACGAACATCCACCTCTGATGTTGTGGGCCATTATAATAAAATAGGAGGCATTACTTTCAGAGCATCCCTCGTAATTGTATCTGAATTAGTAAGGCTACAGTCCTGAGAATATCTAGTCTGTCTGTTCACTCAGACTGAAACACCAAAGAGAAAGGGAGATCTGAAAATATTATGATAGGACCGCATCTTTTGAAAATAGAGTCCCAAACCAGTCTTTGGGATTCTGAGTTTCGGAAAACACTTTACCTAATAAGTGCTGGGGAACATCACTTTTGCAGCATGGCATGTGAGCACTGCTGTTAAGTCCATGCTGAAGGATATTGGTCAGCAAATTGTTTGTATGGGGGAAAGTCCAAACCCCATGCTACAAAGTGGAGGTTTTGTCATTGCTGCCACCAGAACAGGATATTATTCTTTGTATAATCAAGAATACTGTGGAATTTTTAGTGATTTATGGTCAAATGAACAGCAGAAGGAAATTCCCTGAACTTTGAGTTGTGTTCTGGTCCTGCAAACCCCACTGCATATCATATGCACCAAGAGCAAACAAGATTTCTGAGAATCTCTGAGCAACAATAGGAGCTGCTTTTTTAAGGCACATATCACCTAACAATTGGGAAGGTGTACACATCAACTGGCATTAATGATGGTTGCTATGAGAGGAAAGCAGAAGCCCAAACAATGGCCCAGCAGCAAGTACAATTAGGTTGCCCTCTTATTGCAAGCTCCACAGCATGGACACGGGAGATGGCTGTTGATTTATTTTCCCTCAGCAGAGGAAGAGCTAGGTGAAAAGTACATAAAGGAGGAATTATGCTATGCTGTGCAGAATTTCTGTTTGGTTTGAGAGCACGTGAGCCAAGAAAACAATCATCGGATAGTGCAATGAGAAGGGGCACAATGGGCAACATAGACTGCTATAGCTATTACTCACTAGATTATTTATTATCCGTATATAGATATTATTCATGAATTGAGCAAAAGCAAGGAAAGAACTAAAGTAAATCAAGTGACAGACTATCAAGGCTCACCAGCACAAATTCTGGTAGGATTCAGGAGCTCCCAGCTTTCCCTGCCATACACGTAATATTTATGTCTGTTATTAAAGCCCCCATGCAAAAACAACGCCAGGCTTATTTTAGATTCTGACTTCAGCTCACAGAGAGGACAGCTGACAATCTACTGATTAATTTAAAAGTCTGAGGGCTCATCATGTGGTTGATTGCAATATATCATTTGGACAGATTTAGTGGAATGTAAAGAGACACTGTTGTTTTACCCTCAGAAGGAGTTGAAGGCTTGGGCATCTGGCATTTGAAAATTCCCATTTGTCTGTCAGTTTTCCTACACAGGGGCAGGAAATCAGCCTCTCACACTTCCAAAGACCCAAGGAGCCAGCCAAAGCTGGTCAGTGGAACGGAGACCATTTCTATCCTTATATTAAGAATCTGGCATGCAGGTGCATGGTCAATTGGCACTGCTCTGACTGCAGGCTTTTGGCAAAAGAATCAGCCTTGCTTCTCTCCACCCTATGACTGTAATATCCCGCCATGTCTCCAGTGCCTGTATTAGCTCTCATGAAATGGTAAGGATGGAAACACCCTACAAAATCCTCAGTGTTTTGCTTTCAACTGGCTCAGCTTGCATTGCCCTATAATCACTAGTGACAATCTAAAGGAAAGAGGAAGATTGAGCTTAACACGGGCAATTTTTCAATCTTAGGTTACCTTCAGATGTTTTTGCAACTGCAAAAGATTACAAGCGTGATGGTCTTGGTCCAAGTGCTTACAAAATGACAGGCCACTAGAAATTTCTAACAAGACATTTTAAAAATTGCCCCCTTTTGAAAAGTAACTATTAGCAGGAGTTGAAAATGTTTTCATTAGTGACACCCACTGAGGTATGTCACCCACTGAAGCGTGGACATACACAGATATCCAGTTTGCACTTATGCTACTCAGCAATGGACTTAAGACATAGAGGGGCCTCAAAATACATATGAGGAAAATCTTTACCATCAGTAATGGGGAAAAGAGGTTTACAGAGGGTTTATGTGTGTTTTATCTCAAATGGACAGTGAAATATTTTTTCTATTCTTTTCACAGAATCACACAGAATCACAGGCGCTGGATGGGACCTCTGGAGATCATCTAGTCCAACCCCCAGCTAAAGCAGTTTCCCTACAGCAGGTTGCACGGGAAAGTGTCCAGGCAGGTTTTGAATACCTTGAGAGAAGGAGACCCCACACCCTCTCCAGGCAGTCTGTTCCAGTGCTCTGTCACCCTCACAGTAAAGAAGTTCTTCCACATGTTTTTATGGGCACCAGTTTGTGCCCATTGTCCGTTGTCCAGTCACTACACAACACTGAAAAGAACATGGCCTCATCCGCTTGATGCCTGCCCGTTAGGTATTTATAAGCACTGATAAGATTCCCCTCTCAGTCTTCTCTTCTCGAGGCCAAACAGTTCCAGGTCTCTCGGCCTTTCCTCATACAGGAGATGCTCCAGGCCCTTAATCACCTTTGTGGCCCTCTGCTGTACTTTTCTCCAGAAGATCCCTGTCTTGAACTGAGGAGCCCAGAACCGTATTCCAGATGTGGCCTCACCAGGGTAGAGTAGAGGGGGAGGACTTATGAATGTGGATTCTATGAAGCCCCAAGTTTAGTCCTGTAGTAAAAGAATTACAGGACGAGCTATGTAGACTAGTACTTCTCAGGCAGTGAAAGAAATGATCAACAGCAGAAATAATAAAGAGATATAAAATCATTACTTGTACATAGAAGAAGAATAGAAAATTATTTTTTATTTCTGATAACACAAGAACTAATGGAATGAAAAATATGTTGAATGAGAAGCTTTACCCTAAACTAACAACAGATCTTTAACAGACAATATGCAAACGATGGATTTCGTTGCCATGGAATGCTGTCCACTCCCAATATCTGCCACAAGTTTCTACTGGAGATAGGGTGCTTGGCTCAGAGGAACCTCCATCTTGGCCACTAAGGCCATTCTGGTTTTGGAGAGAGTCTAAGAACAGCTCCTGAATGAGCTGTTGCCTGAGTTGGAAACTCAAAGTTGTCATGTATCCAGTTCTGATGTAATCAGCCATACCTTTTGACAGACTCTGAGCTTAAACCCTGTACTTTCAGAGCAAGCTACTGTCGGGAAAGGGTCTGGGTAAACTCTTAAGAAGTTTTACCTTGTTTGGGTGATAAAACCCTCCCTTTTCTCATACAGAATGTGATGAAGAAGTACTGAAAGATGGAGATACTGATTGCTTTGGAAGGCTGATGCTACTTGTGTAAGAAATATAGGAGGGGTTGTTCTGCAAAATAGTAGAAAGAAGATTTGATGTGAGATTCTCAAGCCTGTTCTGTAACTGGATAAATGGATGTGTAAATGCTGCTTCTAGCACTAAGTAAAGATCTGAGCAAAAGCACAAGGCTTAACTGGCATTTCTAATGATATTATTACACTTAAATCATAGATCAGCCGTATTGTCCTTATCGAGGCATGTCTTTCAAAAATGCACTACTTGTCTCATGGGGAAAAGCAGCAGTACTTGGAACCAGTTGATGACACTCTTAATACCGCTAATAAATTAACGTTAATAGAACTTGAGGGAAGGATCAAATTATTTTGATGTCAACAGAATAGGAAGAAAAGCGAGATGGGCTTCAAATTCCCTTCTACAAATCTAGGAAAACCGTATATCAAATTAGGAATTTAGATTCTCTTCCACAGTTCCTAAGATAATATTTTGCTTTTCCAAAAAATAGCTCCTACGTGTTAGAGCTATTCAAATCTCATGCTGCTCTTTTCAGGGACTTTAGGTCTTGCTAATACAGGAAGTTTGCATTATTCAAGGATATATATTGCCTAAAGAAGCAAAATTTTGAAATGATGGCTGGAGAGTTGTAGAAGATTCACATACTAGGATTGGTACAGCTGTGCTGTCACTATTCAGGTCATTCAATGACTTGCTTTGCTTTACTTTCCTTAACATTTTCAGGATATCCAAAACCAAATGGAGGCATACAGGAAGTGAAATGCGCACAGAATCACAAAGATGGCAGCTCTGGATTCCTGTTTCTTTCTGCTATACAGCAAAAGGGGCAGTATTTTTTGTTATCAGTATGTAGTATAGAATTGAACATATGCAGCAGGATGTTGTCATGATGGCTGGTACAGACCACGTTCTTCTGCCTTGCCTGGAAACATATTCTAGTAAAACAGAAGTCAGTTTATGGTTCAACAGAGTTGAAAGCAAAGCACATATCAGACAATTCCCGCTTTCATTTTCTCAGAATTACTGCAGTTCAGACAAACCTGGTGGGTTAATCTTATGTAAATTGCTAGAGATAACCAATAACCAAACAAGGTACATTCTCAATCCTTTCAGTTACAGCTTCACATTCTACCTATTGTAAAACATGCTTTCTCTTTTTCCTCAGAGATAAGGAATGAAGAAATGGTTAAATATTAGAAACAGGAGCTAAACTACATATGCTGTAACATAGCTCAGATGCACAGACATGCACAGCACAATGCATACATTGTAGGGCATATTAACTTATCATATCTGACTTTGCAAATATCACATCTATAAATATACTTGTAATAAATGATAGATGATCAGTGGTTCAAAACCGGAGACAAGTATTAGGCATGTCCTAATTCAAAACTCTGCTTGGGTTTTGACCCTTAGTCTCTAAATTCATCCTACCTTACATCAAAGAGAACATGCTAAATTACTTCACATCACTGAGAATCAAAGCGTGTAGTAGGTCATCTTATATCTCTGAGGAGCTTTATACCGATTTTATTTCAGTTGAAAACAAATAGATTTACAATTTGTGTAGGTGCTGAACAGAAGTAGCATTTTCTGATGATCCCCACGCACTGTTCATTCCCAGCAGGGCTTAGCTGGCCCATTTGCATGAATTTGTGAGGGAGAACAGACAGGAACTTTGTAAAATCAGCTGCTTCTCTTAGCTGCTCAACTCTGAGTACATAAAGGACATCTACATCTTGGGGTAATAAAAGTGATGAGAATTAACTACATTATAGGACCAATATGGAGAAGTTTATTTGTAAAAGAATGGGGATAAACTCTCTCTGAACTCTGTTGTTGAGGAGAGAGGCTCAAGTTTAAAATAAAAGTATATGCTGGGTCCTGAGCTTGTCTTTGAGAGTGGTTGACTTTTTGGCTAAGCACCTGCTTGCCCTTACAGACCGGCACCGAGCTGCAGGTTTCCTCTCAAGAGGCATCTCAAACCAAATGGTACATCTTGATTCTACAGCTGATTTTTTTGGCAGCCAGGAGTGAAAAGGCAGCAGTTTAATTTAGATACCTACAAGGAAATTAAATACCAGGGAAGGTACGCCAGAGTACCTACAGAGCTATTATACTGGGATCACATATGGCTTGAAACAGAAGCGTGAATGCAGCTTTGTTCTGAATTGCTCTTGTAGTAGAAATGTCAGTTGTATGTGAAAAGAGCAGACTGTTATCAGAATACACTTCCCACACCAGCTCAGCCACTGCTCCTTGCTTCCCCAAGTCCAATCCAGGAAGATATTTCCTAACAAAGGCGTGCCTGCACATATTTATATTGCACATGAATTTATGAATCCCCAAGGGTCACCTGGAGGATTGCAGAGTCCACCCCCATGTCAGATTTACAACTAATGGTAAATGCCTTCTGGGTCTTATTCCCCTCTCATGCCAAGTGCAGCTGGTGCGTGTTGGAATGGGCATGACAGCAGCGCAGTCTGTGCTGCTGCAATAGCCTTCAGTGGGAATTGTTCTAGTTTCCCAGAAAATCAGAGTGATGGGGGGTATGGCTGTCTGTGAAAAGGAGCAGGGAGGGGAAAGTCTGAAGTAAATATACAAAATAATGGCTTTTTCATTGTTGTTGTTTCCCAATAAATATGTTATTACAACAGCAAAATACTCTCATCTTATTAGTGTTACCTTGACAGTGAATAATCTATTCTGTTCTTGTTTTGTGTAACACTCCTCCCTTAAATCACTATTGCATTCTAGGCTCTCTGTTTTTTTTCCATTATTTGTCTGCCATGACATTTACTGTTCAGATCCTTAGCAGCTAGAGAGCATTAGTGCGGCTGCTGTGCATGTATACATCCCTATTCTTTTTCCACGTTTGATCATTTATGGGTGATAAACAGCAGCTCACTTAGGCCTTAAATGGAACTGCACAGCCCAACGCAAAACCCATAAACTGCAGAGTCTTTGTAAAACACAAATTGGCATCATAGTCTGACCTTGCCCCCACTCTGGGATCAATCTAAAGGAACTCCACTGGAATTAGCTCATTTATTAATTGATTGACTTGACAAAGAAACTTTGAGTGGGGTTTTTATAACTAAAGAATCACAGAAGGGAAGAACCTGCTGTACACAGTGATGCAATGTGTGTCATGCAGACAGAAGTGAGACACAGACCCTTGGGCTGAAATGACCTCAGTGGCTAAAAAAGAAATTATTCTTACCTGCTCCTCCTAAGATACAAGTCACATCTTCATATTCTGCATTACCATATAAATCTAAGAAAACTGTGTGTAATTAATTTGACAATTTAGATAGTCTAATGCTCAGATAAATTATATAAGTAAATACAACATACACTGAAAAGCTGTCTTGGGAATACAACCTTTGACGCTTGTTTTGTAAAGTAAAAGCCGAACGTCAGGAGTAACGAAATGCAAAGCAAGCGTTTGAAACTCCCGTCTTGGAGAAACTGCAGCACCGCCGTGTGGCCACCTGAGGGCAGAAAGAACACTCAAAAACGCATTCCTTTACAGACTGCGCTGCTGGAGCCGTGAGAGGCTAACAGAGGAGCTGGGAGATGGACAAGGCTCTGAGCACCCTGATTCAGCTGTAGGTGTCCCTGTTCATTGCAGGGGAGTTAGATTAGATCGCCTTTAAGGGTACCTTCCAATTGAAACGATTCTATGATTCTATGATATTTCATTTATTCCATGTGGAAATGTATACTGCTTTAGTAACTGCCTCTGCAAATCTTTTCTGTATTAGTTAATGAAAAGTTTGAAACAGCTCTGATCTGAGAACATTCATATGCAAAACAGAAACAGCTGTTTTATCTGTGTGTCAGAAATAGCAAGTGACTTTATACCTTGGGAGCTGAATATTCTGCTTAAGGCAGACTACCTCCAGTTCACAAGCTGCCTTGTTGCAAGGCTCCTTCCTCTCTTTGCTCCAGCAAGAGGGATCATTTTCTTTTTCACACTTTCCACAAAGCTGCCCCCAACATGGGGACACCTGTACCTGTCCTGGGTTGTAGGGTAATGGGAGCAAAGAGTCAACTGGCCACTGGTGTAACAAGCAAAAAATGTGGGCAAGATCTCAAAAAGAGCCATATACAGATAAAAACAGAAGGAACTCAAAGGGAACTCGGTACAGTATGTTTAACTACATCGCTTAGTAAAGTTCTCAACCTTGTAGTGTCATTTTTAGGACTGGGTTGAGCTCAACTTCTTTTATGTCTCCTAAATAACCTGGGAAGAATTATAAGCGATGGAATACTTCTTAATGTCACCTCATTTCAGCTTTTCCTTTCTGACTTCCACAGCCTTTCAGAAATAGATCTGATTGTGATAAATTTATTCTCCACATTCCTGAGGACACAAGATGGGTTCGCAGGAACCTCATGTAGTTTAACAAGAAGGACAAAGTCCTGCACCTGGGAATGAAAAATCCTAAGTATCACTACTTGCTGGGGCTTATCCAGCTGGAAAGCAGCTTCGCAGATCCTGAGGGTCCTCATGGATCTCCTGTTGAACATAAAGCAAAGAAGGCCAATAGCTAACCCGAACTACACGAGAAAGAATGTTGACAGCAAGTCATCTCTCTTACCAAGAAAGGCTGAGAGAGCTGGGACTGCTTAGCCTAGAGAAGATTCATGGGGGATCTCATCTGTGCGTTCAAATACCTAAAGGGAATCTCGTTTCAAGTGGTACCCAGTAACAGGACCAGAGGCAATGGACACGAACTGGAACACAGGAGACTGTGAACATCAGGAAACACTTTGACTGTGTAGGTGACTGAGCGCTGGCATAGATCGCCCAGAAAGGTTCTGGAGTTTCTTTCCTTAGAGATATTAATGCCTGGACATGGTCCTGGACAGCCTGCTCTAGGTGACACTGCTTGAGCAGGATTTGGGCTGAAGAACTTAGCAGAGATCCCTGGCAACCTTAACCATTTTGTGATTCTGTGATCTTGTGACATCCGTCTTTCTCTAATTCTTTCATCACATCATCACAGAACAATCCCTGTAGCCTACTAAGGGGGCAATAAAAAGAGGTCTTATGGACCTTAATCCCCCCAGGCAGTTGTTTCCCAAAGAAACTCACTAACTTGGAGGTGGGAGATGATCATATAGCATAGATACACCCAACTTCTTGGCAGGCAGTGACGGGTTTACATCTTGGGATATCTCTTCTGTGTGAGGATTTGGAGGGTACAAGTGATGACCTAAGACATTTTACCCCCAGCCAACACACCCTCCATAAAAACAAACAATGAATGCCATTCCTGTGGTATCTTAAAACCACAACTCTAAATCTCACATGGCATGTTTGGAAGGAAATAATAGAGTTTTCCAACAGTGGAGTAATTAATGAAATGAAGGAAAAGATTCTTCTAAGCCTTTCCATACATTCTGGTCTAGACTAAGATAAAGCATGAGAAAGAAACATTAAAAATGTTATTTTTTGGAATATGTCGAACTGGTGAACTCTGGGAATTACAGATAGAGCTATCACACTTGTACGTGGCAAAGACATTAAAGTGCAGTTCCCTTTAATGTGATAGCCAAGCCATCCATGTTAAAAACAAACCAGTGTTCCAAAACCATAATAAACCAATTACCAGCTCCACTGGCTGATAATACAACAGTCCATTTAATAGGTATTCAGAAAACCTGTTTATGTATTATCACTTGCCAAAAGACTTGCTTCCAGCTTTCTTTTCCCACCACTTTCCCATGAAAAGTAGGATCTCCAGCTAATTTCACCCTGCTTGGTGAAAGAAACAACAGAACAAAAACACTCTCTTCAAACACATGCATTTATTTTGACAGTAATTCAACTCAAACAAACAAAAAAAAAACACTGAAAGGAAAAGGTAAGCAGAAGAAAGTAAAACAGATCAAAATCTATCGCCATGTCTGTCAAGCACAGGCACACAGAAACATCCAGCAAACCATACTCCATTGGTGCCAGCTCCAACTATTTTGAAAGACAGTGTGAAAATCCCACAAAAGACACAAGTAATGAATACTAGTATCTCTGAGAATAGAAATAAGATACCATAACTCACAGATGACCTGATGCCATGCTGCCTGCCTCATTTGAGATGTTTTAGGCTCGGCCAGTTTGTGAAGAATTTAGTAACATCCCCACATCTTCATTCAGTGTTTCCCAATTATATTCAACATGGTTAAATGTTCTTAGTGAAGTGTATTTTGGCTTGGTTTGTGGCTATGCTCACTAATTCATTCAGGAGAGGTAAAACATATCATCAGCTACTTGTATCTCAGACCCTTGCTCTTAAGTGTGCTGTAACATCCTACCCCTTCATGCTGTGGGTAACCAGCTGCTAACATCACCAGCTGCCTCACTGCAGGCATCACTCCAGAAGGGCTCCAGCATTCTCTCATAGTGATGTCAAATACCACTAGAACACAGGCCAAAGCATACTCACACTGTATCACACTGAACAAGAAGGTAGGATTAGTCTGTGGTTTTGCTCTATAAGATTTCCATCTAACCTTTTTTCTGAAGACAGACAGGCATGCTTGGGAAAGAGGGACTAATCCTCTGCTTTGGAATAAGATCTCTCCGGAGTTTGGTAAATACTGTATTTAAAAGATTACTACATGCAGAACTTAATTTTTATATAGATATGATTCCTCGGATTAGTTTTTCTTTATCTTCCTGCCTTCCTAACTGGCCTTCCTAGCCTTTCATAACCATAAGGTTCATAGTGAGATGATTCATTGTCTTAGCCATGGACATCTGAAAACTCCGGGGCTGAAATGTGAAGCATTGTGTTTCCTACTTTGGAAAACATAATCCTGGAAACCAGTGATTTCCTTTTGAGCTAAACTATGTAAGTGATTTCCCCTGGATCAGGAAGGACTTGAGATTTTGGTCCTGACAGCACCTAGCTCCTCCTGGCTTATTAGACCATTGTCTCTCTCCTAAAGGTATCCATCTCCATCTATTGCCAGTCCTCTAGCACTGGTGGCCTCACTGAGCTATATGACCTGTGCTTTCTTCTGAGGCGGAATTGGGCTCGTTCCCGAGGCAACAGAACAAAACAGAGAATTGGGTCCTTCCACACACACTGGACTATGTCTAGAGTGTGGTGTTTGTAGGTACAGAATAATAAATGGCTTGGGTTGGAAGGGACCCTAAATATTATCCAGTTCCAACCCTACTGCTTTGAGCAGCACTGCCACCCACCAGCTCAGGCTGCTGAGGGCCTGATCCAACCTGGCCTTGAACTCTTCCAGGGATGGGGCATCCACAGCTTCTCTGGGCAGCCTGTACCAGGGCCTCACCGCTCTCTGAATGAAAGACTTCTCCCTACCATCTGATCTAAATCTTCTCTCTTTTAGCTTAAAATCATTCTCCCTTGTCTATCAGATTGTGTAAAAAGTTGGTCTCCCTACTGTTTATAAGCTCCTTCTAAGTACAGTGAGCGTTACCTGGAGCCTGCTCTTCTCCAAGATGAAGAAACCCAACTCCCTCAGCCTTTCTTCATAAGAGAGGTGCTCCTGCCCTCTGATCATCTTAGTGGCCCTCCTCTGGACCAATGCCAACAGCTCCACATCTTTCCTTCGTTGGGGGTCCCAGGCCTGGATGCAGTATTCCAGATGGGGCTTCACAAAAGCAGAATAGAGGGAGAAAATCCAAAGAAGCTGAAAACTGTAGCACCTCCCCATACGCGCAACAGTAAAGAGCAAAAGAGCTACTAGTTATAGCCTCACCTGAAATTCTGTCGTCTAGGAACATATTTCCCAGAAAGAGTAGGAAAGCTGGATGGAGAGGAAATTCAGCTAGGGTCTGAATAGCGTGGACTCAGAACTGCAATAATGCAGTTACAGAACCACACCAGTTACATGGGAAGGAAAGTATGGCTTCTATTTCCTGCCCATAATGTCAATTGTGAATCAATAACTCTGAACGTTTTTCTCTTTGCAAGACAGTAGTACTTGAATTTGAGTCATCAATATGAGATTCCTATAGTGCTCACATACATATCATAGCAGACCACCCAATGCTCTAGAAACTGCCAACACGACAGAATTCATTTTAATTTTTTCATTTGAACATATTATAGCAACTTATTTTCTTGTGATATATCTAAATGCGTAAACATCCTAGAAGAGTAATGTTTCAAATGTTTACAAATTATTTTCCTGTTTTAGTAAATGGAAGTGTAATATTTTGTGATTATGTATACCTGAAGAGATTTTGATATTTTGATCAAAATATCAAATTTGTCAAACCTTTGCCAAAGTCAGGATTACAAACATGTACCAGTGAGATGAACTTATATAGTTTCTTTCTTCCTGATACTCTCCTTGGACTTCTCTTGCCATTTTAGGTTCTGTATCCAAAAGTCAGCAGACCATAAAATGCAAAGAAGTGCAGAAGCAGGTTAAAGGTATAAGTCAAAATGTGAGGAGGTAAAACAAGGGCATCTCAACCTTCTGAATACGATGAGCCAAAAAGGAGCCTTGCCACCATTTGTGGAGAGCAGAGTTCCTTTTGTATCTATAAGCTTCTACTAAAATCTATTATATATCTGCCCTGGGCTTGTCATAGAGCAAATATGGGACAGAGTTTCCCCTGGAAGATGCAGAATTCTTCCTTAAAAAGCAGGGCACAGATACAAGGGGCTGCTCTGCTGGCTCCTATTGGAGGAGGAGGAAACAGTAGCACTTCTTCATACACTTTATCTAAGAAGTTGCTGGTGTTATTTGACAGAAGACTCCCAGTGCTGTCAATCAGAGCTTTAACAAGTAAAAAGGACAAGTCCCAGTACTTTTCTCTTGCACACCAGAGCAGCTCTGAACAGAGGCAACCCGTTCAGATACAAACACCTGCATGAGGCCCTAGTCAGCAGAATGCTGTCTGAACCTGACAGTATGCTTTTACTGACTTGGTATACTACCTCTCCTCACATAGACCTCATTAGATTATGTGCCTTTGCCACTAATGTTAAAATACAAGTGACAGGAGCACTAAAGTACTTCTGCTCAGCACACAAGTAGAATGACAATTGTGACAACTAGGAAAAGGAAATTCCTATGAGAAGTTTGAAGTTAACAGTACCACCTTTTCTAGAGTGGGAATGGAACTTTACATGGAATCCAAATGATCACAAGTGAGACATTCTGAGTGCAAGTCCAAACTTCCTTCAGCCATTACTTGAAAGTTTTTTCTAGCTCCTGCTCACCAGTAACACAAAGCAACTGTATCACATCTCTTTAATCTGCCTCTCAGTTTTGTTTTCTTCAATAACCTGGTAGAAATGACCAACAGCTGTAGTAAGAGCAACAATCACTTCCAGTCTACACTTGACCAAAATATGCAGAACTCATCTACGTTCCTTATTTAGCACCTGTATGCACAGACAAAACCTCTGATGATTTGGTATTTTATCCCTCTATCCTCCCCTAGAACATCAGATTTGAAAAATGATGATGTTGCATGACCAGCTCCGCTACCATAAAGAAATGGGAGAGACCACAGTCTTATCAAGAACCTATGAGTCCAACGAGGTACTGACTCCACTTCAAATTCCCTCACGTCCAACTGTCTCACAAGACAGGTAAGAACAAAATTCACAGAGAAAAAATGATTCCATTTAAAGTTTTTGGTATCCAATTGCTGTTACCAAAAAGTATTTTTCTAAGGGTTATGTTTTTCTGGGATATTCTTTCCTTTTCATTATAGCCTAATGCTATGGTTTGTCAGTTCTCTGGGAAACATGTTGATTACAACTGAAAATACATCATGCTGTGGTTTTAGGGTTCAAAAATCTCTTGAAACAATTTTCATAAATAATAAAAATGACATGTATATTGCATTTCCAATTTGGAAAAAAAAAAAAAAGAGCATATTTCACAAATGGATCACCAACGTTTATCATGTTATTCTTTGATCTAGTCCTGTTTTGAACCCTTTTTTTTTTCTAGATCACAGATTGACCTAGAATTACTGAGATAAACTTTAAAATTTAACGACAGGAAGCCTGCAGTTTGCTTTGGTAGTTATTAACATGGAATAAGAAAGTTTCTGGAATCAGTGCATTATTATATTATTTTATGGGCTAGTTAAACTCTTAGCTGGGGGTCAGCATGTGGCAGAATGCCAACAGCTTTTAAATTTCTGGCAATCTGAATCTCCACAGTGCTCAGTACTAATGCCAAAATTATTTTTTTAATCTACATTTCTATTTTTTTAGATAGACAACAGATTCAAGGGTTAGATTCAAGTCTGTCAGTGTTTTCAACATGAGATTTTATCTCTGTTGTTAGAAAATTCAGTTCTGAGTTTTAATCTAACCTACAGACTTCTGTTTTATTACTACTGCTGACTTCTTTCATTATTTGTAACATCTCGTATCCTGCATCTGAATTCCAGGCAGAGTATTTTGATACTACTGGATTATCACGCTTGTCAAACTGTCCTGAGTTTTCCCACCTATGTATCTTCCCTGAGGCAAGCTTCTGTTGTTTCTGGTCTTGTGTTATAGGAATTGGGGTGCATTTCCATTTGAACAATTTTAACTATTATTAGACTTGAAAGTCTGTTGAATTTTAGGCCTAATTTAAATTTCAGTGAATGTGTGGGAAAGATTCAGTGGCTAGAAAGGAAAAGTTAAGCTTAGAATTGTCTGCATGGTTGGGACCCCAACACATCAGCAAAGCATCTTTCAGATGACAACTATTTTAGGCTCAAATCAAAGAAGAAGCAAGCACAGATAGATCATAACATTTCTTTTTTCTCCAAATATGAAAATCTGTACAGTAATACAGGCAGTGAGCTACATTTTTCTGCTGTGTAAAGGCACACTCCAGTGAATTCACTAATCCATTGGTTGGAAGGTCACAGCCAGAAGGCTGTGGTCAATGGCTCTATGTCCAAGTGGAGGCTGGTAACGGGCGGTGCCCTCCAGGGGTTCATCTTGTTACCGGTACTCTTTAACATCTTTATCAGTGATACAGATGATGGGATTGTCTGCACCCTCAGCATATTTGCTGATGACACCAAGCTGAATGGTGTTGTTGACACAATGGAAGGGAGGGATGCCATTCAGAGGGACCTCAACAGACTTGAAAGGTGGGCCCAGGTGAACCTACTGAGGTTCAACAAAGCAAAGTGTGAGGTTTTGCACTTGGGTCGAGGTAATCCCAGATATGTATATGAACTGGGAGAAGAAATCCTTGAGAGTAACCCTGCTGAGAAGGACTTAGAGGTCCCAGTTGGTGAAAAACTTAACACAAGCCATCAGTGTGTGCTTGCAGCCTGGAAGGCCAGTGGTATCCTGGGCTCCAACAGAAGAGTGGTGGTCAGCAGAGACAGGGAGGTGATTTTTCCCCTCTGTTTTGCCTTTGTGAGGCCCCAACTGGAGTATTTATTACATTATCATCTTGGATTAGAGGATTTGTCAACAGTATTTGTACTGGTAAGCAGGTTGTGAAATAGCAAGAGGTATGTATGTCTATTTGTAAAATCCAAGAGGGTTATATACGTATGTATATATCTATAACAAAGATACCCAAAGGATTTTACTCTGTGATTAGATAATCAGATTCAGGTTGATATACTATAGACGATGTATGGAGGTATTCAGACGTTTAGTGGGCAAGAGTTAAAAAAACTGGTTCAGCCCTTCCCACCCTCCTCTCTCTCTCTCTCCTCAGTTCACTGAATCCCAACACATTACTCCGTAATCATGTCTGTGTTGGCAAATACAGCAGAGCACAGGAGAACACCTGTAGAATGAAATGGTTGGGGTTGAGGATATTACGTTAAGAGAAAATTGAATTCCAGTTGCTTTTTAGTTTAGATTACTTCTAGCATGATTCCAAGGACTGAGTACTGCATTATACTCCTGCTGCATTCCTGGAGCACATCTTCCAGTTAATTTCATCAAAAGGAACCCACTTCATGTACTCCAAGCCAAGGAACTGCAAAATAGAGACCATTGGAAGATTCATGTCTGAAGTGCACTCCCAATGCAAATTAAAATGCCAGTGTCAATGCATCCTATGTAAGCTCATACAGAATCAGGTCCTAACTCTATCCCTCTAAGAAAACACTTTCCACTGGAAAGCTTCCTTTCCATGGAAGCTGTTAGCAACACACTCTTAGTTGTGTTGGCTTCATGTGCTGATCAGATCAGTTATTGGCATCCATCACAAGCTCACAATCTAAGACACTTTATTCATACACTTTGGTTTGAGCTTCATACAACAAAAAGAAATTTGAAGGCAAAAATGCAACTTTTCTAAAATAAAAAGGGTGCCTGAAAATTGATCTTCTGATCTCAGAACATTAACTTATTTTTCTTTCTTCTGTCAAAACAAAAGAGCCAGAAAGTTAGAAGTTGTCTGGCAGCATTCAGAATAAATATAGAATCATGGATTTCAGAAACAGAAAATCTTTGTTAAATCATTGGCTATATTGCTGAGATGCTGAATGAACAGTACTTTGTTCACAGTGTCCTCTTTAAAGCTCTGTCCATCTGAGGTTCCAATTGATATTCCCTGGGCAGAGACAGTTTTTCTGCGTCCTCAAAGTCTTCAATATCATTGGATCAATATCCACTATAGATGTTTCTTTATGAGAATGAGACTTGGACACATTTTAAGCTCAACAGAGCCTTGTTTGGGCTGAGTGAGCAATCAGACCCAGGGATCTGTGTGTGCAATGTTTCACCCTACTGCTTACATAAAGTGGTTGTTGTGTTACTTAGTAATCTAGAGATAGCAGCCAACAGGAATGATTTATTAATGTTTCCAGTGAGAGTGGCTTAATGAATACGAATACTACAGCCATGCGAACGGGGCAGCATCTGCCTGATTACTTTGAGAAAGTGGAAAGGAAGATTCAGGAAGAAGTTAAAAATGGATGCTTAAGCTTCTTCAGAAAGTAAAGCTTTCTAATAATCCTCAGAACATCAGCTTTTTATTTTGGTTCATCCTACAACACAAATGTATTATCCCTTGCATCATGGAAAAATCACAGAATCACAGAATCACTAAGGTTGGAAAAGACCACTAAGATCACCTAGTCCAAACACCAACCCATTCCCACCATGCCCACTAACCACGTCCCTCAGCACCACATCTACACGTTTCTTGAACACCTCCAGGGACAGTGACTCCACCACCTCCCTGGGCAACATGTTCCAATGCATCACTGCTCTTTTTGAGAAGGAATTTTTCCTGATATCCAGCCTGAACCTCCCCTGGCACAAAGGAGCAGCACCAGGTGGCAGCAGAGTGGTGCTGATACCCAAGGATGAAAACAAATGACAGGACAGCAGTGCACTGCCAGGAGACCACAGAGAACAAACCACCACACAGCAGCAGTGTCCATACCTCATACATCACCATCTTCCCCCTACGTTCCCTAAGATCTGTTTGAATATACTGGATTCTGCCAGGACAACTTGGGGATCTAAATGTACTTGGAGAAGAAGTTCTTTTGTTTGTTTTTGTAGCTATTTCTTTTTTCCTTCTTAAAAGCCTAAACTCACAACAAAAGTCAGGATTGCAATGTTTGTTGAAATACTGACAGCCACATAAAAATGTGTCTGTTTATATTTTAGAAGATGTGAGTAAGGGTTGTTATTCTACCTTTGAATCAATATAACACTAGTCACACTTAGGAGAACCTTACACCTGAAAAACACTGTAAGCCCAAATCCAGCCAGCACACGTAGAGTGGCACTTCTCCCCAGTATCGTTTAATCCAAACACTCTCTCCAATTGGCTTCAAAGTAATGATCAGCATTCCCAAGGATTAATAACGTCTCTGCTTCTTTAGCTGATACATCCTGCTCCATCATAAATCATACCCATGCACCTGGATCCACACCATACTTTGCAGCACATAGCAGAGAAGTCCAAGCTGGTTGGGAGCAAGCTGCAGTACCTGTACGGTTCACCACATCCTGGTTCACTGTGTCCTGTGTTGCGGTAGCGGAGCAGTGGCTACCCCACAGGCAACAAATGTCTCCTGGCCTACAACCATGTCCAGATGTTTCACTCATCCCACTCCAGAGATTGAGAGGTGAGGCTCTCAAAGGCACAAACAGCAAGTTCTGAAATCAGTGGGAATTAGATGATAAAGCTTCCATCTGTGTCATTGTATATGTTCACTGTCCGTATGCCATTCTGTAATACTGAAGAGACAGAGTAGGAATCTACATGCTGGCAGCTAAGGTTTTGTGAGATGTACATGCTGCACATGTCAGCTTCTTTATTCCTCTTACTCATCAAAACATAATAGACTTGATTCAACCTTTATAACAATTGCCAGCCACCGCTGTACTTCTAGTGTCAGTTCACCATAGTATTATTACCCAAAATAAGACTGAGTAAATCAGAACCAAGAAAATAAAACCACATTTTCATTGTTTAAAAGACTAGGAGCAACCATCAACATTGCTGCTCTAAAAGGATTATTTTGGGGGTGTTCTTTCCTTCAGATATAAAGAGTTCAGGGAATCCCTTCACCACTGCAAGCTTCCTGGGGGAACAGAAAGGGAGCATGAAGGAATTGTTCTGCCTGTATTGCCAGAAGACCACAGGGAAAAGTGGAAATTTCAAACTTTCACCCTTTTCACAAGGCCTGAAATAATGAAGTGTGAATATATTGGCATCCACATTATCTCTGCAGAGTGTTGTGTTGAAAAACTTAAAATTCTGCATTTCCATAATTCCTTTTTTTCGTTTGTTTTGGTTTGCCCATCGGTTGATAATGATTTACTCCTGACTGTAGTCCCAGACACCCTTCCTGATGTTAAAAATGTTGCTAGTGGCCTAATTTACACTAAAGTTCAGCATCACAAATCCCATAGGCATAAAAAATGAAAAGTAGGTGCTCAGCTTTTTCAGAAAGTGATCTGTCTTCATTAGACAACAGCTGAGCAGCTGAGCTCTGGGGTTTGTCTTCTGAGTCAAGGTTCCTTCTCAAACTCTTAGCACGCTTTGCTCTCTTGGTGCTAGATAATACAGCTTTGATTGAAAGCTGCCATTCACCCTTCTTAATGCTGTCAAACCCAGTCCAGCTGTGTGTCTCTCAGTATTCCCTCTGTGCTGCCATTGCCCAAGATTAGATGAGTTCAGGGCACGTCTGCCAACCCTGGCCTTGCTCTGTCCAGTCCCTGTCCTTGACCCCAAGGCTGAACAGCAAACCTGACTTTTGCACAGAGATTTCACTGGAAATGATAACAGTTCCTATGGGTTGTAGACCCTTTGGGCTCCTGGAGTTTGGACTTCATCTAGCAGATGGAGAGCCTACTAGCTTAGGGCTGACACAAAGTCAAAACACATAGCACTTGCCACACCAGGTCATAATTCCCATGCTTCCCTACCAGGTCAGACTCCAACCCAGTGCTTTCTGCCTACACTTCAGCTTAGACACAGGGTCTTACTGAAACCACACCTATACATACTCCCAGTCTCTCTGGTCCCAAAGTGAACCAGAGCCTCGCTCCTCCTTTCTCTCTTCCTGACCTCAGCCTTAGCCTTAGACCAGTAGCCTTAGCCCAGAAGTCTCTGTTGGCCCAGATAAGCTGGGTGACTATTGCAGCTATCTGGGAAAAATGTAAACAGGCATTCCTGCCTCAAATTCAGTTCATCATCTTGTCAGCCAAATTCAAATCCCAGCTCTCGCCCTAGCCCAGCATCCCTGCTGGCAGATCTAAAATAACCAGCTGGTCCTTACTCAAGTCAGCTCTTCAGCATTACATGGTAAACCAACTGTAAGTTTGGTTCATTGGCCCTTTTGATCTTTAATCCTGTTTCTATCCTAAATAACTCTGTCTGGACTTATAAGAAAGCCTCAAGCTAGAAGGAAGTACAGTTTCTCAATACAGTACATAAGTTGACGCTCTCACAGCTGAAATTCTGTTTCTCTTTGAGATAGACACACAGTATATATTTGCTTCTTCCTCAAGGGGTTCAGAATATGCCAGTGTGAAACCAGATCCCACAGCTCCTATTGAGTGTTGGGGTATATGGTCAGGGGCTATAAGAGACAAGCTTTCAGAGATGGAAATATTCAGATTCTCGGGAACTTCAGAGTCAAGCACAGGTGCTCAATACTATTCAAAATCCAGCCCTGTGTGACTTAGATTTGAAACTGTCAGTGGATTTCTAAACAGGTAGCATGTATGAGTTTTGATATGCTCTGAGGAATCCAATCAGAATCAGGTCAATTGATTTGGATATTTAGAAGTACATAGGGAATAAGCAATCTACATTTAGATTTTCTCTTTTCACAGAGGCCTTCCCATTGAGCAGTACTATGACGTCACCCCGCTGAAAAAAAGTGATGTGCGTATGAATGACGATCTGTAAGTTTAAACTGTGCTACTCAGCTTGTGAATTTAGTGAATATAACAGCAAGTTATACTGCTAGCTGGAATTCAGATTAAACTGAATTAACTGAAGTAACCATGACACCATGTGTATACACAGACACATGCATGCGGGGCTGGACTTCTGCAATCCAACATTTTGCCACTTGATGGCACCAGCAAAACGTTTAAATTCGACCCAACTACTGCTATTTTAGATTAAACTGATTTAAAATTTAAACATAAACTCATCAAATGCAGATAATGAAATATGTTACATCTCTCACGTCAGTGTTAGTAGGCAGAGCATATCAGAAACCTGAGAATAATTCTGCCACCCTGCTCTTGTAGCCTGCTGCTCTCTGCAAGATCCTCTTTTCACTGCCTCATTACAGTAAGCAGGAAGAAGTGTAAGAAGACGTGAACTTGGTTACCTACGGGAGTGCACTACTTTTTATTGGGACAGGCTATCGCCTTTCACCAGCACTGTGCGCATTAGCTATATCAGCTGTGCTGCTTTTGCATAATTTGATTACAGCCACAAGGAAGAAGCAAGCTTTCCTACATGCTTCCTCCTACATGTCTCCCAGGATCTAAGTGGCAAGAACTGGCCAATGCACTTTTGTGACACAATGGAGCACCTTAAAAGTTTTTTTTAAAACCAGCATCTTGTAGAAAGTTGGCATAGCCAAGTCCGTACTCACTCTAGGCACACTTCTTAAGTTTGAGATGTACAATAGATGCTGAACCAGGATCTCCCACCCCTTAACTCTGGCCACTTCCACAGATTTATGTTTCTCTTATGTTGCATAGTCAAGGTGGTTCATTCTGCTTTATTTCCTAATCTGTCCCCAAGAAACCTCCATCAACTGCAATGGAATAATACCAGGAAACAATGGGCCCACGATGACCTGCTGGTCAAATAAGTGTCCTGTTAAATGACATCTATATTGGTGTCCCTGAAACAGCAAAGCACAGGCAGATTCCAGAGTACAATTAAAAATTGCCCTCTGCGTAAGGTAGGAGTGTTTTCAGTATTTCCCAGGCTGGCCAGTCTGAAGTACCTCTTGGTAAAAGATGCCCAGGGACTCAGGAACTTGTTCACTTCACAGCAAGAGCTGTCCTCATGCCAGTACCTCACCACAATGAATCATCCACATAATCAGGCTAGGACAGAGATCATGGCACATTTCTGGGCATTTGCTTCCTTAAGAGAAAGTAATCAGGGACTGCTCTGACTACACAGCCTCGTGCTGGCCATGTAATGAGGAAGGAGGTAGCAAATAAGCATGCATTAGACTCTGCCCCCACAGATACTGGAATGTACACAACCTTGGATATAACCTTATTTGATCATTAGCACACCGATGTACTTTCTCCATTATTTTGTACCCACATCTTCATCTGAAACATGCCAGATCTCTAGGAATATGTTATGGTTTACACTTTGTCCTAGTTTGAGGGGTTTTTTTTCCCTTTAAGGTTATATTTTCTCTGTCTTTTAAAGACTTAATACATCCTTCAAAATGAAAAGTGAAACATACGCCAAACAATTCTGCCGTGTTCAAAGTTCAAGGTCTTTCAGAGCAAACAGTCTTCCTGCTGTCAGAGACTAAGCGGTGACAGCCACATGGAGTGTTTCCTGAAAAATGCTCACTGAGTGTTGCTCCACAGGTCTACCTGGGAGCTGTTAATACACAGTTTATTTACCTTATAGCCCTGTGAGGGCTCCTTTGAGCCATTACTGTCTTTTGTGGGAAATGAATTACCAGGCATCTGCAGTAACTCTGTACACCTTCATGAGACAACTATGCCTTTGCCTTAAGTATGCACATGGCAGATTCTTATGCAGTTTTGTATACGAATGAACCACTTTGTGCAGATGTGCTTTTGTGAGCACATGAGCTACCTGTGCCCTCACAGTCAAATGCAATGGAGAACAGTAGTTGCCTCCTTCCACCTAAAAGTGTTCTGAGTCCTCAAGTTCACATCAAATGAGGCTACAAAAGTCCAGATAGGCCTTGAAAAACACCCTTGAGCAATTGCTAAGAACCTTAGTAACAGGCGTGCACACACAGCATCAGGTCAGTGAATTTACAGCTGTTCTTCCGAAGATATTTCACACCAATGGAGCTTTGGGTGCATTCAGTAGCACTACAGAATGAATCAAAACAGGTTTCTTCCTTATGGGTTTTAATCTTCTTTCACTGACTATTGTAGAATTATTGAATGGCTTGGGTTGGAAGGGACCCCAAAGATCACCCAGTTCCAACCTCCTGCTGTGGACAGGGCTGCCCCCACCAGCTCAGGCTGCCCAGGGCCCCATCCCACCTGGCCTTGAACAACTCCAGGGATGGGGTATCCACAGCTTCTCTGGGCAGCCTGTGCCAGTGCCTCACAAATCATGCCTCACAGCACTTCCAATCCTTTGGTTTTGCCCCAGCTCCCAAAGCTCTGGTGATTCCCTGACCTACAGCTCTCTGATCAAGGAGGTTTTAAGATTAGGCAAGATAAGTGATTGCTTCCCTTTGCAAGAATGAATGGCTGCAGAGAAAGCCAATTTACACATGTGGAACATGTTTTATTCTCCAGTTGTATTTTTCTTCGTGTTAAAATTGTCAGGAGTGATACACCTTATTCTTTTAATAATTACTGAGTGTACTCAGTGGTCTGCACCACACCACAGGACCCCCAGGATTACTGCGAATGAAGCCAGTATTTTCTGTAAGGGTATTCTTTTTCACACTGAATTTAATCTATGCCTATTTTTATCAAAACCTGTTTGATGAGTGCCCAAAGAGCACTCGCTGATAGGGAAGTGGGACGATGGTCAACTGGATCACTTCCTGGATTTGTTCTGGGCCTTTCAAAACTGGTGGCATAAGTCCCCCCAGCTTGAGCATGATTTCTTTTCAAGAGACTGTGATAGACTCCAGATGCTCCACACACTGACCACAAAGAGGCAGGTAACATATTAGGGGACAACTGCATCTTGTGTGACACTGGTAGACTTTGGTCTACTTGAAGTCAAGTGGAAGCCTCTCAGACTCAAGTTTGGAAAAACTGCTGTAACTTCTTCCTTTCCTGTTGGAGCTCCACCTTTCTACATCACCACTCAGGATGAGTGGTTCCAGACCTGATAATCCAGTTTGAGTTTTAAAAATATAAGGAACACTAAATCATTGCACACCTGTGGAAGCGTAAAGCTTTCCTTGCTGCTGCAACCTGCACTCACAAAGCTTCTCTGCATCATGGTAAACATGAAAATGCAGTTATCCTTATTTTATTGCTCTGTCTTATGTTCAGATATTATACTGAAAAGAGTTCTACAAAGGCATTTAAATAGTTGTGCAATGACGAAGCCCAAAGCAGATTTATTCTCCTTATATTTACATATCAGTATCAGGAGTATGTCCAATGAATGCAATGAAGAATGTAACAATTTACACCGTAACATAATGTGAATGGAGAACAAACACTAACAATTTTCCTCCAAACAATTTTGTTCTAACTGTAGAAATGGAAAACTAATTATCTGTGGAAAAAAACTCCAAAGATTGTATTTCTGTAAGTGTGGCTATTTTTGTAAAGGCTTTCACGTTCCAAGACATGGTCATTATAACACTACACAAATGGTTTTCAAAATCCAACACTTTGTGAAAGTGCTGCTGTCTTTGTAGGATCACATACGAAAAGGAAAGCAGATCTTTCATTCAGCTCAGTTGAGGCATGAGTTATCCTGGTATGGTAATTTGTGAGACATAATACATCATGGTGATCACTCTCAGTCCCACAGAAGCCCAGCAAAGATTTCACAGTGCAGCAGGAATGCTGCACATTGCATCAGAATAACACATGAACAAAATTTATACGGCACTTGAAAGTTTATCTTCAAAACAACCATTACAGCGTGGAGAAAAAATGAGCACAGGTCTGTATTTAACTTCTTTAGGCAAGGGAGTGTATTCCTTGCAACACCTGTTTTTATGGAGATTAGATCAGGGATGAAGCTATCATCACCTCCTGCTTGGAAATGAGGACCGGATGTCTCCTCACTGAGAAACACAAGAGGGTTTGCCCATTGGAAGATTTTTGTCTACAATGCAAAATCAAGTTGTGTGTGCCCACCATACAAATAAGAAAGCTTCAAAAACACTATAATCAGACAATCTCTCCTACCCATAAAAAGACCCTTTCAAGCAAGGTTGGGTAATTTAGGCTTCCTCACAAAAGACTCTTAGCTAGACTCAGTGATTAAATTCTTGCCCTTCAAAGTTAATGTTTTCTTTTTCTTACATTTTAAAAATATTATTTTGAGCATAAAATGAAAGTCTCCAAGGTAAAATATAAGTAGTTTATCAGTATGGAATTAATAAGTACTTTCCCTGCAAATACGAAAAGGATAAGCTTTTTTATTTGCATTACTGATTTGTTTTTACTAATTGCACTTTCAGTTGTTAAATACTAAAGAGTTTATTATGCAAAAGTGTAAAATTCTAGATTTTTTTCCTCACTCCTTTTAAAAGGACATTTTTTATACCACTTGTTCTAGGCACCATTTCTATCTCCCAGCAATACCAAGCATTTATCATGGAATAAGGGCTATCAGTAAGAATATTGTATGCATTGCTTACAAATAGTTCTATCTTTAATACATATTGATTGCACAGATTCAGATAAAATGTGGGAGGTGAAAATGAACATGGGTCATTTCAAGTAATTCATTATTTTTCTTCCTTAATACAGACTTTGTAAGCCACCAAGCAGTTTGGCTAAGTAAGTACACTTCAGCTATATTGTAGCTTATCACTTCCTTAATGAAATAAAAAGATAAGACCTTTCTGCCATAATTGCACAGTTTAAGTCCCACGGCAGCAAAGCTACTCTACAAAAAGCTCTCTCTCAAATGAAGCATATAACGAGGTGTTCAGCAGGTTAGCGGTGTTTGCCTGGCACACCCATCTCCTAGCAAATACCTATCTTGCTGACTTGGCTATGGACTAATTGGGTTTTCTTGGCTGTGCCGTTCATGGCCTCTTTACCTGATGTGAATTAAAGAGCTTGAGATCATCTACCAAGAACATTTAAAGGAGCTAAAGTATGTATAAAGTGAATTTGTGAGAGAGAAGCCTATGAAGAACTCAGCTTTGTAAGACGATTTGTTACCTCATGATGCACAGACTTGGGAACGGAATGAATTTTGCTCCCATCTGAGGTCAAGACTTCACTTTCAGCAGCAACTGGGAAATGGCATTTGCTCTCAGTAAGCTGCTGCATGCAGTTGTGGTAGAGCTTAGAAGAATCCAAATGGGGTGCTAGTGACTCCTATCAGGATTAAACACAGCTTTCATTTTCCTCAGAAGATTCCTGTTATTTCAGGATTTAAAATACTTTTTGATTACTCTATCCTGAAAAACTTAAAGCTGAAAAGAACAGCCACAGCAGCATAGGAACTCTGCGAAGTCCTGGTTCTCAGTATCCCATAAAACCCTCCAGTTTAGCTTCATCTTGCTTACTCCTAGAAATAAATGCCTTCTTTTAGACAAATTTTGATTTCATATACACAAATCCAGTTACTATTAATTTCAATTTCATCTCTGTGAGAATTAGAAGTTCACATTTTCCATCCCTTAAGCCACATAAAAGTAAATATGAATTGGTATGACTGATTATAAGTAAAAGCTATGGTTCATTTCTTGCTAAGGAAAGGTATAGGCAATAAAGAAGATACTCCTCATTTCTTCTTTCCTCAAGCTACTAATGGGAATGTTCTTACATGCAACACCATATTAAAAGCAATGTTTGCAAGAATGGACATTTGTATTTGGCTTTTTAATGTTAATAAATGATTGGCTACCAAAGACACTGAGGTTAGCTGCAGACCTAGCAAGGGAATGACGTATCCTGGTTTTAACATCAATAGCAACCAATATCCTGGTCCAATAGTAATAAGAAATCCTTCTGTAAATATTAATTTATGTCAGTCCCTCTTGTTTTTTTTAAGACAGTCACCTTCTAGTATGAAAGCACTAGCACTGGAGTTCTTTTTCACTGAGTCCCAGGTTTGTTTAGAGTAATTACACCGGAAGGGCTGAAGAAAACCCCAACCACAGAGAACAGTTACTGCCACGGGAAACCACACCCACAGTTAATAATGTCTAGAGGTACAATAGTCTCCTGTACAGTGTGGAACTGTAAAGAGCTCCATTGACTGAGCAGTTTTATCCTCTCTCTTTCTTCTGCTTTCTGTCTTGGCCTCTCTTACAGCTCTGCATGAACAAGTGGCATGAACATTTGTTTTAGGTACTGCAATTGAATCTGAAATCCTTCCCTATCCCCTTCTAAGGTCAAAATTTTTCAATCAAGTTTGCATTTATGAATGGCAGATGAGATTGCTTCTGTTGTGCTGGGTGTTTCTCACTTGTTATTCCCCCCACTTCTTTTTTCACACTGTTCCTCTGGACAATCTTGCTTTATTTACCCTTTCACCTCTGCCAATTTTGGAGTCTGCGGGAAATAGATTTCTTTCTCATGAGTTCTTCAGTCATTTAAAATTGTCACAGTGGGCACCTGTCTCTACAGAGCAATCCTGCCCTGCATTCCATCGAGACCAAAGTAAATTCCTGAATTTGATGATATTCAATATTGTTTGTGATAGACTCACAAGAATTGTTTTGTTCTGAGAGACTTATTTGTAGGTAATTGTAGCTAATAAGAAGGCTATAGTGATAGAAGCAAACATTTTTATTTGCATTCATGGTCTGACAGAGGCATCCCAGTTGACTGGGTTCCATCTTTAAGCATCAGAGAGATTGTTGAAAACAATAGATACCACACTTCACCGCTGGACATGTCCAAGAGGCAAAGCAATTGTGCTTTTGGCTGAGGTGTGTCAGCGGTCCACGTACCCAGGTCTGCAAGTTGCAAATACAAGTTGAATGGTTCTCTTTTGTAACAGCAGACAATGTAGGTGCAGGCAAGAGAATGATCACTGTGAAATCATTATAGGGTACAAGCAAGAGAGGATTAAAGAACAAAGATATCACCTCTGCTTTTTCTCTCCTAGTTCTTGCAAACTGCTATATTTAATGCTAAAACTGTGAAATGTGAAATAAGAAATTCTTTCTTTCTGTTCATCCTCCTGCCAACTGAAACCAATTCAAGACCGCTGTGCCTGCCGTTTCCCACCTCTCATCCCTACCAGACACATATCTCTAGGTATGACATGTTCCCAAACTTCAGATCACCTGAGGATCGAGACACTGGGATTGATGCAAGCAGTCACCAGCCTTTCTGTCCTAATATCCCTTGCAAGGCTTTTGACATGGTTGTTCTAAGGAAGACCAGAGGTAAGATGGTTTTGTGCTGGTTTATCACCTATTCTAGAATCTTATTTACAACTCTGCCTAAGTCTCATGACTCCTTTCTAATGAAGTTTAACAGAGCCAGGATCTGAGAACACAGGTGGTCAAGCTGAGCATCTTGCATGCATCAGCAGTTGCAGTCTCCGTGGGGGATACCTCAGCACTGACAGTGATGAATTAACCTCTGTTTCATATGAAGACTTTGTAGCCTCAGAAGTCAACAGAATTATTAAAATAACTGTTGATCCCCACAAAAGGAAGATGTATCATCCAGTATATCTGATGGCTTCTGGTAGGCAAATAGTTAAAAATAGTTAAAAATAGTTAAAAATAGTTAAAAATGCATCAGAGGGTTCAAAAACTAGCCATTTCTGGGCAAACGCCATGCCTGCCACATCTTGGCTGAGGACAAAAGAATCATCTCTGAAAAGAGTACTGAATGATTAAAATATTTTATTACTACGGAGATGACAGAATGAAGTCTAGAACACCAAAGCAACTTATTTTTTACAGAACACAATGTAAGCCATCATGATGTGCTAGTGTTTAATCCCAGCAGCATTTTGTCCTGAAAGTGGTTTACAAAATACATTGGATGAGAAGGGCAAGATATCCTTCTTCATGTTCTGCTTTTTTTTTTCTGGGGGCAGCCTACTACACTAGGACTTTCCTTTGGGTGACTTCACAGTCTACTTGCGTGAACTGATGAGCAGTACTTGGCAGCTGTTGACCACACAGACTCAGGGGGAAGATGGGATAGGAGAAAGCTATTGCCTCTCTGTGCCTTGGCTCTCCAGAAAGGTTTTGGCAAGAACTGTGTGAAACAGAAGCAGCACACACTGGCATGGATAAGAAGCTTTTCAGCACTGTAAAAGCTGATAATGTTAAGTAGGAGGTCAATTTGCATTAATTAGTTGCCATTCCCAGTCATTACAAGTATTGTACACTTATGTATATAACTGCGTATATGACCTTTTTTTGTGTGTGTGGAGTACTTATCCATGCAAAACAAAAATTTCTTAATGGAACATTAATGCCAGAACTGGCTTTTATTAGTCACTTTTCACTGATCATTGCTCAGTTTTAGAAATGCTAATTGCACATGTGGAGGTGGACTTAACAAAGTCTATTTTTGCACAACAGGAGGATCATTGGAGGCCAAGATCTATTTCCAGAAAAGCTAAGCGGGTTCATAATTACTAGCTAAGGGAACTGCTGGCACCTAGGAAGCGCTTTAACTTCATTTGCTGTTCCCTCCATATGGTTTGACTTTCTCTCAGATCAGGATGCTCCACTCAAGTGAGAGCTTGAGAACTTCTAGAAAGACAGCTCATTAAATAGATGAGCCGATCTTGATGCAGAACAGTGAAGATGAGTTCTGTCTGCAGATCCATAAGGTAAATCTTTCTAGGTAGAAAAGACATTAGAGGTAACTCCAGAAAGAACACCTGCAATCAGCACAGCTGTCTACAAAGTGAGCAAACATCTACAGCGTAAAATGCAGATTCATCTGTCATTCTGACAAATGGCATTACACTGTAACAAGTTACATGTATTCTTTGCAGGTAATCCATACAGGCATGAAGTTATTAGCATTCCCTTTGACTCCATGAAGAAGGCTTTGTGCTGCCCAAGGGAGCACGCATGCTTGCAAGTATGTCGTTCACAGAGCAAAGAGCAGAATGTCTTTTTTTTCCTTTTAAATCAAACTTCCACATATCTTTCATGGAGGGAAAATGTTACATAAGCAGGTTCTGTACTGTTCCAGACACTTGCAGGTCATGAATTGAGTGTCACACATAGAAAGAGTGCAAGACTTTAAGGACAGCTTTACCCACCTCAGCAACACATATAGATCAGGAGCTAGCTGGTTGTCTTGTGACTGAAGTCATTCAAGTATTGACTAATTCTCATAGGTCCCAGCTGAACAGCTCCGGCAATAAGAACAAGATGCAATAATAGCTGGTGATGATGCATTCAGAGATGCAAGAGGCAGTGGGGGCTTTTGGATCAGAGAATGAGATTATGCTTTGCAGTCCTTAAGAGAAATGGATCTGAGCAGCAGTTTTTGTTCCTCCATCTCTCTCCAAAAGTCCTGTCAACATACTGACAGGGTGTTATACAGACTCTATTTTCATGTCCTGAAGGAAACAGACATCCTTTTTTTGAATGAGCTCTGACCTTGCTTTTCTCACATATAATGGAGATTATCCTGATCCATGAAACAGAAGAGTGAACTTGTTCATGAATGATTGGGTTTCTGCTATTCTTCAGCCCAGTTAAACAGTAGTTATCTTCCTACAGGGATGTAGCTTGAAGTCTGATGGCAGATAAAAGTCATGAAGAATGTAGGAAAAGATAGTGATAAACAAAGAAAGCTATAGACAAGGTCTTTGTAGACACACAGTCTTAGGGATGCAGAAAGGGAACATCAAAGTGACAGTCCATTTTCAGGCAGTCTATTATTGTGACTACAAAAGAAAGCTTACATAGCGTGTAATGTTCTGCCTTGGTGTGTCTACCACAGAGAAGTTGATTCCAAGTTCTTTGAACGGAACTCAACTGAGTTGTGTACCTGTTCGATCTTCCCACTTGAGTTGTAATACTGGAAAAAAGATTTGTATTAGAATTTCTAAACAGATTATTTTGGGGCAGGTGGGATGTTTTAAACCTTTAAAACATTTTATCCACAAATTTGGTTTATATCTTACCTATTTCTTCTTATCCTTCAGCTTCCTAAATTATCTGAAGAAAAAGATCAAATATACTACCCAAATTTAACAAAAACAGTGGCCCCTAATTCCATTTATAAAGAGCTAGAACATGAGCTCTCTCCAAGAACAGCCAATATGCTACGAAACATTGGAAGAGCTCAGTGGATCACAACACACAATCGAGACTTCACAGGTAAGCATTTTTTTGTTGTTGTTGTTAATTTACTTGGGATAGCAACTACAGACCACAAGATGTTATCCCCTAGTTCTCTCAAAGAAATTCACTTTTTGTCATTTAGTAACTACAGTCACACAAACTGTAAATGATCTGATATTTTTCAGAGGGACTGAGCACTAATTCTCATTTTCCTAACCAATAAAAATGTGTGACAATAAAATATGTCTCCATTAAGGAAGAGGTCCTATGAATCCCCTTATCCTGGATGACTACTACATGAAAGCTGTTGGCAGATTAACTGGAGAACTCAGTACAGATGTGGAACTTGTAAGTACAGTATTTACTAAGAATCAGGTGCTTTCACCGCAAGTAATACTGACAAGAGTATTACCAGATTCGACTAGAAGAATGAAGTGCTCCTTTTTACACCACGTAAACGCAAGGCAAGGCTCACTGTAAAAGAAAGGCAAAAGTTCAGTATACAAAATCCCTCCTGACATAGCTGCTTGATAGAACTTTTGAGACAGATTAATGACTTGCTCAGGGCTTGGGGTGCTGGGGTCAGGTTAATGTGATCATCTGCTTATTTTTTATCATTTAAAGTTGTCACCAACACATGATAGCAATTCAAAGGACCTTTTGCCTTGGGAAATGTGAGTAACAGCCTCCATAAAAGGAGTTGGCAGCTCTCTAAATGGTGTAGTCTTGCAAAGACTGAAACATACTTGCTAGACGTTCAGCTAGTGTTAATCAGCACAGCTGCACTAAACTCATCAGCTTAATAACTTTATTGCCCATTGCTTTATTTGATAAGTGACCTAGTACCACTACAGACTGTTGTGTCCTTGCTAACCATACCAGTTTAAGTTTGGCAAAGTTTCTGTGATTCATCCTCCTCCATTTATGTGAGTGGTTTGCCTTTCTTCCCTCATAGTACATCAGTAATATTACCAAATTGTATTTTAATGCAAACATTTATTTTAAAGAATATACTAGCTAGATTGGAAAACTATTCTTATTACCTTCAACAATTCTGATATTTAGTGTGACCTGTATGAAAGTAAAAATATACTATTTTTATCAAATGCTACTCTAGCGAACAAAGCATGACATGATACATAGGAGTAGTAAGTTAAGTTGAGCTGCTTTTTGCTAACGCATCATTACCTGTAATGGCTTAATCCCTTTCAGTGACACCTGCACGATGTCATGCCCAGTACATACACAGGTATAACTGATTGGAACTGACCAAGCAATTCTGCAGGTAGAACAGATTCCTGCTCACCCTTTCACAGCACTGCTGGCTTTGCAGCACTTGCAGTTTCAAACTTCTTTGCCTGTAATGCCTTCATATATGATTGCACAGATACACGAGAATTAGAGAAGTAAGGTGCAGTCACTTTTTTATCTATAGTCCAAAAATGGCCCTGGGTAAGAAGTCCCCACATTGTCATGCTTTTTTCTATTGGATTTTTTTAAAAAAATCCAAGAAATGAAATCCCTTTCAAAAGGGTTATCAAGTTGTTGATAATTGAATCGCTGCATCTGAAATGGAAAAGCTGTCTTTTTTCTCTAACATGATGAAGAAACAAATGTTTTCTTTGTGATGATGAACACTTTAAAGAACACTTTCAATAGGTAGTCTCTGGAAATCCAAACTAGCAGCATACATCAGTTCAAAACAGAGAAGTTTTATTACCCTCTGTCTTCCACAGTGTGACTGGTAGAAGTTTACCCTGAGCCTTGCTGACTTATCTGAAAAACATTATCCTATTTCAAAGATATATACACTAAATATCAAATACTCAGATTGTTTAGCACAGTAACTGCTGATGTCCACTCTTTGGGAACAGGACACAAACTTCGTTACACGATGTGACTTTGACTCCACCCTAGTATCTGAAGTTTCAACATGATAAATGATGGTAACAGTATTCAAGCAGTGGGTCAAACTGTGGTTGAGAGGGCTAAAAAGCCACATGCCAGTGAACATCCTTAGTCCCACCAGCAACAGTTCCCAATAAAAGTTAAAAATGTGCTACTGCAAGTCACTGATCATGTTATTGCATTACTTACGAGACCAGAAATTAGAAGACAGTTGCTTATAGAAAGAAAGAGATGAAGGAACAAGACATTTATACCCCTTTGTATCTTGCACATAGAGCTAAAGAAGAATATTTTGTCTTTTCCAAAGCAAAAAGACCAACTCCAACTCCCCTAAGCAGGAGGGCTGTTACAAATGTTTGGGCTGCTTCCCTTTGCCAGCATGCATTTTGCATACTGTCAGAGTGAAGAAGTGGCCAAGAGTGATGTGGCACTCGCACCAGACACGTTATGGCTAGTTCCCAGTTATCACACTTTCCTCATTTTCCACAATGTGGAGCAGTAAAGACAGACACAGAAGTAAGTAATTTCACTAGCCTCAGACAATGGTTTCACCAATCGCTGCTAAAATGCTCGGATTACAGCATTAATTCTGTTCCTTCTTCCCTTAGAAAGAAACATTTGTGCCTAGTCTTTCGCAAGTGAGACCGCTTGAAGGGCGCACGGCGCGTTTACTGCAAGGCCGACGTCCCCGTGAATCTGTTCTGCAAGCACAACACTGCGGCCACGAGCAGGCCAAACCACCTCAGACATCTTACCAGAAAGACCACTATCTGGATACAGGGCTGCCAATAAGCAAATTTCAGAAAATCACTGATAGACAGCAAACGGAAGCATTGTACCAGGGGCAGTTCTCAGGAAGGCCTGAACTTCAGGCCCTTCAGAAATCTGCACATTCCCTTTCCTGTGAAGATTTAAAGCCCAAACATTTGGATCAACATTCAATATGGGAAAATCCACTTAGTCTCAGTGAGCCAGTGTTGCCTCAGGATGAAAATAGGGAGGAAAACAAAATTGTATTGCACAAGCTTTGGAACCAAGAAGCAAGTCAGCCTGCATGGAGACCAGAGGACAGGCCAAGAGAGGCAGCGCTGCCTGAGTGGATCCCCGGCTCTGAGGTTGCTCGGCGCCAGACAGTGCTGCTGGAGCTGCAGAATTCCTTCTCAAAGACAGCAGCACAAAAATGTTTTCAGGATTCTATCAACATGGAGACAAAAGATCTCAGAGACAACATTAATGAGGGAAGGAGACATACATTCTATGGTTTCAATGCTTTTTATTTCCATAACTGATACATTCCTTGGTATTGTAAAAATAGTAAAAAAAAATTAAAAGTACCTCAATACAACCTGCCTATTCTTTTGTACTGATTGTGACTGAGATAGAGTTTATTTCCTTTACAGTGGCTTGTATGAAGCTATGCTTTGGATTTGTGATGAAAATGGTGTTGATAATGCACCAGTGATTTAGTTGTTTCTGTGTAGTACCTACACAGAATCAAGGACATTTCTGCAAGTGAGCAAGCTGGCAGTGTGTAAGATGATGGGAGGGGACACGGCCAGCACAGCTAACCCCAATGGACCATGGGGATACTCCACACCACGTGTCGTCGTGTTTAGTAATAACAGCTTGGGGGAAAAGGAGGAAAGGGGTATATTCAGAGTTATGCTGTGTGTCTTCCAAAGAAACCACTGTATGTGATGAAGCTCAGCTTTCATGGAAATGGCTGAACATGTGCCTGTTGGTGGAAAGTAGTGAATGAATTCCTTATTTTGCTTTGCTTGCTTGCACAGTTTTTGCTTGACCTATTAAACAGCATTTATCTCAACACATGAGTTTTTTTCACTTTTGCCTTTCTGATTCTTTTCCCCACCCCTCTGGGGAAGTGAGTGAGCAGCTGTGTGGTGCTTGGCTGTCTACCAGGGTTAAATCACAACAGTTCATTTTGGTGCCCAGTATGGGCGTCAAAGGGTTCAAGATAACGACAGACTGCAGTATGCTAGACTAAATTTATAGCTCTTATAGCTGTTTATCTGCTCATTGGCAGGCTCCTGTGCTGAACACAGAGCTTGCTTGCCAGATGGAATACAGATTCTCAGACAATGCTCAAGGATATTTTATACTTCTTTTAACCATAGCTTTCCAGTAAATTGTATCTGTCTTCACAACAGCATGAGACTAAGATTAAACTTTCAGTTTCTCTGTGCACATGAAGCCTCTCATAGCAGGATAGCCCTGCTGTCTCCCCTAGTGCCACATAGCTGCATCAACAGCCCTACAAAATTCACTCTGCAAAACCTCAGGAAGAGTAGATACAAAAAGAGCTCTAAGTTCTGCTTCATCTGCTGAGATTAAATCCTTCAATTGCTAATTTGCACCTCTGGGTACATAAAATACTTCTACATACCACTCCCAAACATGTTATCTTCATAGCACAGGCATATGACAATACAGTAGTAATTCTTTTCAATATCTTCACTATTTAATATCTTCACCAGTGACACTGACAGTGGGGTCGAGTGCACCCTCAGCAAGCTTCTGGATGACACCAAGCTGTGGGGTGTGGTTGACACACCAGAGGGATGGGATGCCACCCAGAGGGACCCAGACAGGCTTAAACAGTGGGCCCAGGTGAACCTCATGAGGTTCAGCAAATGCAAGTGCAAGGTCTTGTACCTGGATCAAGGCAACCCCCACTACCAATACAAGCTGGAGGATGAACGATTGAGCATAGCCCTGCCAAAAAAGACCTGGGGGTAATAGTGGATGGGAAGCTGGACATGAGCCAGCAATGTGCCTTTGCAGCCCAGAAGGCCAGCTGTATCCTAGGCTGCATCAAATGTGGCACGGCCAGCAGGTTGAGGGAGGTGATCCTGCCCCTCTGCTCTGTGCTGGTGAGACCTCACCCAGAGTACTGCATCCAGCTGTGGAGTCCTCAGGACAGGAAAGACATAGACCTGTTGGAGTGCATCCAGAGGAAGGCCACAAAGATGATCCAGGGGATGGAACACCACCCCTGTGAAGACAGGCTGAGTGAGCTGGGGCTGTTCAGCCTCGAGAAAAGCAGGCTTCAGGAAGACCTGAGTGCAGCCTTTCAGTATCTAAAGGGGGGCTGTAAGAAAGAAGGGGACAGACTCTTTAGCAGGGTCTGTTGTGACAGAACAAGGGGAAATTGTTTCAAGCTTAAAGAGGGGAGATCTAGGTTAGATATAAGGAAAAAGTCTTTTACAGTGAGGGTGGTGAGGCACTGGAACAGATTGCTCAGAGACGTGATGTATGCCCCATCCCTGGACTTACAAGGTGAGGCTGGATCACGTCTGGGCAACCTAATCTAGTTATGGTGTCTCTGTTCATTGCAGGGAATTTGAATTAGATGACCTTAGATGTGTTCAATAACACATTTGCCATTTGTAAAAAGTGTATTTTGTCAAAGACAACACAAGATACATATCAAGAAACTGAGAAGTAAGCCATGCTCTCCTGAGTTCCAGCCCAGCCTAGTCCCAAGAAGGCCATCTTTCCTCTTTCATCTGCAGTGTACCTCTGAAGAGAACTGCTTGGATGTTTTGCTGTATTTCCTTCAATGCTGTACTTTGGCACATATTTGCTTTATTTTCCCTTCTTTCAGAATAGAACTACATTGCAATAAACAGCTTAAAGGGCACCTCCTGCTCTCTGTGAAGGAGGGCTTACCATGAGCCTTGGGAGCCCGTTACACACACCTGATGCCCAGGAGCACTCCGGACACACAGGCCTTATTAAAAAAAAAAAAATCAAACACCAAACTAAACACAGACAATGCCTTTTGTTTTTAAGCTTTCCAGTCATAGTTCTGAGAGTCTGGTTTGAGATAAGAGTTCGGCGCCAGCAGAAGTCAAGATGGCCTTTGCAGTCAGCTCCCTTGCACCTTGCTCCCCTTGGAGCACATTAATTCTAACTATGCGTCATAAGCAAATCAGTTTTATTTTAGCAATTTTACAGTTGGTGACAGTGTTAATAGTTAACGCTTCACAGCAGATAGATATTATGTGTTCAGCACGTGAGGAAACACCTTAGCATCCCTTTCCTTAACTGCAACCCTTCTTCCACCCCTTAATCCCCTCAGGAACCGCTCAGAACCCGGCCCAGTCAGAGAGGGACCGGCACAAGACCGCGAACCCGCCACTCCTCTTAGCCCCCGAAAGGAGTAGGGAAGGGAGAGGCCTCACGTGACCGTAACGTCACGCCCACCGCCGCCGCCACGCCACGGCCAGCTGAGGTCAGAGCGTGCTCGGGGCGTCGCGCGACCCTACCGCTGTGCGCATGCGTTGGCGGCCCTCCCGCGCTCCGAGGCTGCCCTTACGTAGCTGAGTTACGCCGGACGTCTTCCGCAGGAAGTGGTGGGAGAAGCAGCCCGGCGCCCGCCGTCGCAACCTACCCCGCTAGCCGCCGGCGTCGTGACGTCATCCTTGGCGGACAGGTGTTATAACCAATCAGAAGTCCACCAGGCTGCATTTGATTGGCTATCGAGCCAGAGGGGGCGGGAGGAGTGCCGGCGCGGTTTGGCTGCAGCGACACCGGCTTACATAGGGCGGAGTCCGGTGTGTCCTTGGGCGCAGACGCCGGACGGTGTTGGGCAGTCGGGCTTGTGGTTACCGCCGTGGGCGCAGTGTAAGTGGGGCGGCCGGCCGGCCAGGCAGGTGCGGGCGGTGTCATGCGGAGCCCGCGGGTGATCAGGCTCTGATTTCCAAGTGGGGGGTACCTGGGTCTGGTGCCGCTACGCTGCCCGGCGGTACCGTTAGGCGGGAGAGGGGCGATGAGGAGCGGGGCCGGGCGGTTCTGCCGCATGTCCGGACAGCGGCCCGCGAGGATCCCGGAGCCGCGGCCTCAGCTGGCGGCGGAAGGTCACGGCACGGCCTAGCGCCTCGTGGGGCGCCGCGTCCTGAGGGGCCCGGGGGGGTACGGGGGCCTCGCTGAGGTCGAAGCTGCCGGGCTCGGCCCTCGCACCTCGTAGGGTGACCGCTCCGGGCGCGCCGCTCGCCTCAAGGTCAGCTCCCCTGGGCCCGGGCTGGGGCAGCAGCTGGGCGCTGTGCGTGCCGCCCTCGGCGCTTCCGAGGCGGTGTGCTGCCCAGCGGGAGAGGGAACGTGAGCAACTCTGTCCCTTACGTGAGCTTGTTGGTAACTAGGACGCTTCGCTGCTAAGGATGCCCAAGCTAAATGTGGAACTTGTGCGAAATTTAGACTTCAAAAGTTATTGCTGTGCTGCTTAAATGCCCTGGGGGAATTACTTGAGCTGAGGCATGGGTTTTTTTCCTGCTCTTCAGGCATAACACCTGTCACCTTAATACCTCTTCCGCAGTCTAATGGTTCTATGCAAATCTTTGAGCCCAGTAGCTATAATTCGTGGCTGGAAGGAGTCTGGGAGACTTAACAGATTGATGGACTATAGCTGCAGTTTTGTAAACCAATGTGAACCTTTTTAAAGCTTCTGTTGGGTAGTTGACCTTGATATTGTGATACTGACGTCTGTATGTGTTCCTGGTCTAGTACCAGCAATGGGCGATATTGAGAAGGGCAAGAAGATTTTTGTCCAGAAATGTTCCCAGTGCCATACGGTTGAAAAAGGAGGCAAGCACAAGACTGGACCCAACCTTCATGGCCTGTTTGGACGCAAAACAGGGCAAGCTGAGGGCTTCTCTTACACAGATGCCAATAAGAATAAAGGTAAATATAAAGCTGCTCTCCTGAGCTACTGGTAGTTCTTGGTGATAGTCAGAAGTGCTGAAATCTGCAGAAAGCAAAATAATATGAATGACCAGGAAAAAGTGTATTTATTTCACTTTGAAGTCACTGTTTGTTGTTTTTTTCTTTTATTATTTTCTTGCCAGGTATCACTTGGGGTGAGGATACTCTGATGGAGTATTTGGAAAATCCAAAGAAGTACATCCCAGGAACAAAGATGATTTTTGCGGGTATCAAGAAGAAGTCTGAGAGAGTAGACTTAATAGCATATCTCAAAGATGCCACTTCGAAGTAAAAGTTATCTGCTGCCTTATTTATTTCACAAAGGAGATGGCAATGGAAATGTCTGTGACAAGATTGGTTTTTAAACTTTCTATTTTTACATATACCATGTCTAACCTTAAAATCGGTCTTACCCATCAGATAATGTTGCTTATGGTGGGTCACTGAAGAACACACTTGGCAGCCGTTAACTTATGAAAACTATGTAATTGGGTTGATTTAAATGAGTATAATGTTCAGTTGATCTTAATCACGAAATTAAAAAAAACCCAAAACATTTCCTGCCTCTTCATTGTTTGAACAACAACAAAAAAAAGTATTGAACAAGTAACCGTCAAAAGTACAATAGCTTTGACAACCCAGATCATCAAGATAAAAAAGCAGGGTGGGTCTTGGCATTTTCCACTATAGGTCTTCTGTTACATTACACTAAAGATTTAAAAGTAATAAAGATATAAAAATATTTTTCTAAATTTGATCAGTTCTAGGTGTTGTGGTGCTTATTAATCTATCTAAAGCTTGGGATAAGAATGCATCTCTTAAGTGCTACTTGTGAAATGACACTTGTGCCCAGACCCCTTTGATCTAGGGGAAGCATGTTAGTTGATTTGTCTGGACTTTCACAGCTGCATGCACCAGTGGACTATAATTCTCCAGAATCATCTTCAAGTCTTTTTAAATGTTATTGAAACTCTTTCTTCAGTAGATCTCCAGAAAATGAACATTTGTAGTATAATGAAAGAAAGAAGAAACGTTTCCTCTGGAAAGATAACGACTAAAGGCCTAGCTGAGAGTTGATAAATCTTTTTTCAGCAGTAGCATTAACCTGAAATCTACTGTTACATGCAACTGCTGATGGAGACGCACAGCAGTGAATGCACTGGTAGACTAATAGGAAACAGTCTTCCTCTGTGCCTGGCTGTAGCCTATGTCATTTACAGTGTAAAGCAGTATTTTAGTGTTTTAATTGCCTTTTTTTTTTTCCAGACTAAGCAAATTGTTCAGATGAATGTATTTACTGTGTATCAACAGTAAGGCACAACTTAGAGCTATCAATCTTGTAAATTAAAAGAATTCAAAGTCTTGTTTGCTGTACGTGTCTGAAACTGAGAAATGGTGGGGCCATACAGGCTTTGTGTCACAAGCAAAAGCTCAGCATGAAGAAAGTAAATGCTAATGGAGCTGGTGTGAAAAGTACTTAGAAGCGTGGCAGAGTTAGAAAGTATTTTGAACTAGAACCAGCAAAGCTAGGCTCTTTTCCCAGTGTTATCTTGGCTGTGCTTCTTTAATTGGATAGAGGTGAAAACTCAAAATACCTTGAAGCTGTAGCTGTGCTGTGAAGTTCGTGGAGTTCTCAAGTTATGTCAGATAGAACAGAATGTTTAGCAATCAAGTTGAAAGGGACTGCTGTTTGCAATCAGTGAAAAGAAGACTATTGCTAAGTCTCAGTGGTTGCTTCATTATGTTCTGTGATTTTTCTTAATTTTTTCAGATTGAATGCACAAGTAGTGTTTTATGCTAATAGGAAGGCAGAGTTGATATTAACCATGGCAAACAAAAGCCAGCAGAACTTAAGATATACCTTCAAGCTGTAGTTGTTAGTTACTGCACAATTTTCAGGAGTGTTTTTATAGCACTTCTATGGCTACGTATAGCTTGTTGGTTTTCACTGTGTCAGAAGCCTGATAGAGCAGCCCTAGGTGCAGAACATAACCTTACCCGGCTCTGCAGTCTTCTTAAGATGGAGTATAGAAGAGTACTATGAAACTGTTCCCTTGGCACCTTTGTGAAACCACAAGACTTTGATTTTTCAAGCTGTTCTTCTTTCCTGATTAGGGTGGAGAAGAAACAATATAGAGCGGAGGATTTTGCAGTTAGATGCCACTTAAGTCTGCACAAATAAAGTTACATCCCATCAGAAGAAAACTCCAGGAAAAGGCAGAATGATCCTTTGTCCTAAGGTAGTTAGTAGACTTAGTTTAGTTTGGTTTTATCTGTGTATCTTAGAGCCTTTTAACAGGAGTTGTGTCCAAGCTTATGCATGCCACTGGAGGTGGAGAAAACTGAACTTTTTCATTCTAGATTGGTGATACATCCTTATTTATGTTTTGGAGAAAAGACCTCGCTGTTAAAATGTCATCTTTCTATGCATACAGTGCTGGATAGCAACAGTTCACAAGATTTGTTGTAGTAAAAAGCTAGCTTCCATTCTACTTGATACCATCGGGCAAGCATGCTACCACAGCATTGCTACAAGTGGCTCAGCGAAGTAAGAATATTGAAATGGAAGAATGTAGAACTGTCACTTGTTGAGGTTATTATGAATGTAAGTACCTGGGTGGGGTTTTTTGATGGTTTGTTGGTTGGTTGGGTTTTTTGTTTTTTGGGTTTTTTTTTTTTTTGGAAGGGGGCAGGATTAGGGAGGGAACCAGATTGGTTGAAAAACCAAGATTTTGTTCTTTGGTTTCAAGTTTTACTGAATAGCAAGTTTATGTTTTATGAGGTAGCAAGTGTAGTGTTTTTTCAGTCTAAACACATACGTGGTATTTCAGTAGTTGCTTTATGATTACAGATTAAGGAATCAAGGCATCAAACATCGCACAATCCTGAAAAGATGGGAGTTTGATGGGGGCTGTATCTTTAAAGCTGCTCTTGCAACGTAGTTATGCAAATGCATTAAGACTGGCAGTGTCACTAATAACAAAAAGGGGAATTTTAAAAATACACCTTTTCAAAGCATTAGTTTTCAAAGCCAGAATGAAACAGGAGAATTTTGAAATTATGGAAGTTATTAGTTATGCATCCTGGTGAAATTTAGTGATACAGAAGCTCCATTTTAGAGTGACAGTTCATGTGATCTCACTACGAACAGCTACGTTTGGGAAACCTCCATTTGTAGCAATTCACACCATTGTAGAGAGACACTTTAGCTAAAGATTTGGGTTTTTTGTTTGTTTTTTTTTCTTATAAAGTATAGCATCAGTGGTCCAAAACAAATGTGAAACATTAGGCCCCTCTTACAGAGGGGAAGGGAAATAGAACTTGTGAAGGAATTGTCAGATATTCTGGTTTTATCATATATATCAAAGGCCATTAAAGTGCACAAGTTTACCTGTATTAAGCCTAGTCACTTGCCATTAAAATGCATCCAAAAAACTTCCAGGACCAAAACCAACAGAATTATCTGTGTTGCTGCACATAGGATGAGTTGAACAGTTTAAAACCAATGCCCTGAGAACCAAGAAATTCTGAGTGGAGAGCAGCCCAGGGCTAGCAAGAAGAATGTTAACCCTGAGAAACTGTATGCAGTTATGTCCTTTTCCAGCACTGTAATGGCTGAATCAGGACTGCACATGGCTACATCCATCTGCTCATGATTCACTGCTTACCTGTAAGTACCTGCATGGTTTGTTTTTTTTTTTTTTCCCCCACAATTGTTTTGATCTGAAATGGAGAAAATATAATGATTGCCTTCCAAATAATTAGTTTCTGGTTAGAGGTCTCATCAGAGGTAAGAGACTTGGATTATATTGTTGCTTTGGTGGCAGGATACCAATTGACATCCCTCAATTTCTAGAATACTGTTTTAAACATCAAGGTGAACACATGTGCTAGAACGAAGATGTTCTCTGCTTCCTTTAGTGCTGTCATGCAAAAGCAGAACCAGAAAGAAAACAAGCAATGAGCTAACTGTAGCACAGCGTTCAGAACATACCTTGGAGCAGGGAAGAAGTTGTGTGCTTTCCAGGTGGTTTATGTGTTTAATTTTAAACAGTCTTGTATAAAAATAAACTTGGCAATGGAGATCAGAAATCAATACTCAAGGGATTCTACATCTCATTAACAGTATTCGCTGCAGCTTTCAACTGTGGGCCAGTGTTTGTTTGATGAGGCAATGTGAACTCCTGCTTTCTTACCATCAGAATCACCCACTTTCTGGATGTATTTTCTCCCTCCTCATCATCCAGATCTTGAAACATACTTTTGTACGTTAGACTGTGCTGCCCTCATCTCGCCATGCTGCCCATCATTGGGTTATAAGCCCCCAAAAGCTGTTGAATGGAAACATTGAACAGTGTTCCCATCTTTACGGTACCCTACAGAAATTTACTGCTTGTGTCCTCAGTCAATTGTGACTCATGACAATTTCTTTTAACAAGTCTGATGGTTATTAATCTGTCTTCCATTGACTTTTATTGATCTTCTTTAATTCTAAGTTTTTAATAGGGCTAGCTCAAGCAGATAGAGTTTTACATGGCTTTTAGCTGCACTATGTCAGGCCTTCTTTAAGGTGAGCTGCAACGTGAGTGCTGAGCAATAATTTGGCTCCACTGTACCTGATAAGTAGTGCTTCCAGACAAATAAGAAAAATGCACTACATATGGTGAATTTTAAAAAAATATCGTTGGTGTCACCTTTGTGTCAGTGGTAGCCTCAAGAGCCTGGTGCTTTTACCCAGACTTCATTGCAGCCAAGTGCTGACATTGACTGGAACCAGCCTTTCCCTGAAAGCTTTTCTTGCATTTTTCATTCCACTGCAGATTCGTTGCTCAGAGAACAGAAGGAAATGGAAATCAGACTTCTCCATATTGTAACATGTTCCTTATGGGACTCTGACGTTTTAAGTCCAATTATGTTGTCAGCTTACCTGCTACTGATATTTAATCTGCAGATTTTGCTAGTGCTATTTTTAAAGGAAAGGTACCATATTTTCAGTTCTACAGCTTTTTGCCATAGTCACTAATTTTTAATTCTGACTCTCATGTACAAGTGTTCATTGGTTAGTTTACCTACTAGGTCTTTCTATTCTTTTATGTTACTTTTATAATTTATACTTCTTTTGTATTGGCTGAACTGCAGACACTTCACTGCTCAGATGAACTCTTTAATTTAAACGTCTCTTAATTCTGTAGTGGACTTTAAAAAAAAAGTTTCTGAAAAATCATTTAACTTGAAAGTGCTTATTTCATTGTCTTTATCATTGTTTATTTATTTATTTTTAATTCACTGGAGAGTTTGCTTTTTAACAATCCTTCGCATAATTGCATTTTACTTGATTACTTTGTGTATGGCACTCTTTTTGACCCAGGTATTCTTATGTATTGAACAGGGATTGTGTCGTTCACTAGGATACCTGGAAATTATTTTTTCTAATGAGCTTTGGGAACTTGCTTCCAAAAAGCAATCACCTTAGGTGCTGACCTCTCTAGCTAGCTGATCTCTTTGTTGCTTACACCAAATGAACAGAAGAGGGAGCCAATGTACTAAAAAGCAGAAGTGCGTAACGTGCACTTGAAGGTAATTTTGAACGAGCCTTCCACCGTTTGAAAGGCAACATTCATTTGTAGAAAAAGCACTTTTACTGTAAGTGCTCAGCAAAAAGCGCTGGAGATGATAAGTACAGCTGAATGCATTGAAATGTCTGAAATAATTTTAGGGTCTTCTGAATTCTTAAACTGATACGTGTTTCATATTTCATCAGGCTAGCTCAAGTTTGAAGTAGCTTATATTAAATTTCATCTTACTCATATTGTAAAAGATTCAGTTAAGAAGGATAATGTTACTTTCTGACTATTGAAAGAATCTTAATCAAAAGTGGGGATCTCCAATGCATACTCTGGCTTTGTTCCTGCTGTGGAGCTCACCTCGCTATTCTCATTTGAAGAATCATGTCTGAAATGGATATACAGATTGTAGTAGTTTCTCCACTAGCATTTAGGTAGGAACATGTCAACCTTTGTTAAAAATAAGCTTTATCCTGTTTTTAATACTGTTACATGAATGATGTTTGATGACAGAAGTAAATTGCTTGGAAAACCATGATATATCATATAATACAAGTATACAAGTATATATTAGCATTGTTGCAATTTAAGGTCCTAGGGAAATTAACACTTACAGTCTTGAGTCAGAATCTTAATCAGCTAGGATATGTAGTTAGCTGGGTCAACCATCTCAATGGCTTTTCTGGCACATACCTAAATATAAGGTGTTTGCAGCTTCAAGATCATGTTGTTTTTCACGTCAAACCATACTGATTGCAACTCAAGCTACAATTGTAAATGTGAGCGCCAATCAGGAATCCCATCTTCTACAATTTTCTAAAAAAAAAATGGCCAGCTTTACAATACACAAGGCCTTGAGCCTTTGTGAGTGTTCAAATCTTGCATTAGGTCTAAGCTTGTTTTTCAGTGCCTATTAGAAGCCATGTGAGCAAACATTAAAATTCTAGTTCATATGTGTATGTGCTGCCACTGTGAGTTCTCAGAAAGATGACACATCTCTCTACAGCAGCATGCCGATGACACATCAGAAACAACTCCCCATAGAACAAAGCAATCCAAAGGCTGGGCTTTGCAGTTGAAAGATTCTTCCACGACAGAAAATCCATAGAGGATAGCAAGAAGCCTTCAACAACCAAACAGTCATAGGATAGAAATCAAGATAACACAAATGAAGGAAAGAAAGGGGAAACAAAGTGGAAATGAAACAAGGTTAGTAAAGGATGAGATGTTACATATTCTCATTACATGTTCAGCATTTGTCAGGATTAGCACCGTGTCCATGCTTTAGCCTACTTAGTAGATGCCTAGTGCTGCAGTCTGAAAGGAGAAGCAATGGAAGCCTAGAAACAAGCAGAAATAAACTCACCTACCTTCAACTGAAGGTTTAGCAACTCCATTGTGTTCAGTGACTTTTCCTTTGGTTGGATGCATTTAATTTTGCTTCAGCTGGTGAAATCACCCAGATGAGGCTACCTCTGGCTCCAGCAGTCTGTGTTTTGCTGTCACTTATTTTAGTGTAATATGTTCCACGTTAGCAAATCAGTCAGCTGAGACATGGTGTGATATTTACTCAGTGCATGTATCAAAAGATATTTTGTAGGGCTGCAAGCTCTGATCCTTCTTCTGCAACGCTGGAGCCCAACGTCTCTGCTTATGCAATGTGCTTGAGTTTCGCCACAGTTGGTGGAATAACTTTAAGCTTCAAATCCTACCTGAAAAGTAGAAGGCAGTGATCTGCACTAGCTATTGTTAGCGGAATATGGGTAAAAGGGCAACAAAGAAGGACTCAAGAACAGTGGAAATTAGTCATGCAGTAGAATCAGCATTAGAAACAACCTCTGTTTCTTAGCTAGAAATTTAAAAAAGCATCAATGTGGAGGGGAGTATGGCCTAAACTGTATTCACATTGCAGGTTTTTTAAAATTATTCTTACTTATGGAAGCTAATTCTCTGAGGCGCTCTGTGCCAATGCAGAAATCACTTGGAAGTCTTGTCATCGACAAAGATAAAAAGCCACAAAGCCCAGTGAATTTGCACTGGCTACAGTGAGGTCTGGTTCTTAGCTGATTTAATCAGTTATTTTTCTTTTTCTAGACCAAGTATCCTAAAGCTATGATTGATCAGATTAGCCAATTTTCTGTTTTTCTCTCAGGAAATGGTTTCCAACAGCTTCTCTTCTTTATTACAAGATTTTGAGAAACCTATTAGTTTGGTAAAACAGTTGGTTTTATTACATCAATCAAAACTCACAGCAACTGTAAATGTCTCTTTGTTCATGTCTGTCATTCTGACTCAGTAATCACCCTGGAAAAGAAAAATGAGGGAAAGTTCCACACTTCACAGGTAGATACCCAGAAATAGGATGCATTTTTTTTCCATCCACTCCAGCTCTCCTGAGACCAAGCAATAGATGGGTGGGTATGCATTTGTAAGCTTGCTTGCTTTTCAGAGTCTGAAAACACAAACAGATTTATTCCAAGCTTACATGCTTAGAAATAATACCTGTGACACAATGTTTTCTCCCTTCTCCGGTTTCCCTCTGAACAGAGAAGAGAGAAACATTTTGATTCTGTCAGTTCAGGAAGAGAGAAGAGATGGGGTGTATGGTGGACTGCTTGCTGGGAGAGAATTTAAAAGCCCTACTTAGAAAATGATTTCTTAGTGTAAATCAGTGCTGTGTATAGCACTTCGGCATTTCCAGAACGAAAAATGACCACAACCACCTTAGCAGAAGCTGTTACCAGTTGGTCCACTGTGATGTGAGGGTTATGCCTGGGAGAGTTTCCAGTTTGGGCTGGTATGCTATGAGATGTTTTGCCACCCAGAGCAATCTTTGATTTTGATCTTCCCACTGCCTGTTAGCATTAGCGTCTCCACTGCCCCTCTGTCTCCTCTCACTGCATCTCTTCTTCTGCTTGGATGAGCAGGAATTCTACCAGCTCTTGGGCATGTTTGGCTCCTTCCAAAAGGAAAAGAGTCTCCACTGATATTCCAGATGAGTGTGATTTTCTTTCCACTGCATTACAATTTCCAAACATCCTTTCTTTCTAAACTCAGGGTTACAGATTTTGGTTCTTACTTTTAAGAGCAACACAGGATGCTCTCTGGAGCAATGACTTCTTGCCTAGTCTTTGATTTCTCCAGGTCTCTCTTAGGCAATCCAAACACTCTTGTTTGTTTTACTGAAAGAGTTGGGCTCATCATATTCTGTAATGTCATCCAAGTTTGAGGGGTGGCTTGAGTGGTGTTTATGCTGGATTGGGTGCTCTTTTTTTTTTTTTTTTTTTTTTTTTTCAAGGGCTAATCATTTTTAATTTGGAAAGTCTCTGAATGGTTCCATCAGTCCCTTACTTGTGGAAGAAGAAGAAAATAATATAATCACAAGGGATTTGTATTTCTTCCCATTTATCTTACTGGAAAGTGACTCGGAGACTTCTGCTATTGGCTAATTTTTAGGTAATAAATTCTTATTTCTTTACCTGCAGAAGTTCTGTTTATTGGTGCATATCAAAGACTCACTTTCTCTTCATTTTTGGGCATAATGTAATTCTAGAGATAGTAAGTTCATTGAAAATAGTAGTAAATATCAAGCATATGATTTATGACAGCATTCAACATCAAAAGGTTTCAAAGACGTTTTTCCTAACTTTCAGTAAAGCAGATGCAGAAATCTAAGCAAAAGCTTTATGCTAGCACAATGAGAATCTATACCGTGGGAGTTTCATATTATAGCTACGTGTCCACAGAAAATCAAATATATTGCTAAAACTAGCTAGTAGCTAGCAAATGCCTGTTTTAAGCTATTTTTAACAGAGCTCCTGCGTGAACACAATAGTTTGTTCATTTTTAAAAAATATTTTTATTTAACCGAGGCCCTTGTCTCTCTCACACACACAAGTGTGGAAGAGGAAAGAGTGCTCACAAACTCTGACTGCTGTATAACACACTTTTCCATAACTGCACTCACAGTGCAAATGATGTGAGTTTCTGTTTCCTGTGACTTGTTCACGCAGTTACTTTCCATCTGCAGAGGAGGAAACAACCTTCTTTTTTGTGAAGCCACCTTTTAAAGGAAGGCCTGGTGTTTTGTTGCTTCAGCCCATCTTTTCCAGTAATAGGCATTCAGTAGGTAGAATTGTCTGAGTCTGTTCAGCCTTGTGCCAGTCAGTGAAATTTTCTTTTCAAGAGGTGCAGGGGTTTCATTTGATTAATGGAAGAGGAAAATTCATTACTCCCAGGATGGTGTCCACTTTGAACTGTAAAATTAAGTACTTTTAACTTTCTAACTGGGGACAAATATTATGTGTTTGTTTAATATTTGCAAGTGGGTGGAGTTTTTCTATCTTCCCAGGCTCGGTAGCAACTACATAGTAATACAAGTGATCTGTAAGTATTTAATAGCATTTGGTTTCCTTACGCATCAGTGGATATATGAGACTGTGAACCTGCCAATATATGTTTAATCACAGAAAACACAAATGCCAGTAAGTTCACGAAGTATATACAAAGTATGTTAAAGTTGTGTCCTCAGCTGTTTATTTCTTGTCAGTCTTAGGAAATCCATGATCTTAAAAATTGTCTGATGCCAACTGGAAATTTTTGTGGCCACGTATCTCAAACCTGGGTGCCTAAAATTAGGCTGCTATACCCACGCTTCAGTGGTAAAGATTTACTCCAGTTGGCTTTGGTGTTAGTTCCGCATTACCATGACCAAAATGAGAACCCTCTCCTGAGCATTGTATTGGCTGGGAAAGCTGGGTGTAGATCATGGTATCAGGGCATCTCAATACGGGCTTGCAAAGCTGATGTATACATGTCAGGCCTGAAGGCTTAGGATTTATTTTTTCAACTTTTATAGTTTCTTGCTGATACGTCCTTTTCAAGATTATTTTCCTTATACTTTCGAAGTCTGCCTCAGAAACACTCAGACTTCAATATTTGTATTCCTCGTTTGAATTCTGTTTTAGGGACAACATAGCAGAGGCATTGCAATACTTACAAAGAAGTTAACATTTCACTGCTGTTGTCTTGAGTCTCTGATACCCAGAAAATCTAATTTAATAACTGAAGTAACAACTTTGTTTAAAGACATCGTTTACCTGGAAGCCCAGCTTTATGTTCTAGAGGGATTGGTTCTTCATCCTTCCTTTATCCAGAATTAAACAGTCCATTCAGAAAGAACTTGTCTACTGCGAATGGGTAATAAACTTCTTCCTCCAGCTCCTTCTGAAATAGTGGTTTGTCTGCTTTCTCTGGATGAAATCTTGTCTTTGTATTGCTCTGCTGTTTGCTCACTGATTGCTATCTCAAATACAGCCATATTCTACTCCTGCCTCAGTGTTTGTACTAGAGAATAAAAGCCTGCACAATATAAGTTACTAGGATAATAAGTTCAGGCTTGGTGCATTGATTTTTTTTATTATTTTTTTAAAGTAATGACTCCTGGTAGTTCAGAACTAATAAATGGGACATTGGATAAAGATACCCAGCTCTGGACAATGTTTTCAGAAATCCTGTTTTTGCAGCTCCATTTTTACTTTTCATATGCATCATTTTATCAGTGTGTGTGAAGCTCAAGAGGAAAATAATCAGCTTTTGTGGGATTTAGAGCTTGCAGTGCTCCTCTGTTTCTAAGCGTTCAAGTAATAAAGGCTTTGGTAATCATCTCCAGCATACAGTTTTACTGGCTTTCCAAAGCCGTTATTGCTGTTAAGCTTAATGGCTACTCTACAACTTAGGAGCAGCTATGAGAATCAAAAAGGATGACACCACAACTATAGACTGAAATCCAGAAAGCTATGGTTCCTTCTCCAAGAGAATTATTGAGTGCATTAGCAGAACATGACTTCATTAACAGCATTAAAAGTTAGCATTTACGGGAAGGCAGGCTCTACTTTGGCTCATATTTCATTAAATGACAACAACTTTTTGAATATTTGAACTAACACGCATCGACAGTGAGTTTAGGGCACAGGTCTAAAAGCATTTAAGACTACAGCAATGTTCTTTAAAACAATATGAAGAATTGTTATTGCACTCATATTTTTTTTGAATTTTAAAAAGGCATTTTCCAGAATGTTTAGTATTTACTATTGTTCATATATTATTAAAACCACAGCCAAGATCATATGTTTCTGAGCCAATTTTGTTGCCCAGTATCTTTCTAAAAAAATTGTCTTTTATTCTTCAATTTTTCCTTTATAGTAGAAAAAGAAACAGATCCTAAATTTTGCTCCTTTGTGGCTTTTATAGTTTTGCATAGGGATGGCTCAGTTTGGAGATGGTGGGATTGGACTGTGTCCTTCTGGTTCTCCTCCATCCTCATCTTTATACCACAGACTGGAATGAGTGAAGATTTCTTATTTCCATCTGGCCAGCAAAGAGTCCTCTCCTAGGTAGCTGTCACAGCTGCTGCTACCACGAGATTCAGCTTTCGTGACATTATCCTTTCTGGGGACAGTGAGACAGATCTCATGCAAGCCACCTAACTGCATAAGGATACACCACTCCCAAAGACTATTATTGTTTCAGCCAGCAAAACAATAGCAATCATATTTCTTAGCTGTGTGGACAATACTTTTTTTTCTCTTCAGCCTCATGATTGTTGCATGAATAATTGCTACAATTTTTATTTAAGACAGCATCATTCAATGTTTCAGAAAATCAAGATCAATTTCAATTAGGCTTTTCCAATTATCTTTTACTTATAGGGAAAAAAAATCAAAGTGGGTAAGAATGCTATTGTGTCTCTTGGGGTTTCTTGCTTACAGTTGTAAGGCTTGATTCTCTTCTCTTCTACAGTGATACATATCAGGCATAAATGCAAAGCATAATGTAAATGTACGCTGGTGTAAAAGCAGAGAGGAGAGAGGAAAGAATTTGGCTGCATAAAGCGCATCTTTGAAGCAGACAGAGCAAAGACAGGAGGTCCATGAAGCTTGAAGTGGTGCAGGAATTGGAACTCAAATCCAGCAGAGAAGCACTAGAGGTAACTGGTTTGGTGTTCCTGCCAACTCTCTCCACAGTTACACATTTTTGGGTACAGCTCTTCAGACAAGAAAACATACAGATGAGCCACTTGCAGACAGAAAGGGAAAATAACCATCTGCACAAGCTTTCCCTGCACTTCTAGGGACTGCAAGAGGAGAGGGAGGGCCGATTGGCTGCCCCTGTGTCCTGCCTGGGGCTGAGTGGCCACAGACTTAGCACATCTCACTGTGACCTAGAGAACCCAGAGGGGCTGGATCCCAGGGGTACCTCTCAGCAGCTGCGATGCCCAAGGCAGGCACTGCATATCTGCAAGGAGCTTCCTTCACCATGCTGTAGCCTGGAGCAGCTGATGGAAAGCAGACTTCTCTCCTGGGCAGTTAGAGAAGTTGCACAAGTGTCACTTGCTGTCACCACATCCTAACAGAGGCAGAGGTCTCATCTGTAAGGGAGCTGAGCGCTGTCGCTGCCATACTGAAAGGGAAGAAAGATGAAGTTTAAAGAAATGTGAGAAGAAAGCAGGAAAATAAATAACGTCAGGAGTCAAGCTAAGAGCAAGCCTGTCCTTCTGCCATTGCAGTGAAGGAGTGGGGACAATAAATCAGCAAGAACTAGACAGAGGACAGAGTATTGCGTCAGTGAACAGTGGAAACTGAAAATGTACATTTGTGTCTCAAATATTCACTTTGTTGCTCACATTTAATTTTCTACCAGTGCTTTCAATAATAATGGCCATTAAACAATACCATGTGTATACACTGTGGGGAGAAGAGTCAGTACAAATTTGGGGGGCACCAGGAATGTTATGGGTGAGCTCCGTATCCAGTGCCTTCTCAATGGAGAAATGCAGAGACGCTGGAATAAAAGGGTGAAAACTGAAGTGAGGAAAGGAGAAAGGGAAACAGGAAAGGGCAAAGGGAAGGTTAAGAGATTTCATGGAGAAAGAATGTCCTCGAGAGTCCATTCCTCAAGAAGAAAAGGACAAAAGGATAAAACAGTGAGAGGGAAGGACAGATACTGAAGTGATCAGATGGAAATTAGAGAGACAGACCTGATAACTTCTATTGAGAGGCAGCGCTGAAGGGAGACCAACTCATAAGGAAAGCAGAAGGTTTTAGGAAAGGGGAGTGGGGAAAGCAAATAAAATTTAAAAGGACCAGACTTCCAGGAGAAATGTGAGAAAGTAAAGACTACAGAAAATTCACCCAGACATAAAACAATCAAAGAAAAAAGGAAGAATCATAGCAGGAGCAGAACATCTGGCCTATCCAGCATGTTGCCTCATGAGTGAATGGTTAATGGCTTGCTTCCTTCCCTAGACTGTTCGTTTGAATAGTCAGCAGTTTTCACTGACTCACTCTTGCAGTTAATATCCATGTTACACTAGATGATGCTGTTGTTAAGCTGTACTAAGTGGAAGTGCTCTGCAGACACGACTCCATGTGACATTTGTTCTAACTGTCATTAACCTGTCACGGCATGATGTGTGTTTGTAATGTGAAGGTTGATGGTGTGGGAGAAAGTGTGCTGGGTTAAGACAGTCCTGTAGATGCTGATTCATGCAAAACTAGGAAGGAAGTTTTCCTTCCTCTTCCTTCCTTCCTTCTTTCTTCTTTCTTTCCTTCCTTCCTTCCTTCCTTCCTTCTTTACCTTCCTTACCTTCCTTCTTTCCTTTTACTTCCTTCCTTCCTTCTCCATCCTTCCCCCCTTCCTTTTCTTTCTTTCCTTTCTGCCTGCCTGCCTGCTTGTTCCCAGATGAGTCTGCCAATTCACAATTCATGTGCAGTGGCCCCAGCAGCTCCAAAGGACTTTATTGCTCACAGTGAGATCAGGAGATCTTCACACCTTTGGCTCCCAACCAAGATTCTCTATGAGATGCCAGGCTGGCGGGTGGCAGCAGCTGTCCTGCAACACCGATATGGTATTGATTCAGTTCTTCTTCCATCCTGAGCACAGCAGGGCTTTGTTCCTCTGTTCCAAGTGAAGCAGCAGCACAGGCCTGAGGCAGAGCAGTGTGTCAGGGAATGCCTGAGGAGTTCTGTAGGCATTGTACCCCATGCTGCAAAGCTGTGCTATTGATTTTGCTCCCCTCTCTTGTCACCAAACCGCATCAAGGCTCAGGTCTCCTAAAAGCTACATTAGAAGGCCATTAGCAACGGATCCACTGCACCTCCACATGTTGTTCAGAAAGCTTGCAGGATTAGATAGGCCTAATGTGGTAAGACAGTGTATAAACTTTCTCTGTGATTGCTGAAAATCTTTTTTGCTACGCCAGGCTTTGCCTGTCCTGAGAGAGAAAGGGTATTGTGCCAAATTCCATCCTGAGTGCAGCTCCATATATCATTGTTAATGCTTAGCTTATTAGAATTATGGACAAGTAAGAGCAGCCTAAATGAGCAATAGTGTGTATTTAACTATGCATGAGGTATGATTTGCACAGCACAAGGGCTGTGTGTTGGATGTGCTCTCTGTAAATGCAGTAATGAAGCTGTTTCCTGGGGAGCACTCACTTCCCTCTAGCTGAATGACAAGAAATCCTTTTTGGCATTGTATGGCAATGATACTGCAAGTTTTGAAGTGAAGAAATAAACTTGAAAACCTAATCTAACACATAACAGTAGCTTGCTGATCACAGACCATATAATTTTTTTTGAGGTAAATCACTTTCATCTAGACAACAGCAATTAATGCTTAGACACAGAGATGTAGGGGGCAGACTGAGAGGAGAGTAATGTCTTCTTCCCTGTGTCTCATAAACTCAATATCCAGAATGTACATAGTGCCGCTTAACCTTCGACAACATCCTTTGAAGAACACATTGCAAATGTTCTGGACATTTGCTTCTTAAAGGACGACTGAATTGAAAATGGTCATGATTTATTCTTGCCTTGTTTGTTGCAAGATCCTGAGTGAGATTCAGCCCTCCTTAGGGCAGCTTTGCACTGCGCTCTGGGCAGGATGCTCTTGACAAGGGCATAGCTGGTGTTCTGTTTGTGGACTATACTGCAAGGGGACTTAGGCAGCAAAAGCCAATCTCTGCTTGCTCTGTGATCTTTTTTTATGTAAGTCAGAAAAAGCTAAGGGCAAAAAAGCCCACAACATTTAGTCTGTAAAGAATATACTGCCTACAGCCTGTGTTAAAATAATGTTTGGCAAACAGAAATTAAACAAGAAATCAAATCGACTCCTGCTAAAAAATCCCTAATCAGGCCTTAATGTTAAAGAAAATGAGTGAGGGGATTAGCCACTCTGGCTAGCACCCTTTGAGTTTGCTGTTTGTTACTGATGCTAGAAGTCCAAGTTGGCACTCAGAATCCAGCTTTACAAGCATTACCCTACTTTCACCTTTTCCTGAAATGTACTGTAATATAACTGGGCTCTCATCTACTTTGTCCTGAGTAATGAGCTTCTATCATCCTAATTCTGCTAAGAAAATGAAAGGAGACATCATCGCGTCCACTGGATTTAGCTTATACCTGAAACTTACTGTTCTTTCTCCAGCCTCCTTTTTGCACTGTCCTTCCTTACATTCCATTTTCATTTCTATTATTCTTCCTTCTCTCTCTCTCTCTTTTTGAGCAGGTAAGACCACACACCTCCATGACACCTGGATTAGAAAGCTGTGCCTTAAAGAGGCTGAATGCTAATACCATCTCACCCAGTTCTGCAGGCTGTGGATTTATCCTAGCTGCAAGGGTGCAAGGACCGCTGCAGAAGCACAAGCCTCATCTGCACCACCTATGCTTTCTCTCTGCTGGATGCACTTTGTTTTGTCTTTGCAGAAACACAACTGATTTCTCAGCAACTACAGTGAAAGATCGTGCTGTCTGCTCTTCTCTTCTACAGACTTCCCCGATCAGATAAGAGCACCAAGAAGGGTTCCTGTCTCAATGCTGCCAGGCCAGACTGATCCATCTTGATGCAGGGAAAATCAGATTTGTCCCCCTTCTGTGTATCTTACACGCACAGATGTGCACACACACACATGCACAGATTTCTTACCTGTCCTTTCCAGTGCCTCTGGGACTGATTGCCACACCAGCACAGTATAGCACAGAGGAAGGTGGTTCCCCTTTCCTGTATGCTTAGATTTGTCCAGTGACATCCCACAATGTGAAAGAGCCAAGATACAAAGCAGCCCCTGCAATCTGCTGTTTGTATCTGACAAGCTGCACCACACATTGAGAATATCAGCAGATGCTGCGTTCCCCTACCTGTACCCAACCTGCTCATCATTGTCTGTCCAAGGACTGAGCAGACCTGGCTGGACCCATCACTCCAAGCTGCTCTTAACTATTTACTGTCATGCAAAAGGTGATTGTGCTAGCCCCACTCCTTTGTCTTCCCCATTTCACCTCTGAAATTAGCCCAGCTCTGACCATGGGAACATCCTTCACTTATAGGCCATTATGTAGGCAGATGAGAGCACTGTTGGAATTCTTCTGCCTGTATCTGTTGGAGGAGGCAGCTGATCTGCAGAGCCCGGGGCCTAATTCTTCAGCATGACTGAAGCTGGGATGGAAATTTCTCCCACACACTTCAGGTCATGCAGAAGCCAGAATGGAGAAAACATTTGCTGTAACAGATAGAAGAAGTAGACCATAGTCAATCCCAAACTGCAGGTAAGTGCATGCTATGAGATTAGGTAAGCATGTCAAAAGATTCAAAGACTGATGCAAACTGTATGGTTTCTAGAAGAGTCCTAGTTTCAGCTTTCCTCATTAGAAAATACAAGTCTCTGTATTTTCATCAATGGAAAAGTTTAAAACAGGAGTGAAGCAGGTGTCAGGAATAATCCCCATATTCTCCCTGCTGCCAGTGTCCTTGGAAGCCACAATGGATTTGACATTTTCTTCCTTTAATTATGTCAATTTTCATTTTCTGGCTGTTCATAAGGAAGCTATTAGGCTGGAACAGCTGGTGGAGCCATGTAAAATGAACTCCAGCCTTGCCCAGGCTGATGCGTCTGATGCTGACATCCCATCCTGAAGCCGAGTGCAGAAGGCTGAAAGCTGGATATGCCCTGGAGATCAGTTCATCCTGTCTTCCTTGGGGTTTATCTTCTTAGGCCTTGCAGAGATGGATTTATAGGGGGAAGTCAGGAGGAGTGTAATGCTCCTCCATCTATAAGTACCATAGTATATTTTGCATCATGAGACAGGGAAGCAACCATAGTACTGCTTTCCGTCCCAAAGCACCATCATAACCACTTTATAACTAACCCAGAGCCACGGACATGTATATACAGTACAGCTGGAAAATCCTACCTACCTCCTACTCCCCATTTTCCACCCCAGTGAACATGGAGCAATTTCTTGAATGAAGGCAAATCTGCCCTGGCTGGTAAAAGTCACCCCAGCTGAAACAGAGGGTGATCCCTATGTCAGCAGAGGTGGTTTACCCTAAGTACAGTTGTTTGTGTGGTGTTGTTCTAGGGCAGCTACCTCCAGGCTTCTGCCTTGGAATTTTTATCTCAGGGCATGTTTGGTTAGTGTTTTTGCTCTGGTTTTACCTGTTCTCTGAGTGATATTATGCAGCCTCTAGTACTTCCAGCACAGCATGTGGCTGTAATTTGCCCAAGACACTTTCTGTCCTGTCACTCTGAGTGCTCTTTACTTAAATTAAGACTGTGTTTCAAGGGGAAAATCAGCAATGCTATGGTGAGTCAAACAGAAGCATGAAGTCAGCTGGCATAACTTAACAAGAGAGAAAACTGTGTGTTGAAAATTCATCCTGCAAAATGCCTTTGGTTCAATGTAGGGCACTCTTTCACCACGGACTAAGTCCCTCAGGATTAAGGACCACTTAAGTCACATTAGGACCACTTTAATGCTAAATGAGGACATCCATTTGGGGCTTTAATACACATTGGCTGCCCATGGTCAGGTGAATTGGCTTAACATACTGAGCATCCCCTTGCAAACAAACCCTAAGTCTCCTTTGTTTTGCATTTTTGCAGTGTCCTACAGCAGAGGTCTGCTGTGTCACACCTGCTACCCCACGTGTCTAAAATCCTCTTTCCTTCCCTAAGTCACTGACTCATCCCTCTCATAAACTCTTGACTCTCTTTGCAAAGTTTGTAGGCTGCAAGCTATATAAAGAAACAAATTATGCTCAACTGTATTAGCAAGCAGCCCGGAGGGATTTTTTGTTTTCTTTTTCTTATATTTTTTTCTATGCAGCATCAGAAAACAATTTGCCCAAATCTTGAAACTTTCCGAAACACTTGACTCACATTCCTGATTTATCAGGACTACTTTAAGCCTTGAAATTACTGCACATGCCATTACTTCACTCTTTCGTTCACTGCCTTCTTTATTCAGAGTTGATGACTTTTTCAGAAATAATACAGATGATGTTACAATTAGATTATTTCACATTAGAATGGGCACATCCATCTACTCTCTCACTGTAATTAGAGAGAAAAGTTTCACATCTGAAAATAAATAGCCTAAGCATGAGGTGTTTTTGTGGAACAATACAGAACAAGTGGGAGGACAGGAATGCAGAAACAGAGCCAGGACTCTGAGTGGCAAAAATTGGCTCATCTCCATTAGCTTGCTAGAGCTACAATAGCTTGAACTCTCACATTTGGCAACAAGCTATGAAATGATTAAAAATGCATAAAACTAGGAGAAATGTATCCTTTTAAGCTGTTCTTTCAGTTGGAGCTCTAGAGGCAACAACAGTTTCAGAAACAAACTATCTAAACTTAGGTTTCTTTAATTGCACTTCTGGCTGCAACTCATGGGGGCTTACATCAGGGGAACCACACAGAACCAGGCTCTTAGTGACAGCTGGAGTGACGGGTAGACACCGGAGATAAGTGAAAAGACTTCTCCCTGTTGGAGTGATCTGAGTGACCCGGAAATATGATTACTCAGATTGATAATTTATGACTTGTAATTTATGTCATGCGGTAGCAAAGAGAGAATATGCAATAAATCTTTGGATTTTCTCCTCTTCTTTCTAGCATGGCGGCTTCATTTCCCAAGTTAGATTCTGGTGTAGTCTCTTCAAAAATGCCTGCTTTTCCTTAAAAAATTTGCAATGTGGGTTCCAAATTCAAGGTGCTGTTAGAAGTTGTATTCCCATCCTGCCAGTCATCACTAACTTGGTATCATGACTCCCCCACACCACAGCTTCTGCCTAGTTTCTCACAGGCAGATTTCTAGCTTTTGTAAATTGGTTGCCCTTCACTGGCATCTTCCAGATCATGGACAGTGCTCAATAAACAACCAAGCACCTAAAATCTTCTTCAGTAATCATTTTGTTAGCAATAAGAGGAGAAAAGCAGATCTTCATGAGCCAGTTTTCTAGTGGAGTATCTATGCACAGAAACGTGTCTTGAAGCAAGAGCTTGTTGACTTGTTTGGGGCTGTTCAAGGAAGTGAGGTCATTAAATCCAATTATTTCTACTGATCTTTACTTGAAAATTTTGTCTTTTCTATTTTCCTATAAGCCAAAAGATTCTATGACAGCCAGCATATCCTTAGAAAGAACTCACAATTGGTGTGATGTTTATTAGTCAGAAGTCTGTCAAAGCCTTTTCTCCTTATGACTCTCCAAAAATATTCTCGCGCCCTTTCATTTCTTTCCTGCTTTTGGCTGACAGCAGCTCTTCAATCTGCTTAATATAGCATGTAAATATCATGAATTTGCAGAATATAGAGCATCAAAGGAGAGAATTACATCTTACTATGCCTTCTCTCATTTCTCAGGCTAATTTAAAATGCTGTATGCTTCTGTTGCTGAATTGGAAACAAGTTGTTGTTTCGTTTTTGTTGTTGTTGCTGTTTAATTTAGATTATGTTTAAAAGTTAAGGGTATCTACATAGGAAATATTATAAGTATGAATCATCTTTGTTGCATTTTGTTCCTCCATGATGTTAGCAGTAGTGCTAGCGATCTCACCCAGCAAGGATGCTGTATGCGCTGTTCCATTCCCAGACATATGTCTGATAGCTGAGACTGGGACCAGTACTTGATTTCCAGAGCTGACAGCTGAGTTTCACACTTACATGACTCCTGTCCTGGAATATGCAGGACACAAGTATTCGTGCAGAGCTCTACTAAATTATTAAGGACTATTATTACGACGTTGTTGGGAAGCAAGACATTTCTATCCATTGTATGTTTAGCTATGCAAATGACCCAGGTGCTCATGTCAAATAGCTCATTTTATTATTATTATTAATGAATGAAGTATGTCAACAAGATTATTTTGTGTAGCTAGCCGAGGTTCCCTACAATGAGCAATCCAACAGTCACCTGTATTGCTGCTTTTCTCACAGAGGGAGACCATGAGAGCACTGCTAAGGACCAGAAGTTGCTCAGAATTGTTTATTGGTGATAAGGTTGAGATGTCTATGACATTTCAGATAATACCTGCAGTATGGGGGAGGCTGGGATGGGAAGAATCAGAACTGAGACTGAGAACTTGCATGGTGCCTCCCCCCACAGCCACGAGGGGCCATCTGGGCTCAGTGCCCAGGGAGTGCATTAGGGACTGCCAGCATCACTTATCTGCAGGCAGAAGGGAATGAGTAATGCTTTGGATGTCACCCTGCATCTCTCCTGCTGAGGAATGGTGCTGCAGCTGCAGAGGAGCCACCATCACCCTCTAGAGTCCAGGGTGGCAGCAGGAATACTGTCCCACTCAGTTCTGCCACTCAGACAAACCCTTGGCATAAGTGACACTATGGCCTTGATTAAGAAGAAATAAAGAACTGAGCCTGAGAATTTTTTTCTCTACATTTGGGGTGAATTTTTTTTGTTATTTGGAGCTCCATGAACATCCAACCCTTCTAGAGGTTCTCACTTCTTTAGATTCTCACTGTTCAGTGTTCAAAGATGCTAAGTTTGCACACTCTTCTTAGTGGTTTATTCCTCTTACAGAGAGAGTAGCATGTTTTCTTTTCTTGGTGTTTGTTTGTTTGCATAGTTTGGCTTGTTTTTGTGGTGTTTTTGTTTGGTTTGGTTGTTTTTTTTACTTTCATGTCTTCAGGAAATAAAGTCTTTAAGAGCTGTGCATCTCTTGGCCAATTTCTGCCAAGAAGGATAGTTGGGCAGAGATCTCAGAGGTGTGAAGGTCTAACAGGTGACTAGATGGGGGCAGAAGCCTACAGGCTGTAAGCAGGGAACATAAGGAGAGCTTTGGATGTTGCATGAACAGATTAAAGGACTGTAAGAGGAGTTTGAGGGGAGAAGGATTTAGGGCAAAGAATGGGGGCATAATGGCAATATTAGAAGAAACATAGCTGAGAATTGGATTACATGTACAGATTAGTGCTCAGGACAATGAAATTACATTTGTGTGGCATCAGGCTGAGTTTGCTTTACTGCCAGTGGAATAAGTTATTTCTCCCTTTAGTCACAATTGCTGTTGCTTTGTTTTTGCATTGGCTCCCTCATCAGCAATGACCTGAGAGGCAGATGCAATCTTCCATGGATGCTTGAAATTTTAGGCTGGCAAAAAATAGCACTTCCTAGCCAGGGAACAGCTCCCTGACAACTGCAGTAAGCAAATGGAGAAGTCCCAGGTCTAAAGAGCGTGTGCGTGTGCATGCATCCATGTGCGTGCGTGCATGCATCTCAGTAGCAGATCTCTTAGTGCAGTGATCTGTGCAAATTAAAGGCAGAAATCAGTAATGAGCCAGCCCATTTCAGCACAATGCTTACCAGAAGTGTGGTGTTTAACACTTTCTCCTGTTCTTGGCTTTTGATCTCTCTAGTGTGGGCGTTCTGCGAATGTGAATAGTCCTTATCAAGCTTGTGGCCTTGAAAGAGCTGCTGTCGTGCAAGAAAACAGACTATGCTTGTACAGCACTTGTGTCAGAGTCACTACAAGTCCACCACAAAGTTCTTAGTCACTTGCTTGGTGAATGAAGGTTTTTTTCACTTGGCAGGGTGCCTAGTTAGGAGTTAGTATCAACCAGAAATTAAATCTAGATCAGTTACCTACTTCCGGGAATAGCATTTGCCATACTGTTTCTATTGTCAAGGTAACTGTGTCACCCTTTTATAGTTCAGTGTTATGTTTTCATAAGACTTCAGATTTTCTGAAGTTGTAAAACAAATGGCAACAACAGTAATATTTGTGTGATCCTCCAAGAAAGTGGTGGGCTACTACAAAGTGAAAAGACTTGGGATAATGACCACTAGGCTTTTAGAATCCATGCTACTCATCATGTAAAGTACCATGAAACGTTACAAAACTTGGCATCAGCTCACACAAACAGATGTAACAGCAGACAACTCAGCAGTACAAGGCTCTGCAAACCCGTGTGACCTTAATGCAATAAAACCTAGAATGCATCCTCATGAGATCATGAATATATTGCTTTCAAATTCAGGCTGGCTCACATGGCATCTGCATGGCAGTTTCTGCAGAGAGCACAGCTACCATGCTACACAGTTACTTCTGCCCAAGATAGCCAGGAAGAGACTGCCATTGCTTTGGTTTCAGATGGGTTAATAGCAACTAAAACCCTCTTGCCTGTATTTTGCACAAGCTAAAACAGATGAGAATTACTTGATCTGGTGGTCAGGATGGCAGCATTATACCAGAAATGTACTGCTCCGTGCTTGTAATGCTTCAGCCCAGCTTAGAGTCTCTTTTGACTTTTTCTTCCTTTGTTTTTCTAGGAATGAATTTCCATTTACAGAGTTATTTCATCTGGATCAGATAGCTAAGCTTTATTTCTTTTATAATGGTTGAAAATTATTTACATCTATTCATTGGAAAGAGAGCCCCGAGTTTTGGGCATTCAAAACAGAAAACTATTTTTAGTTCATTTTCTTAAGGAAACAATGCCCACTCAGCCAAGTAGTTTGTTCACCCGTCTATCAGTTTGGTTCTAATAACTATGAATCTGCACACTGATTTCTGTAAAATTCGGCAAATTTGCAGTGTTCCTGCAAATCATCTAAATACGTGTGTTTAGATAGAAAGAGCCTATTATTTCCTTCATCATGCATAAAAAAAAAATCAGCCATTCTTTGCTCGTTTGGGTGAGAGCAGGCTGGCCTGTTAGTCTGTGCTACTAATTGATTGGCTGCAGAGGTGTAATACAGCTACAGCACATCTGGGCCCTTCCCCGCCTGCTAATTAGAGCACCCAGAGTGAGGTGAGCAGGAGAGCATAGGGATATGTAGAAAGATGAGGGGAAAACTAGGGTTATTGAAGGCCTGCTGGGGGCTTTGTAACAATCAGGTAGAGAAACAAATCTGTAAGAGATGAGGCTTCAGTAGTTCTGCTACTCATGAAATGCTGTCTTCTTTCCCCCAGGAGTATCTCACTCTGAACTTTTTTTGCCATTTATATTCAGAAACCTCACCTGAATGACTCAGATCTTTTCAGCTGGCACTTTGAAGATGTCATTGCCATTCAGCCTACATTTGCTGAATAAAAATGACAGCCACCTTTCCGGGCATCTCCTCCCTCGACTACTTGGGAACACAGAATCCCAAAAGCACACATCATTCTCCCCCCTCACTCACACACTGTCTGTGTCACTTTTCATCCTTTTCTTCTTTGGGAGAATGAATACTGAATATACATCTTTCACTGGAACAGGGGAACTTTTATGATGACAGTCATGATTTGTGAAAGTGCCAGCTGGCTATGTCTGGTTTGTTTCTCTTGTAAGATATTAAGAACTGCAAGCACACATTTTAGCAAGTATCTGCTAAATAAGGTGCTTTTCAAATTTAAGATCTTCTCTATCACAAGTACATCCACAAGTGACAGGATGGCAACCTGAGAAGGTGAGGGGGGGAGAAAGGGAAAAAACAGAGGGAAAACAGTACCGTGAATATTTGAGGTTGCGCTAGTGGTATACATGGGTCAGATGAAGGAATGAAGAAAAAGGGTTGATGAAATGAGGGAATGGGAGTGTAAAATATTGCAAAGGAAAGCAATGTGAGATGTCTTTGCAAAGCACCTTCTCTATAGCAGCCTTTTGTGGCCTGACAGAGGAACGCCCGGAGGAACACTGCATGGTATCATATTGTTTTCTTCAGTACCTTTCATTCTGTTGTTACAAATTGTAATGCTTACTTACTTACTACGTGACATCTGCTGAGCACTTGGCAAACGTCTTGGACGAGCTGTCAGCAAATGTATTTGCATATTGGGCACTGCAAATTAATTTGACGGCTAACCTGGATAATTTAAATAAAAATAGGTTACAATGAAGAATTAAAGTCTATCTTCTGCTCACCAAATTAAAACCCTAAAAACATAGGTTCATTGGACACAAATATCCCATTCAGCCTCAAAGAAGCTCTTTGCTTAGAAGAGAGGTAGGAGAAAATACAATATACCCTCCAACATTACTGTCCCTACTTCTTCAGTGAGAAAACACTCACCAGTGCTGTGGGAGCCCTAACCACCTATCTAAAATGTTTTCTTGCATAGCTGAAAGGACTCAAACTTTTCTTGGCATACAGCTAAACAAACATGCTAGATCAGGTAGAGTCATCTTCATAGGATTATTTTAATCACTGCCAGAGATAGTTGGATTATTTTGTTTGTTTGTTTTTTGCTTTGAGTAAATGAAACCCCTTGGCCCACCTGCCTTGGCACAACTTATGCAGTGGTAGCCCTGACACTGCCCCACGAGATATGCACCTCCCTCACCAGGAAGGAAAGTGAACTGGTTCACCTGAACCTTTTCAAATTCTCCAGTTACAGCTTCACTTCTTTTTTTTATTTGACCCTCAAATATTTATTTTTTTCCCCGAGGAAACAGTTTGGCGCAGTCAATTAATATTGGCAAATCATTTTGAAATGACAGCAATCACACTGGCAATTTTACAGGTGTTTTTTGAATAACCTTACTGCCTGTTCCTTAGAGCTTTCCTCGGAAGTTACCATTCATTCAGAGCCCACTGCATACATGTGCCATAGCCTATATTCCTTCCAACAAGCCGTATCTTAAACTTTCTCCGTTGGCGTTTCCTTCACAATTATATTGCTTCCAAACATTTACAGTAGCTTTATTAGATCCATCTGGTATCCATCACAATTCTCAAACTGTTCCAAACCCAAACAATGTGTATCACAAGCAAATTTTACTACCAGACCATTCATCATCTCAGACTCTGAATAATATACCAAACACTGGCTCCAACTGGAGTCCTTGGAGAATCCTGTTATTAACCTTTTTCCATTTTAAGAACTAGTAATTTATTCTATCTTTGTAGGCCCTCTTACCTAGTTTTTAATTCATGACAGAACTTTTCCTTTCACCTCTGATTCTCAAATTCCTTTGCAGCCTCTTTGAAAAAGATTTTACTGACAGCATTTTAAGGCTTTAAATTAATTGCACTCCCTCATCCTTCCATAGCTATTATTTTAGTACTGCAGTATGTTTATGCCTTAGAAAATGAACACTTTTCCTACCACTAGCAAGTGACTTTATTTTGGCTTACTAAAGCCAGTGCATGGGAGGTCTACATGCTTGCTTGCTTTCCTTCCCCTATCACTACAACTATTTTATTCCAGCCTATAACAGTCCCCCAAGTGCCTAAGAAATGCACCTTTAATACTTGACTTCAACACTGAACTATAACTCCATAACCTGTACGAGATCCACTTTGAAGAGTAAATATTACACTTTTCATTTTCTCCTTGCAAAGTAAATGTTTACCATAACACATTACCTTAGCTCTTTGAGATTAGATAAACAGCCCATTTAATGCACTGTGAGCTTTTCATTCTGTGGGACGGGTTTTCCTGAATTCAGCTACTTCTTATCTTAGCTCTCACATTCTTATATCACCTGTTCCCCATTAGGTAACATGATTTAATTTCATCTTTTTCAAACATGTCTCCAGGAGTCTTTTGCCTGTATAACTTCTAACAGCCACAACAAAACTCTGAGCTCCCATTCCATTACACTAACTAGTGTGAGAATGAATGTATATAAACCATCCCATATCTCTGCCACATATTTTTGTTGTTTGGTTACAAATGGAGGCCTTTTCCATTTTAAAGGCTTTAAAATATGTTTTGCCATGCTTGGTTCCTACAAATGTGTACAGAATGATGGCCTCAAAACGTTTGCTATAGTATTTGTTTAACTTTTCAATAGTTTTTTTTTTTTTTTTAAGGGGGTTCAAGTCCATGGGAAAATAACAGTGTATAAAAATAAAAATCTTAACAGCTGGTAAATCCATGTCTGTTTGTATTCAATAGGGAGACCTTAAAAGCAGATGGCTTTAAAACCATGTAGCAATACCCCTTTTCCAGATCTCTTCTGGAAGCAAGAAAGTGGGAAGGCAGCCGCATATCTCTGTCATAGTTGAGGATACTGTTAACTGATTTAGTGCAAAGTGGCTACTTGTATGATCAGCAACTGCCTGGACTGAGGTGACAGTGATGAACTGGCTATACCTGGGCTGCTGGTAAGTAAAGTTCCTTCTGTGCCTTTTCCTAGTAACCTCTATATTTGTGTTTGCCCATGGCACACTGTGTGGGAGGTTTGCTTTTCCTCTATTTTACTTTGTTGGTCATTTGTGTCAGGTTGACAGTAATGCCATAAATACTTTGTTCTCCTTTGCACCAACCGCCTCTGAGTTCAAATGAACGCTTTCATTGCTTTATTGTTGTCAAAACTTCCTTATTCACAGAAACTCATTCCTTAGCAGCAAACCCTTAGAAAAAAAACCAGCACGTATGAAATGATACATTGAGCAATGGACTAGGTAGCCTCTCTTGCCTCAGTTATCACTGGGACAATAATAGGGGCAGGTGTTGTCCTCCCAGCAGCTGCCTGCATTGTCATCAGTGCTTTCAGATCCAAAGGAAATTCCAGCCACTCAACACTTTGAGCCATTAGGTGAGGCATTTGGCTCAGTCTGTTGAACCCGAAGGATGATTTTTCCATTGATTTCAACAGCTCTGCATCTGGTCTGAGGCAGCTGCCTGGAACTGTAAAGCTATTCCACACGAAGGTGAAGATTTTGTTTCCTGGGCATCCCTTCTGCCTGGCACTTTCGCTAGCCTTCGGCACAAAACAAAACAAGATAAAACAAAAACACGTGTGTGAACTCACTGGCTTTTGTGTTGAGTCTGGTGTACAGCGTCTGTGAAGATGTATTTTTCTGACAAATAAGGTCTGCTGCCAGGGGGGAAAATAGGAAATAAGCCATACTTGCACGCTTCTGAATTGTTTTAAAACTCAGACCCTGACACTAATGGCTGTGATACAGAAAAAGGAGGTATTGCTATTGTGTATATCAGCAGAACTGGACCCACTTAGCTTTTCCGCACTGAAACCTGGCAGCTAGAATGAATAGCTTTTCTGTTTGGAAAATGCCTGATGCAAAATGCAGTCAATTCATACAGCAGTAACTCTCCTCCAGAGAAATTCTTACCTACGTATATATCTAAGAGCTATCACATTAGATAGGTACGTTAACCATTTGCTGAGGTGCAGGTATGCAAATTATCAATAGGCACAAACTGGCTGAAGCAATGCCTGTTCTGACAGCTGGGAGACTGCCTGATCATGGGAGCGGGAAGGCCCTGGAGCAGCTCTTTGGCTGGAGGCCAGAAGTCTGACTTTCAAGTGTCTGTGGGGAGAGTTGTTTCTCTGCTCTTTCAATCCATCTGTCAGGAATAACTGTCTGCAAACAAGCTTAATGTCTGCAACTGGACTTGTACACGTTTTCAGGGTTGTGCTTGTTCCTGCCATAATTGAACCTTTCCAAACATCACGTGCACTCAAATCAAGCATTAGCATCTTCAAGGAGTTTACACAATGGAAAACTTCACCCATGCTGGCAGGAAGCATACCTGGTTAGGTACAATTTACAAGGTTTGAACAATATCATTTATTTTCCCTTCCAAGTGAAATGCATAGGCGTACCTTCCAGATATATTCAGCACCTTTCATGGTCCTGACAGAATGAAATTGCTCAGTGTAAGCAATTTCTGTGCCTTAAAGTTGTGACTTTTTTTTCCCTTTTATATGTATCAAAAGGAAAAAGTAAAGATAAAGGATCCCCATTAGTAAGAGAAAGTAGATCCTATTCTCAACAGGAAAATAACAAAGAGGCCAGTCTTTAAAAACTAAAGAACCTGCAAACGGGTCTTTAGAGAAAAGGACAGCAGGCTCCAGCCTCTGGACTTGAAGTGCTCTACGCTGTGTGCAATAGCTAAAGAGAAAGAATAACACAAGGTGTGCCTGAGCCTCACCCAGAGCCCAGCGAATTAAGCAGAAACTCTGGCTGCAATGGACAAACACATCAAGCCTTCCATCTGCAACAACATAAAACTCATAAAGGGAGAAGAGCAACGAGTGTTGGAGTATCTCTGCTAATTCCTTCTGCCCCACAGGAGGTTTCCGTCTCTCCTACTTGCTAGCAACCTGAATAAATAAGCTTGCATCAGTAGGGAAGGACACTATAGCCCAGAGTGCACTGAGGTAGATTGTTTTTTAATAGCTGTATGGGCATCTTTTCCAACTGAATGGCATGTGGATGCTAGATTCTGCAGAGATCTGTATCACGTCTCTGCAAATATACTTGCTGAAAATAGTAAACTTTCATGTACTTTGGTATTTTCTGGCTTAAATAATATGGAAAAAAATATGACATTTTTTCCATCTGATTGCATTTTAGATAAATACTAAAATCCAAGAATACTTGGAATAATGAGTAATAGTCACCAATCAGGGGGAGGAAGATAAATGTTGTAAAACAGCATCTGGCATGTATGAAACCAGTACAGGATTGACAAATCCAGAATCTTAAATTGCAAATTTGTTTAGTTTCTATTCTAAAAGGAAAACACTACAATTTTAAAAAAATTAAAATCATTTTGTCTTGAAAACCTTGGAGTTCTCTCTGATTATTTCCACGTCATTATCAAAATTACGTGTCCTTTTCGGTGTGAAGTGGAAGTTTAGTGATTTCTTAACTCCCTGCTTCTCCAGTGGTTTGGGTGTTAGATTTGCTCATTGATCACATGGTAACCAGCTGACATTCACCAGCTGGCCCTCAACTGCAGTAAGCCTGGGAGCTAGACCCACAGCTGGGTCCTCTCATTTTCCCTGAATCTGGATGGAACAGACAAATCAACAGCAGGAAATTTACATTTAGTACTAGTGATGAATGTTACTACTTGGAATTCAACTGTTTCCAAATCCATGGATGCTTATTGGGGCAGCAGCTACACAAACACATATGCAAAGGCAGGGTTCTCTAAAGTCTGCATTTCTGACTTGTTTATATAACAAACAAATAAAAGAACAAAAACACCCCAAGGACATAAGTTGCATGCCTTCTTTATTTACTTGGTGCCTTCCATGAGTGGATTAGCAATGCCGTGGAAAAAAAGCTGTATAGCTACAACAGGTCACATTACTCAGCAGGCACACCCCATGCATGGTCACTGCAGCCAGAGCAAATCTGTGCATCCTACTGTTTGTTGCCTGTTTTACCCTACCTGACTATTTGGCAAAGGAACTCTCTTGAAGAACAGTTTTGGTATGGTAGAAGGAACAGCTGCTTACTTTCTTCACTCTGGTACAGACTCCCAGGATAATTCCTTGCCATGTGCCAGGCTTGTAGACATCCATTCCTTTTCAGTTTTTCTCCTTTCCTTTTTGACTAACTTCTGGCCACACATCCGCTTCATCAACATACAAAGTCTGTAATCTTCCTGCTCCGAATGAGTAAACTGGAGCCAGTTAAGCCTCTTGTGAAGAGAAAAGCTGGTAGGACAGCAGGCTGTTTTCCCTGAGCTCTCACCACCAGACAAATGAAAGGCAGAATTGAGATCTTTACAAGTATTTGCAGCAACTCACAAGCTGTGCAGCACAGGTGAGATGCTTTCACATCAGTGTTGCAGCATCAGGCACTTCAGAGGAAAACTTTGCACCTCGGAGGTATTCAAAAGGGCTCCAAAGGCAGCTTAACCAGGAGTACTCTAGCTGGAAAGTACAAGAGCCAGGAAAGAGGGCCCAGAGACTACAGACATGTTAAAAGAGGGCTAGGCAGATTAAGGAGATGATAGATAAGTGTTTAGAAATACAAGCAAGACATAAGAAAACTAGTGCCAGAAGCTTGCATAATACTAGCCTGGATATGCAACAGGACAACAGCAGTGTTTAGCAAAGAATTGTCAATGGGAGAGAAGGTTCTTGAGTGGTCTTTGAGGGGAAAAAAAAGAAGTACAGGTTTAAAGACAGAAATGACATGATGGAGAGGGCTAGTGGAAAAGGAAAGCTACCAAGGACAGAAGGACAGATTTATTTTGGCAGACAAGGAAAGATGTTGCTGAATTTCAAGACAGATAGCTCCTGTTGAGGACTGAAGGTGTATGTGTTAAGTTATAAGAAGAGAAAGGGTTAATCCAATGACTATGCACACAATTCTACTGCTGCTTGTGCCTTCTCATACACAAGGACAATGATAAACACATTCCTCTGCTGTAAGTGTAGAAGGACTTCACATGAGCTGTCTCAGTTGTTCAACTCAAATTCCAGGACGTAATTTGTCTCTTACAGCAAGCCTCTCTCCGTCTGGCCTATACACACGGTATGGGAACTTGTTCACCAACATGAGGCTAAGATTGCCTGAACATGAAAAAAACATTGTGTGCCACTGAGTTCAACAGTGATCAAATAATTATTTTCACCTAGTAATTAAAGAAAACAAGTGGAAATCAAAGACAATTCTTTTCATTGCACTCACTGGAAACATTACTGTGAACTGACATTACAAAACCACAGGAAAAAGCGAGTTAAAAGGACACACATAATGGTGGAGTTTAAATTCAGACCACGCAATTTAATTATGCATCACATTAGATCAAAGGGAAACTGAATTAAAAAAAAATAATAACTGCTGGATTATGGAGAATGGAATTCCTCTTCTTAAAAAGGCGCTATCAATCAGAACAGAAAAACTGAAAAGCGAGGATAAATGGAAGGTTAAGTGCACAGTGCTGGGGAACACCATAGCCACTTAAAAAAAACCAAACCACTATTATAAACCGGATGGCTTTGCCTTGATTGATCTGTTGAAAAGGAAGAACACCGATCTATATTCAGACAGAGGCTTTCTGCCTATACATTTACCCTGATATACACAACCATCTTGTGTTTGCCATATTAAAAGACTGACACTATTTCTCTGTGCTTTGATTTTTCTAACAGAATGAAGAATGGCCTAATTCCCAAAGGGATGCCTATTAATTCATTTTTAAACTTTTCTTTAGCCCAGGAAGGCACTAGTCCAATACTGCTTCATTGCTTCTGTTCAACAGGAGGGCAGAACAAAAGCATAAGCAGCAAATCCATAGAGAAATTAAACACCTTCCCTGTGTAACTGCAGTTAAGACACCCTCAGAGCTACCTTTAGTCCGTTTTTTGTTGCGAAGAATACAGGAACGGCAAATGGCCCTCAACGTCCGCTCCTAGCGGCGCGGAGCTTATTACTCATCGGAGCTGTTTCTTTTCGAACAGGGTTTCTTCCAGTAGCGCTCAGGGCAGGACGTCAGCGCGGGAGTGCGCGTGGGGGAAGCCCACCCCGGGGCGGCGCTCCCCGCCCCGCGCTTCTCCTCAGCGCTCTGCGGGGGAAGGACGGCTGAGGCCGCCGGCAATCCCTCGGCGCGGAGCTCGCCCCAAAGCCGCTGTGGGATTAGCTCCGTCCCTCACCCCCAGGGCGCGCAGCATTCCCTGCCCTGCCCGACCCGGCCGCCGATCTCAGCCCCGACTTAGCACCGCAAACCCGCGCCCCGCGTCACCTTAGCGCGGCCCGCCCCACCTGGCCGCGAGGCGCCGCCCGTGACGTCATGGAAACACCCTCACCCTCAACTGCCGGGCGGCAATAACGCCCCTCGCGGGCGGGAGGTGAAAGGCAAACGCGATCTTCCCATTGGCTGAGGCGGCTGTCAATCTAGAGCGGAGGCCCCACCCCCGGCCCCGATCGGGTTCGTCCCCCCGGAGCCGAGCCGGTGTGCTGAGTTGAGGTGCTGTTCTGTGTGCTCTTGCTCTCCCCGGCGTAGTTAGAGCAGTGCTTTGCGCCTGTGGTTGCCGCTCGCGCCCGACTCCTTCCTCTCTCCCTCTTCCCCGCAGCTGGCAGGTGAGGGGCTCAGGTGGGCGCTGGCGGCTGGGGCAGGGCGGGAAGCGCGGGCGGACTTGGCGGCGGGGCTGGGTGGGCTGAGGAGACGGGCACCGTCCTGAGGGCAGCGGGAGCCGCGCACCGTGGGTCACCCCGCGAGGGTGTGCGGTATGCCGCTTAAACAAAAATCTGTTCTCCGCTCCGGAGGGCTCTCGCTGTTCGTTCCGCTCCCGCTGCGCTCCGTGCGCGTTAGCTCTGAGGTACATGGCATTCCGGATGAGCCGCTGAAGCGAGCGCCGCTCTCAGGACGCGGCCCCGCGCCCGTCCCGCAGCCGCCTTGCCCCGACAGCCCGCCGGGAGCTCCGCCGGGGTCCGCCAGTGTTGGCGGCTCTGTCCCTGCTCTCGTTGTGCGCTTCTCTGCACGAGGAAGAAGGGCCGTCGCTGTTTTTTTTTTTTTTTTTCTTTTTTTTTCCTTTCTTTCCTGCCCACGTTTCAAGAAAATAGGTTAATTAAATCCAGGCGCTTCAGGATGGCGCTGAGGTGATGAAATGTCCATTTGAGGGAGAATTAAGCAATTTGAGCTTTACATACTCCATTACTTGAAGCCGTTTGGAATTATTCCCCAGTACTTGCTGATCTGTTTTTATTAAGAGGTGGGGAATGACTGGAGAAAGGGCGCTTAACGAGTGCACTCCTTTGTGGGGTGATTTGACTGCCTTGTGTTTTTCCTGGGCTCTAATGCTTGTAACAGACCCGAGAAGGGACGTAGGTTGTTGTGGCTTTGTCCCTTGGCTCTCCTTGATTAATAACGGAGTTCCAGATGCCTCATTCTACTTTCCTAAGTCTGGTTCGTGTTCTTAAAGCATTGGCATTTTGCATGAAGCCATAGTTTCCACGAGCTTCACTTTATTATTATAGTAATTATTTGATTTCTAGCGCTGACTAACCAATAGAGTTCATGATCCTGTATCACCTTTCTCCTTGCTCTGATGTCCAACCACACGCTGCATTAGGCCACGACTGTCCTGTTCACTTTGTATAGGACCCAGGTCTGGAAGCTGGAAGGGTGTGGGGGGGAACCAGAGGGCTGGGAGATGTGAAGTGTGCAGGTGTGGGTACACACTGTGCTCTGAGGTGCTGCTGAGCAGCTGTGGTCAGGCCGACACTGCTGCACGGTCACTGAGGGCAGGAAGTGATGCTGAACTCCGATGGAGTTGGCTGATTGCAACAGTGCATGTGCAGCCAGCTCACTTACTTTTGAAAGTGTGTATGTCATCTTACAGAACTGAGTCTAATTAGAACACCTATGGATATATACCTAATAGGCTTTCCTTTGCTCATTGCATACTGTAAGTTTTGTTGCATGCTCTCTAGGGTGAAATGTGACATTATTGTGGCAGTCTTGGATCTTACGGTTTCTATTTGTAAGAATGAATTTTCAGTTGCTACAAACAGTACTCTAAGCAATTCAGAAAGGAACTCTATTTCCAACAGAAAGGTTTTCCTCATTTTATAGCTGATGTACTTTAGGGTTAACTTTGATTTGCTGCGCAGCATTTTGAGATGCGGGGTTTTGGTGCCTGTCCTCTGCCACTGAGTTTACAAAGTGAGTACAGGCATTGCTCTTAGTTGCTTGCAGCTGCCACTTGCGGTACCAGTATGTGAATCTTCCAATATTGTGCCTGGAATTATTGCATTATTGCTCTAGTTCCTTGTCTGTCCGAAGGACGAGGAGGTGTTGTGTATGTAATGTTGTGGGTACTTGTCTGTATTCTTCTGAGATAGAAATTAACACTGACAAATGTATTTTAATTGCCTTAGGATAATTGGCGCTTCCTGCCATCAGGGTTAACAGACGTGGGTGCTGATGGTAATATGGCAACATAAGTAAGACAGAAAACAAAATAGTCAAGAAACGCACTGCTGGCAGTCTGACAGAAGCAGGGTGTCCGTATCTCATTCTCCTCTCTGACTGCCTTAGCTTCCTCCTCCTGCAGAGTTCTCTTCCAGCTGCTTGTGGCTTTCATGTAGCACATATCACGTGTTCAGAAACACCAGATTGTTATAGATGAAGTTATGACATGAATTAACGCAGTATTTTTAGTGCTAGTTTTGGAGCTCTGTCAGCGTGAAGCCCACAGCATATTGTTTCACGTGAACTGAAACAAAACAAAAGTTGAGGACAGCCTCAGAGCGAAGGAAGAAAATAAAAAACTCACACAAATTCATTCTCTAAGTGTCTGAACTGAGATTACTGCTAAAAAACAGCCCGCCACTCAGACAACTTTGTATTAGTACAAATTTAATGGCAGTTGTGGTGCACACATTGTCAGTAGAAGCACAGTGCTGGCTGAGGCTGGTCGGTGCAGTGCAGCTCAGCCCACACAGCCCTGCCTGCCCAGTGCGCGGAGCTCCGCTGACTCAATGCAAGCTCCTTAGAGTACAAGTCACGTGTTAATATCTAGCAGTGAGCACAACAGTGCTTAATTCTATTTTAGTGTCTGGGTGTTCCATGGTGCTAACCACAGAAATGAAAAGAAATACACTTCTGACATGGAGGGCGCTGAGCAATTTTTGCAGTGCATGCTTGCTGAGAGTACTCTGTCTTTGGCTGAAGGCTGTCCTACATGTGGTTCTTGAGGTGCTTTTTTCTGAGGAAGATAAATACCAATAAATGTGGCTTGATAGGAATCCTTGTTATGTGCAGCAGAAGAGAGGAAAAGAGTGAGAACTGACTTTTGCTGACCTCTGGGCTCCGAGTTGAACTAGTGCATTCAGAATCGCTAGGAGCTTCTAGGAGCATTCAGAATTGCTAGGAGCTCAGAGGGATCTCTGAACGTAATAACTGTGTGTCTGACTGCAAGAAAGCCTGGTACAGTGGCTGCCTAATAGAATCTAGTAAGTCACGGAAGGAAGGTGGCATATGTGCTTCCTCGCATGCCTCTGGCATTGCTATTCAGTTTTATAATGGTTTAAACTGAATTTGACCAATTCGTCCTTTGCAGTCACTGTACAGCACATTAGCCAAGCTCTGTGTCTCTTCTCTGACCAAAAGGTGTGTGTGGAATTTGGTTCCAGATTTCTCCTTTTCAAGTCCCGTTGCTAAGATATGAGCACCTGACCTGAAGATTCACTCCTTGGTCTTTCAGCTGTGGGGGTTTTGTTGGTTGAATCATATTTAGGTTGGCAAATACAAATGCTGCCATTTTAATGATTTAATTGTTTCCTTCCAAATGTTTTCTTTGGGACTTGTGTTGATATAAAGGCAAACAGTTCTACCCTTCTTCTTTCTTCTAATGCAGTGCATGAATTGGGAATTCTTTTGATTTATCTCTTCACAATACCAGCATCTTAGTGATAGCTTCAGACTCTGTCTGCATGTTGGTTAAACTGAACCTCTCCGACCCCCTCAAAAAAGTCTCAGCAAAAATGTTAGTATATCATGCTATAAACGTCAAGCAATGCTTATGTTTAAGTGTGGTTCCTAGAAGGAAGGTGATAACAATCCAAAATAATGAAGCTGAGAAACTAATAATCCTTGTTTGCACCCATATTTATTTTAGATCTATTCTTTGTTTACAGTAACGTTATGTGTTGCACTTCATTGCTGAGTTTCATTAGTGACTTTGCTGCCAGTAGAAGAATGTAAAGCTTTGGGCTTTCTGTCCAGTTGATGTATCCTCTCATTAATGGTTTTAGAGTTGAAGTCTGAAATGTTTTCCTGGCTGAAGGCAGTCTTACTCTTTCCTCATCTTAATTTCTGCAATTTCTGTTATCGCTGCTTAGGGTAGTACCTCTATGACTCTTTTCACCGGTCTTCATCTTTTATCTATGGTGGTCATCACTTATTCACTTTGAGGTCACCTTTCTCTGACACTGTCATTTTTATGCCACTTTTGTTCCCCATGTTCTGGAGGTTTTTACTAGTCACAATGTGTATGCATTATTGTTCTGTTTGTTGTCTGTTCCATTTTTAATACATTGTTGGTGAAACTGAATGAATCTCCCGGTCTTAACAGTTCCAATAAAGAACAACTGCGTGGGTTTACACAATTGCCTTAAGCGTTTGCTTCCTTCTGCCTGGACAGTAGCTGAAACCACAGAAGCGACAAATTCAGACTGGCTTGTCAGTCCCCAGCAGAGCGGTGTGTGTGGGAGACTTTATCCTTCTCAGTGCACAAGCCCGTCTGTATCATTCTTAATTCTGCTTGTTACAGACGATTGTCTTGCCCTTCAAGTTTTTAAATGGGCAGAGAAGGATACTGCTCTCTGACATGATTTTGTTCTATCTTAACAACCATTTACTCGTGCTATTTTTTGTTGTTGTTGAAATCACAGAATCCATAGAATAGAACCATAGAATCACCAAGGTTGGAAAAGACCACCAAGATTCCAGTCCAACTGTCCTCCTGTCACCAGTATTTCCCACTAAACCATGTCCCTCAGTACATCATCTAAATGTTTCTTGAACACCTCCAAGTTTGGTGGCTTCACCACTTGACCACTCTTTCAGAGAAGTTTTTCCTAATGTTCAACCTGAACCTCCCCTGGCACAACTAGAGGCCATTCCCTCTCGTCCTATCACTATCACTCGTCCACACAGGAGAAGAGGCTGACCCCCACCTCACCACAGTCTTCCTTCAGGTAGTTACAGAGAGCAATGAGGTCTCCCCTGAGCCTCCTCTTCTCCAGACTAAACAATCCCAGCTCCCTCAGCCGCTTCCCATGAGACCTGTGCTCCAGACCCTTCACCAGCTTCATTGCCCTTCCCTAGACTTGCTCCAGGACCTCGATGTCTTTCTTGTAGTGAGAGGCCCAGAACTGAGCACAGTACCTGAGGCGCGTCCTCACCAGTGCTGAGTACAGGGGGACGATCGCTTCCGTGCTCCTGCTGGCAACACTATTTGTCATACAACCCAGGATGCCATTGGCCTGCGTGGCCACCTGGGCACACTGCTGGCTCATGTTCAGCTGAGTGCTGCTTAACTAGTACCCCCAGGACCATGTTCTCTACACACTCTTCCAGTCACCCTGCCCCAAGCCTGTAGCGTTGCATGGGGTTGTTGTGGCCAAAGTGCAGGACCCGGCACTTGGTCTCGTTGAACCTCATCCCGCTGGCCTCAGCCCAGCGATCCAGCCTGCCCAGATCCCTCTGTGCGGCCTTGCTACCCTCAGGCAGATCGACACTTCCTCTCAACTTGGTGTCATCTGCAAACTTATTGAGGGCGTACTCAATGCCCTCATCCAGGTCATCAATGAAGATATTGAGCAGGTCAGTCCCCAGTACCAACCTCTAGGGAACTCTGCTCGTGACCGCTCACCAGCTGGATTTAACTCCATTCACCACCACTCTTTGGGCCTGGCCATCCAGCCCGTTCTTTACTCAGCAAAGAGTGTATCTGTCCAAGCCATAGGCTGCCAGCTTCTCCAGGAGAATACTGTGGGAGACAGTATTGAAGGCTTTGTCTCTGTTTTTTTCAGTGTAATTGTTTTGTAGTGTGTCCAGGAGAAGTCTTGAGAAGGCATGGAGAGAGTTTCTTCATAGTCCCAATGCTCTAAGTGAAATGTGAAGTTCTTATTTTTCGAAGAGAGCTTTTGCTGTCTTGTCTGTAATTGGCAAGAGATGGCTCTGAAACCAGTCCTGATAAGCTTTATTGTCACAAGGCTTCTGCCACTAACAGCATAGTAGCAGTGTCTCCCCTAAACAAGATGCAGAACACGTCTTGCTCATATTGGTGTCTGGAGCTGCTCTGGCTGCAACCAAAGAAGGTTGTTTAATAGTCCTATAAAATACTGTATCCTGTCAGAGTGAACAGTTTCCGTATCTCTCGGGTGTGACAAATAGGAGTGCTGAGATCCCCCAGACACAACCCTGGCAGCATGAACTGTGAATTTAAGTGCAACTTGTAATGTATTGGCAGGGTAGGAGGGAAGTTTCATTATGAAGCTGGCACTACGCTTTCCGTATCTTTTAATTTAAAAAAAAAAAAAAAAAAAAAAAAAAGAAGAAAAAGGAAGTGTCTGCTAATTGTCTGTGGTACCGCTTGCAATCTTTAAGTAAATGTAAATTATCAGTAGCAGTGGGGATCCCCAAGCACCTCCTGGTCATTACCATCTGCATACCAGGGTGCTGATGCAGTTAACCTCAAAGGATGTGGGCTACAGAGAGCCTTTGCTCATGTGCTGAGATGACTGCTAGGAGTTCGTAGTGCCTTTCTCAGGTTCCCTCCCTGTTAGGTTGCTGCTTGCCAAAGGCTGGCAGGTTGATACTTGCTGAAAGGTTCCTTTCTACAATTCAGTAACTTTTTTTTCTTTTTCCCTCCCCTAATGGGATGTATCTGTCTGCTGCTCAGTGGTACATGACCTGCGCATCCATTTGGTTAGCAGATGTTCAAAGATCAAGCTAGCATGTATCACACAGTTTGGATCCAGCAAATTGCAGGTTGCGGGTCTTTGCTTTTTAAATAAGTGAGAATGGAACAAAAAAATGCCCCCTTGCATTTATTTATTTATTTTACCCAACACTATACAGAAAGATTTCTCCTTAATATTTTGCTGACAAGCAAGAATGATTACTAAGCCTCTGTGGTCTATGCTGATGTTGTGATGTCCTGGAAACTTCTCAGAAATGCATTTTGCTTGCAGTTAGACAGGCTTAACAGGGTTTGTAGAATAAGTCAGAACAGCTATCTTTAGTTTCCTTAAAAGATAGCATTCTGTTAGTGGTTTTGTCACTTGTTAAGACGTAGGACAGGACAGGTGACGATGGGCACAAACTGAAACACAGGAGGTTCCATCTGAACAGATAACAGGAAATTGTATGTGAAGAGAGGAAAGCCTAGGCTAAATCTACTTCTGTTACTGAAGTCTAGAAACAACCATTTTCAGGAAGAAGAGCTGGTATTTCCTTTTCAAGTCCTAACAGTTGAAGGAGAAGAGATTTTGGCGCTGATCTCCAGGGCTTTGTTGTGTCCTGGTAAGAAAGTTACTGGGTTTTGGGAAGTGAATTCAGTAGATGTACCCTTAGTAGCATCAACACATACTGTTTACTGAATAAAATGGTGGGTGATTAAGACTGATTGTGGACCCTCGTTTGCCTACCACTGTAGCGTTGGGACCACTGCTAGGCTGAGAGGGCAACCAGCTGAGGAAACTATGACATTTACATATTGAGCAAAAAAGTGGGACAAAATATTACAATTGCTTCTTGTCTTTAACTGAATGATGCCAGTAATTTATACTGACTGACTGTTGTGTGTTAATCCTGATAGGCAGCCTAGCAATTCCAAAACCAGTGAGTCAAAAGTAAGCTAAGCCCAAACCAGTACATTATAAATTGCTTGCTGGCTTGGTAAAAGTTCTTACATCACCGCCACAGCTGCTGAAATTCAGGAAGTATAAAACTCATTCATTCATTCTTTCCTGTGATGTGAGTTTTTATTGTTTTTATTTTGTATTTTAAGAAGAAAGGCACAGTCTCTGAGTTTGTTCCACGTATCTTGTCTGCAAGGCAATAAAACCAGAAGCATTCAGTATCACATTAACCTTATGGACACTATAAAATGAAGGCTCACTTACTGAATATCTCTCAGTGCTCGGAGAGTTACGAATGGCTGAGAAAGGGGAACTTAATGAAGCAGAGAACTGCTGTTATGAATAAATAAAGTTTTTGCCTTTTAGCTGATGTCCAACTATACGGCCTATTAGCTGTATCGTTGAAAGAAGCTCTTTCTTATTCTGTTTCTTACAATGAGAATAAACGAGCGCAACTGTTTTTTTTCATTCAATTCACTGAGTAAATATGGAAATTCATGTCAGATTCAAAAATAAGATGTTAGAGTTTTCCACAGAATAGCTGAATCACGGGCGTTTCTCCACGCACTTCTTTTTTTTTTTTTTTCCCCATATATTATACTCTATTATAATTTATCCTTTGAAATTCAGCAGGCTAAACTCTTCTTGTAAATTAACTGCTGAGCCATTTGTAGGATGTTTCTCTGGCAAATGAAATTTTTTTCTTGAAAAAAAAAATTACTGGTAGACTTTCACGAAATGGAATGTTTGATAAGAGTGACTAGTAAAATATCTTTTTTCCTTTTTACTGCAGGGGCACTTAAGCATACAAGGTCACTTTCTTCTGCTATGTCATATACGTGGAATTGGTGGTGTAGTGAGGATCCCTTACTGGTGGCAATCTTACATTTCAAAAGATCAAATTTCAAGTAATGGGACACCATTGATCGTTTCTGAACGCACACGAGGTCATTGTTTTCATCAGGCAAGCTTCTACAATCTCCTTTTAGTCCTAGCTGATTATTGTGATAAGCTGGCCGGGGAAGATGTTCCCATTTATTCCTGGCTGTATCTTCATCCGTCTTCTTACTTTAAAGCAAATGACTTTCTCAATTCCATTCTAAGTAGTAGGACAGTGACCGTATCTGGGTGTCAAGTGCCTGAGTGCTCTCGCTTCAGGAGATACTTGTGGAGCTTCTGCGATGGTGGCTGCTGTGACTATGGAGGCCTGGGAAATCTTTGACTTTGTGCCATGGCTCAATACTCGAAAACATACACGTTTTTCTAACTCTGGACGCTGTATCAGTCTTGGTAATCCAGACATAATGACAGTTTGTACTGGATTACCACATGTTTATTGCCAAATGAGTTTCCATTATTTACTTAGCCGTGCACTCTGGTCATATTAAACAGAAGTATCCTATATTCAGTGCAGAACGAGAGTTGTTTACTTCCAGTGTTTTCAAATGAAACAAACAGAATTTTAGTGTACAGAGCCCTTCTACCTAAGGATCATATTTATTTGCTGTTATGTGAATTTTATCTTCTGGAAAAAAAAATGTCTGTTGGATGTTAGGAAGATTTAACACCTCTCTCAGGACGGCCTGGCTCCCAGCTCCCAGCATTTGCATCTTGCAGAACTTGAATTAATGAGGGGATTTCATTCTTAACTTCATTGCTTAACAGTCCCGAAGTGCACTGCCACTCAATCAGCTGTGCAGTGGGTTACTTTGGGAGAGAGAGGAGGTGTAGAATGTGGTGTGGATAAAACCATCTAAGGGAACTAGAGATGAAGGCTGGGAATCCAGATTTTTCTATATGAATATATATAGCTTCTTATTCTGGTTGACCAAACTGTGTTTGTTTTGGTTTGTTTTTTCTTTTTTAAACTTCCCTGTGGTTCCTTCTGGCCCTTGAAAATAATGAGCGTCTTCTGAGCAAATAGAGGCAAGTCATCTCATAAAACTTTTTATAACCACTGAATGAATGCCACTGAAGCACTTGCATGGGAAAAAGTTTTGTGGAAGGTAGGAAGAGTGCAAGCAAAAAACACAAGTTGTAACCTTGGTAGACTGGAATAAATAAATAATACATTTTTAAAAGGAAAAACCCGGTGGAAGGGAAACTCTAGAGTGTTTCGTGTCTGTGCTGAGTTACAATGATTTGCTGCTTGTGTTAGATCTGCACTGGATTTGCAGGTTAGATTGTAAAGGCTCACAAACTGAAGCACAGGAGACTTTTTTCTTCTTAAAACAAAAATTATCTCTTCCTTTATCTCTTTATTTCTGCACTTTAACATATGAGGTGCAACTTCTTTAATCAGTTCCTTCCATGTCACTTAGGGAGGGCTGGAGAGGCCATCTACTTACATAGGCCATTTCGTCTTAGAAGTTCTCTGCTGCTTGCTGCATCCCATGAGGGATTTCCAGGCTGGTTTCTGCAGCAGCTCACCAGTTCTGGTTAGGATTTCTGAATTCCTCAGCCTGGCTGACTTCTTCAGCTAATTCTTTTTGCTTATTATTCACTTGTTGGAGAAGTAAATCTCTTGTAATGCACAGTTCCCTGTGATTGTAATGAAATCTGTAACAAAGCTGGATTTTTGGGATCCGCTGCAGACCTGCAGCACTCCAAACAGGACAGTCTTTCTTTAGAGTGCCTTTTTGGACCAAAACGGAGCGTGTTCTTACTTTGCAATGTCTTAGTTTTATGTATCTATTTTAGTCTATGACAGTTTTAAGTTGTGTAGATGTGCACCACCCATGCATCCACTTCTGTTTTTTCAGAGTAGCAAGATGTGCTTTAGCTGCTAAGGCTCTCTTGTCCCTGTTATTTTTAGCCTTATATTTAATACCCAATTCAAGTTCTTCTGTTTTGTAGTACAGACTTTTTTCTTTTTTTTTTTCCTCTTTTGTTATTATTATTTTAAAACTAGTACATTGATACTTCAAAACATTTGATGTGGTCATGCAAATTTGACTGGATGGTCTTCTTGTCTGCCTGACCCCTGTTGTCACCCATGTTAGAACTTTGTCTTCTATCAAATGATCAGAGATAAGAATCCTTCTTGGCCACATCCTCATTTTCCTCTGCTAGTGCAGTGAGGCTACATGTCAGCATTGCGTGGGTGCCCAACAACTTTCACTTCTCGCTCCATCTGTCAGTCCCTGCTCAGGCGTGTCACCTTTGTCACCTAGGGTCAACCTCTTGTCTCATGAATGGAGTCCATCATCTGGAAAGTCCTGTTGCCACAAATAACTTTGAATACTCTGGTGTTTCACCCACCTTTCTCTCTTTGTTATTTTACTTTCTCTTAAATCACCTGAGATACAGCTGGATCGGTTGTTTGAAGTCTTGCTATATAAATAACCTTCAGGGCTTTTCCTCCTAATCTGTTCTCCAACTGTATTTTGAGGAACCTTGAAGACACAGGAGAAATGCAGCTTTGGTTCAGCAGGGAAATACCTAAAGTGCAAAAAGGAGGGCAAAAGGCCTTCATATGTGAATTATTTGATCTGATGGTGAAAGCGTTCATCTAAATCTAACTTTAGATCTCCCTCTGTCTAAATTCACACTTACGTGTGCATCTATCTGCAGGTAGATATTTGTGCGAGAGAAAACATCCATCTCAAGTCATATAGAAGTGAAAATATCGGTATATAAATATATATATATATTTCCCCATAACGTCACACATATAGCAATAGCTGTTGCCAGAATGTTTCTGCAGCTGTTATTACAGCTGAATGGAGCAATCTTGCAGGTCACAAGATGCAGAGAAAAGCATCTGGTAAATGAATCCATTCTGGAATGTGTAGACACGTAACTGGCCATTTCTATTTCTGTTTGTTCGTGCAGGAAAAATTCTTTGGATAAGCCTACTTTGAGTAGGTTGTAGCTTCTGGACAATGGCAGAAATTTTATTCTCATGAGTTTTGTTGTTTTAATTAGTAGAAAAGCAGTTATGTTACTGTTTCCATTGATTTTTTGTAAACATTGAGGTTTCTATTGTCCTGACTTGAAACTGAAGGTGCTCTGCTTCTGTGTGTTTCTGTGTGCAAGTGTGAGGCTAAGAGGAGCAGAAGAACGGCAAGGGCTTACACTTACACAGATGTTCTAATTTTGGAGAGGAAAGTAAAACCTCTCCAGTATTACTGAGGACAAGAAAACCAATCACCTTTTTCTAGTATCTTTTCTCTTTAATCTTCAGATCCAGATTTACTGGACTGTCACAGGTTATCACAATTGCATGCTTCCATTCCCAGACAAATCCTGCGTTTGCTTTGGCTGATGTCCACTGTTCTTTCATGCTTTTGTGCTTTTTTTGTATTTTCTGGGCCTCTTTTAAAAGGCAGCGTGTGGCACATTTCTTCTCACTGCGCCTTATAGAATGGTTTTGAATATGGGTGGGAGATGGCTTGTGCAGCTACCCCTGGCAGGCTGCCCCGTGCTGCCTGTGCCTGGCTGCCACCCCCAGACAGCAGGACACTAAGTCCTGGGTCGCCGCAGTTAGCATATCATACTAAGAGTGCATTTATCCACAGTAGATGCATGCTGTTGAGTGTGCAGTTTTTAAAAAATATTCAGCTGCACTGAATTACCAAATAAGCTGTTGAGATTGGCAAGGTTTTAAAACAAAAATGCTGTCTGTGAGAGTGGCAGAAGATCTTTGTATTAAGTCTCTAGAACATTCGTCCCTGTGTTTGGTATTATTTATCCATATTTTGGCCTGCTACTTCAGAAAGCAAAGCCTTAATGGCTTTGCTAGTACATTTACCAGAAGTGGATGGAAGAAGTCTGTCTCTGCCTGCATTGACAGCAGGGAGCCTTCCTTCTCTTCTGTTCTCTGTCAGCTCTGCTAGCAGGAGAGCATGGATGTTCTGATGTAGAACAGCGCATGTCAGGAGGCTTGCTTTAACATTTCTTGCAATAAACAACAAATACACAGAGTTCCTTTAACCTGTTCTATCCAGCCTGCTGCTTGTCTCAGAAGTGGTAGGCCAGGGGATGGAAAGTGTGGGATACTGGCTTTGAGCATGTTCAGTGCGGGAGGTTCCTCCTGGCAGACCTCCAGCTGTGCTCCTGCAGTGCGTGCACAGCTCTGCAAGGCAAGCAGGGCTGGAGTCAGCTGGCCCCTCTTTTCATCTCTAATGCCACATTCAGTAATTCTTATGGTCTGATGCATACTTCTTTTTCCATAAATAGCAACATTCTTGTCTGCACATGCCATAGACAACGGATGAAGACAACCAGAATTCTTAAAAATAAGATGTTTTTTTTTTTAAGACCTCACCTCAGTAAAATGAGCAGAGGATGGATAAAGCCAGAGAGGAAGAATAGGTGATGAGAGGAAAAGGCTGGTGATGGCAGGGTGGGGAGGGGGTGTAGAAGGGCTGTTGCAGACAATGGAAAGTCCGTTGTCTGTCATTACAGCAGTGATTTATGTCATGTTCCCCCCCCCCCCGCCTTGAACAGTAGAAAAAGTGGGGAACTTCAGTTACATAATGACTTATAATGCTGTTTAACAAAAATGCTGAATCTGTAGGACATATTTCTAGTTGTCAGCCAAATTTTCTGTCTTTATCAGCTCAGAGGGGGAAATTAAAGCTTGCTACGTAGAACTTTGCTGTTAAGTTTTTCAAAATCCTGATTTGCTGTGAGACGACAGAGTAACTTGTTTCATGCCTTTATCAAGGTGGTGCAGTCTCTGCTTCTGTAGCAGATGTTGGACTCCTCATACATGTCATGCCAATACAACAGCAGCAGGTGAGGGTCAAGCTGCACACGTGTGCAGGACGCTTGCCCTCCTCTTCTTCCCCTGTGCTGCTGAGCCAGGTGGTATACAGAGAAAAGCATGTGGGTACCAGGGCAGTACCTCCACTGGAGGCATCAGGCAAGTGGGATTCAGCACAGCCTGCTAATAGAGCAAAGAAATGGCAGAGCTTGGAAAGGAGCTGGGATGTGTGCTTCACTCGCTGGCTGTAATTGGATCCAGAGTGGTGGAAGAGGAGAGCAAACAGCAGCCTACTGCAACCGGGAGTACTGCATGAATATTTGAGGCTCCAACTTAATTGTCTCAGTGGTTTGTTTCCTGTTTCTCTGTGGTGATGTGCAATTGGGTATGCCTATTTGCTTTTACTACCTTGACATTTTTCCTCTTCTTGAAAGACAGAAAGGCTGAGGGGGAGCTATTAGATTCTGAGTTATATTTAGCTCAGAGCAATTAAAGCTAGCACTACATAATGGCATTTGTAACTAGTTTATCCATCATGCAAACTATAGGATGTTAATGTGTGGTTTCAGTCAGACCTGGCATTGCTGACAGCTTTTGCTCACATGCATCAAACTGAATCTAGAAGGCATGTTTATTGCAGGCTGATTCTGGCAAGATGCGTACTTTCTTACTGCTACTTTGTTCCCAGTTCCATTTTCAGTGTCAATCAGCATAATTTCATGCCACTTCCAAAAATGGGGTAGCTGCTCTCTGTGTTCCTGTGTGCAGCTGCTTGGTTTTTCTTTTTATTGCATGGATATTGGTATCATGCAGTGAGCTGGTTCAGCTAACAGTGAGGCTAAAAATCTGGCTTTTTTCCTGTCTGAGTTACTGGCTCAATTACTTGAGTTACTTGGATTAATTTCCCAATCTGATTCCGGTCATGTTGCTACTGGCTTTAGTAGGAATTGCAGCAGGAACAAATGGCAGACATTGGGAAGGGAGAGAATTGGCCAATCACTCCTGAAGGGCCTAGTTCTGTCTGCTGCACACTTGTACCAAATGACATCTAATCGCCAGATTTGGTATTCGTTTGTTGCAGGCTCTTCCAGAAATACTTAGAAATGTACTGTACCAATTCTAGACGAGCTACACAAAACAGCTGAATGAATTGTTGTGGAGTTGTGAAAAAATCAACTACTGCGTGTTCATTTTTTTTTTTTTTAATGTCCTTAGGTGCCAGATAATTGATTTCCTTTGTTCTGCATTAAATGAGCATCTCTCTATGATGCTCACATGAGCTGTTGCTCCCCACTGAGAGTTATGTTTGGTCTTCCTTTTGTCATTCTATTCCAGTGTATCACACTATAATTTTTTCTGATGCTTGTGAACGTGATAGTGAGAAGTTTTATGTGTTGGGTCTCCACAACTGGGGATTTTTTTTTTCTTTCAGAAGTACAAAAAAATTAAAAAAAAAAAAAAACAAAAAACCAAAAAACAAAAACATAGATCAACCAGCAGACTGTTAAGTGTTGCAGTTTATCTGGTTTGGATTTCCCAGATGATTTTAGGAAGTGTGCCGCTATATTGCAAAATACTTGGAAACAAAAAATCTTTTTTTAAAAATAATTTTTTATCTGTTGGCCTCTTTACCAGGTAAGTTGTGAAAAGGGCTGAAGTTATATCGATATCTGCGCGATCAAAGAACTACTGCTTTTGTCCTCCAGATTTAGAATTTGATCTTTATCTCCTAGGAGCAGAGGAAGAGATATTTTATGCTGTGCTGTATTTCCCTCCTTCCTTGAAAAAAAAAAAAAAAAAGAAAAAGAAAAAAAAAATGGCATTTTATTTGCATAGACAGTCTGAAATGCCTCTGTTCCTTGATGGGATTCTCAGGTACCCTTAGGAACATCATTCAAGGTGAAAGCTTGTATACTGGGCTTGTCCTATGGAGCATGTGTGTCACTAACTCTAAAGTTGTGAAGGCAAAGCCAAAACTCTTGCACAAGGGGCTGCAAAAGAAAGTGGGGAGCTGTTGATACTATTTTGTGTAACTCTTGGCTTTCTTGTCCTGTGACCAGTTGGGATTGCTGCGTAAGATCTGACCTTGTGGGTCCCCTTTAGGATCCCTGCTATTGCAGTGTGATATGTAATATTTTCCTGATGAGTAATGTAATTTTCTCAGAGTAATCTATATCAGATTATTCTTTCTGTTTTTCTTACTTTGTTCATACAAGCAACGCAAATAGTTAAAAGCCCCCTTTTTTAAAGCTAGGTGTTTGCGTTTATTTTTAGGGGCTTATGATAAAAGTCGTTCTATTGCCTTGAACATCAGAAGTTTATAATGTGTGATTGGTTGGAAGTTTTTAATGTGAAACAGCTTAATGTTTGAAATACTGGGAAAAATGCCAGCCATAGATTTGGGAAAGTCTGACTAATAAAATGGTAAAGCTGGTTCGTCATTCAAATATGTTATTATTTCAGCTGCCTCTGCCCACTACAGGCTCCTACAGGCTAAAAAATGTCAATGGGATGTTGCATTAATAGCTATTTTAAGTCACCAATCTTAAAAGGCAGCACAAATGAAAGAACTTTGAATTAATATAAAATGCCACAGTTTACACAGTTTTTGTCTTTAGAAACTTCCAGCCTTAATATTTTGATACGCGAGCTCATACGTTAAAAGATCAAATCCTAAAATTAGATCACAGATGTTTAGATTTCAAACCAGCTGGGAGTGGTGGTGGCATTTCTAGGAGTGCAACAAACAGAAGAAGTGAGGAATTAAATGTGAACATGAAATTAGGAGTTATTAAATATACACAATTGGTAAAAGAAGGCAAATGTGTTGCTCAAAGCTCAGTGAGTTGAAAATAGAGAAAAGGATTTTCTGATTCCTTGGAAAACATGCCAGCATCTTAAGAATCATTCTGAATGAGGGCAGTAATGCCGCTAACTCAGCACATGCAAAATAATTTCATTCCACTACTGAAAAGAAGTTGTATGGTCTATTCACAGCAAGTAGAAACGTTAAATTGTACGTTTAAAAGATAAATTATAACTGCTAAAGCTATAGATATATATATACATCATTCTTTTTTTTTTCAAACTTACATAGTGGATAACAGTTTTGAATCAAGAATATGTACAATTTGAGGAATTCTGTTCTTGTTGATCTTGAATAAAGATCAAGAAAGCATCAAAGCACTGCAGGAAACTTAATGATACACTAGCTTTCGTAAACAGTAAATGATACGTGGTACCCAGGCACTGGTTTGCCCTCTGATGAAAAAGTTCTGGGAAGATTATCATCAGGCTGCTATGGGAGCTGACTTGGTTCAACAGAAATTGAAATACTCAGAATGAACAACTGTACAGTCTACGAATACAGAAACAGGCTAAGATATTGATCCTTTTTAGCTCAAATTAAGCACATACATAGCTTTTGTCATAAGCCTTTTCTGATTGGTAGTGTTCATATTGTACAGAGAAGTGTTACAGGCTGTGAAAACTGCAAAATTGGATTGTCTTCAGAAAAAGTGCATCTGACTAAATACAGAACTGCATGCTGGTTGCTAGAAACCAATGGCTGAATAATGGCAAGAGTTTGTCAAAGATGGTAGTAACCCCCAGCATCTCTTCCCATGCAGGATTCTTTTTCTTCTTTGTACTGACAAGATGTGTGAAAGTGAGTTTCCCAGTCTTTAAGCAGAGTTGCATCTGTTGTGCAGAATTTTGGACCCTTTGGGCAAGAAAGATCTCTGTTACAAAATGTATTAGCCAGGTAGTGTGTTTGTAGACTAAAACTTAGATGCTTTGTTGTAGAATTTTGCTAACTTGAACTTCTAATGTCTACCCTTCAGGAGAGGAAGATGTAAATATAGATGCTGTGTTTTAGAGAAAGATTTTTAGTTAACAACAATAGGAGGAAAAAAAAGAGTAAAAAGCTTTCCAGATATTCGTAGATCATACTCCCTAGCTCCCTCATACTTTCCAGGTACCGGAAGACTAAGTAGCAGGAATTTTGTTTTAAATCTGATTTGTTTGTTTGTTTTCAGATCCGGCATCAGACTCATGTGAGCTTCCCAGGTTTTGCCTAATGGAATTGCCTGGACTTCTACTACTTTAGAGGAAGAGGAGATTTGTATTCTACACAGTCAGCTCTGAGGGACTGCCCACTGTAAGTCAATCTTCCTTATGTTGTGGGTGTTGTTCCCTTTCTGTAGGAAAGCAGAAGTTAAATTGACATGGAGCCTCTTCCACCCTAGAGGGAACATGATGACAGAAGTGGTAGGAGAAACTTCTTGCTATCAACAGTCACCTTGTATTGGATCCCATATATGTGGATTCATACAAGGGAAGAGAACTATGTTTTTACTTACATAAAGGCAGCATTTCCATCTCTTTTCGGGATGGTTGTGCTCAACTGTGTTTAGAAGAAGAATTGAAGGATGTAGAAATTCTTCCAAGCTCCATATCTTGGAATTTCTATTGTGAGCATGTACTAAGTATTGTTAGGTGCATATTGTTCAGGAAGGACTTGTATTCCTTTGGAAAGTCAGAGGTGAGTCATGAAAACTGAAGTATGCAACAGGCACAGGGTTTGGATTTTTGCAGCGTGTGACTGCTGTTTATCACATTAACATCCGCGTGCATTTTTTGCTTCTGCAAACTAGCGGCTAAAAAATAGAGAGGAGCAAAGAGTGGAAAATACTCCTACTTGTTTTATTTGCTTTGGTAGGTACTGCTATGCTGCTACAATGGTCTCTTTCTGGGAGGTCCCCAGTAGCTATAGGATCTTTTTACTTACGCAAATAACAAAGTTTATCAAACACTGTTACTAAACCATTAACTGATGGTGTTGGCATGCTTTATGTTTAAGTAGTGAAGTAATGTTTTGTGCTTGTCTACAGACTTGCAGAAAGTTTTGCGTACTTGGCAGAAATGAGTATAGTCCTGCCCCACCCCAGTGTGCTACATGTGGCTATTTTATTTTCAGAAAGGATTTATGACAAAAAGGTATGTTAATTACCTTCTGTGGAGTAGCACAGGAAATCTTCCCTTTGCTTATCCTAACCTTTAACTGCTGGTGCAAGAATATTCTCTGTTGGAAAACAATTTTGATAGTTGCTAAAAGGAAGGGTGGTAGATGCACAGGGACAGAAAACTAACAGAGTTTGAACAATTACAGAAAGGAAATTCTTTGTGTCTCTTGTAGCTATGGAAGAAGGCTTCTATGAGAGCCATTACTTAACAGAAATATTTTTGTTTTCTTACTGATGTAGTACTATCCTGTTGAAATTTGTTCCTGGAATCCTTGAATATTTTGTAACCTTCTTTCTTAAGAAACATTAAATCTCACAGTAATGCATGGTGTCATTTTGCTGAATAGCTCTGTCTTTGAAGAAGAAAGGAAACACTTCTTGGTCCTCAAAGTGAATTCACCTTAAAGTGAATTAAATTCATTTTATGAAGTTGGAAACTGAATCTGTAGCTATAATAGAAGCAGTTTATATACGTTACCGAGTAAAGGATTCTTTGCTACTCACTTGAACAGAGGAAAATATTGTGAAGGAAGTTATCCTCATTTCTCAGTCTTCATGGAACTCCTGTGCATTCACTGGTAATTTGTCTCAGTTTTCCCAACCTGAAATTCCAAGCTCAGTTCTTGTATGTACTACGTACATTGATTTTTGATCTTCTCTCACTTGAAGCACTAGCACAGTCAAATTAAATACTTTTCATAATATTTATTTTGTAACATTTCTGTCAGCATTCAGCTTACGAACATTGGCAGTTCAACAGTGTCTGCTGTCTCTTTGCTCTTACGAGAAACTCTTTTGTAAAGAACTGTGGATTCTGTGCTAAGATATTTTGTTTGTTGTTTCCTTTGAAAGAAAAAGAGGTCAAATCCTAGTGTGCATGTGCTTCTAAATGCAAAAATAACCAGTGATCACAAACTTAGCTCTTTGTTACGCACAGGCTAGTTCCTTTGACTTCAGATTATTTGTCTCAGATGTATGTCAAAGTGTTCCATGTGAATTTAGTTAGGAATACTTTCCTTGACTTGTTCAATAGATACCTAAGCATTGTGGATGGCATCTTATGCAAGGGAAAGTGGAGGAGCAAGATGACTTTACCTCATAGGATTGTAGTTCATAGTTTTTTTATTCATAGGCACTTAGATTATAAACAGAGAGAACATCTGATCAGACAGAAGAACTGTTTGAAACAACTGGGCCTGCTGATTTAGTATGACTAAGAGTAATGTAAGTTTTAGAATTTGCCTCAGTAGAAATGAAATGTTTGTGAAGTTGCAGAATGTGTATCAAATGTGTAGTTGCAATTTTTTTAATAGCTTAAATGCCTCTTATGGGAATTTGTAAACACCTGTGTCTTGGACTGATGCTGGGCTTGAATTGGTAAGACATTGTGAACTCTGTGATCCTGTGGTCCCTCCTGCAAAAGAGACTTAGCATGTCTAACCATGAGATTCAGATCTTTCTAGTAGTTAGTGATTCCTACATTGTGAGAGACGTGAACTCAAGTGCTTGAAATAGGCAATTAGCATAGCCAAAAGTAACGTATGAGAGAGGGTTATCAGTCTTGTCTCCTGTTACTCAAACTTTTGATTCCTCGTGCTTATACGTAGAGAAAAGTAGCATCTGCTGTGTCTCATCATTCTAGAAGCAGTTGGGTTGGTTCCTCTGCAGTTTAGGAACAGGAGCAAATTACCTTTTTATTGGTGCTACCAGGAGGATTTTAACAAAGTGAGGTTCTATATTTTGGTTTGTGGAAAGTGATACGGATAGTCCGTGTTCTCACCTCTGAGTGGAGGTGTTTCCTTTTTACCTGGAGTTCACCATGAAGCCAGACCTTTGATGTAAATCAGCTTTGTGCTTGCAGAAACCCTCATTTCTCATTAAATGTGCCCCTCATTTACAAGTGGCTCCAACACGGCATCTCTGTTTTCAGTGTATATTCAAATGTATGTTTCCATCAGAGTTATATCTTTTTCCTAGAGAAACCGACTAACTTTTTCCTGTTTTGCTAAGGTAAATTTGTGTCGAGACGTTTGCTTGTTTTCCAGTTGAAGAAAAAATAATAATGATATATCAGATCAAAAAGGCAAAAGATTTATCACATTTCAAGGGAGAACTTGAAGAAGAAATTTATTTATGAAGAGCAACCATTAAATGTGACTAGGGCCCCTTGCTTTTCAGTTGTACAGTGGCAGAGGTTTTGCATGCAAACTGATTGTGTGGGAGGGAAAGAGAGTTGCAGTCCTTTGTGGAGTCCTTTGGTTGTATGGTAACGGGATGTGGGAATGAACGTTGATCCTGGCATATATTGTTGTGGATGTGGGAATGAACGTTGATCCTGGCATATATTGTTGTGGATGAGGTATGTTTGTGGCCTTTGACTTCTTTGCTCATTCTCTGACTTCTAGTTTAAATGCCTTATACTCCCATTTGCTTTTGGGAAAAGGTCATATCCTCATTTTAATTTGGAAGAAGTGTTATTGTGGCAGTAGATATTTGAAGAAGAAATGAAAATTGCATTGCTCCTTAGATTTGCAGAAGTTTCCCACACTAAACAGAAAAAAAAAATGATTACTAAAGTAGGTACTTTACAAGGAGAAGATTATTTTAAAGAATGAGTAAAACATAACAGTGTATTTTTTCATATTTAAAAACCATCTGTGTAAAGTTCACCAGAAATGTGCTTCTGCAGTAGTGTGCTTTAATCTTATTTTATTTATCATCACATTGATCCAGGCATGTAATCTGTTGTCAATTTTTTTTTAAATTATACATCTTATCAAAGCACATGAGTGATGGAGGGGAGCTCAAATCTGACCAAGGATAATTATTAGTGGTGATTAGTAAACAGAAGTGTGTTTATGAAAATACAACATGTTTGCAATATTTGTTTGACTTTATTAAACACATGGACTCTGCACATGTGCCACACATCTAAAAAAATAAAATGTTTGTTATGGAGACAAGTCTTTTTGGTTATGAAACTGTAGCAAGAACTTGGAGAAGAAAAATACATTCTACCAACAGCTGAAATTACGTTGAAACAACGCTGATTCTGTTAGAAAATCAGACAAGATCTTATCTGGTAGGGAGTAAAACAGGCTGGCTGGTAACTCTGTAGGCACAACAGAGTGCATCAGTGTAATCCAATATAAAATTACCTTGACAAGCTTTAGGAGGTTTTCAGTGTAGCTGCCCGATTTACTCTAACTTTCACCATCTTTGTATTTTGTCCTTGTAACTTCTGTGTTGCCTTATCAGCCTGAAAAGACCTGGGTATTACTTCTGTGTAAAGGAAAATTCCAGTGTGGTGCTACTTGCTGAGGCTTCCAAGGGAATGGGTGCGTGGAGGGTTCCAAGTGGACCCTGCACAGGCCCAGGGAAATTCCCTTCAGCCAAGGACAGCTGTGTGAGTACACAGGATGAATTCCAGGAGGGGCGGCCCATTCAGGGGTTAGAGAGAGAAAACCCCTCTTGCTGGGGAATGCCCTGATGTGAAGGGCCCTCTCCTGTCCCTGAGCTGACCGGAGACTGAATGTGAAGTCTCTGGGGCTGGCAACTGTGTACAAAGAGATGTAAGCACTGCCATACGCAGAGGTGTGTATATATATGCATATGTGTGTGTATTACAATACACATAACAATACCAAGGGCTTATTTGAATATTATTTTGCACCTTCCTTTTGAAGTCAGTCTTCTGTTTCAGCTCCCTGAGAGGACTTCAAAAGAAAAAAAAAAAAGTTCTCTTCCTCTGCCCCACCCGAGGTATTACTGGTGTCACGTGCAATAGCTCACCTGCAAACCTTGTTTTTCCTGTGCCCTTAGACCACAGAGTCTGCCATGGCTCAGCTGCTGTGTTTTTGGAGGATGGTAAATTATTGAAGAAAAAGAAAAGCTCTTTATCTAAGAGTAGATTTCATAGGGAACCTTACCTTATAAAATATGAAGCCCCTTTACTTCTCTTGTTTTGTTTTGTTGTTATTGTTTTTTTTTCTTCCTAGGTTTTGTTCAAACATGCATTTATTCCTAGGAGATTTAATTCCAGATATTAAAACTAATCTGAACAATTTGACAACTGTCTGCAGGTGTGTCTGAGGGCTGTGCAAGTAGCAGTGTATTCTAAATAGCAGGTCTCTTGCTTTCAGAAAAATCAGAGAAATTTCAATTGTACTTTGAAAGTCTTATACTAAATGATTGATGAAAGTGTTGATACTAGAAAATTGCCTTGCTGTAGTGCAGTAAGTCTAAAAGTGTTTTGAACTGCTAGCAAACTGTCAAGTGCTGTAAAATGAAATAATTTTAATTCTTGTGGGCCTTAATGTCACGTTAACTAAAAAGTGATGCTGTCAGCTACAGGAATAGTCAAAAGACAGCAATGCTGACTGTGTTTAGAGTGAACAAGTTCAATGTAATTGAGAGGCATAATAGAAGTTGAATGGTTGCTCATAAGGATAAGAAGGACTTCAGAAGTGCACTGTTCCTTTGACTGCAGTTTTAACTCCAGGTTTTACCTTCGCCTCCTGAGGCTGAAATTGTTGATGTGGTTTTTAACGTTTAACGAATGACATGCAATTCCCTACTTCTTGCTTTTATTGTTGTTGTCGTTGGACAAAAGTGATCCGAACAACAAATGTATTTTGCAAGGTAAAAGGTACTCGAAGACACAGCAGTTGATAGTTTTGCCTATAATACAATTCAGTTTTTTGTCAACAACTTCTGAGTGAAATTATTTGATTCAGAAAAAGTGAGGGGAAAAAGCATTCTGTGTTTAGCTCAGACATTAAGACTCTTAACAAAACTACCAGTTCTTCTCTGTATGGAGGGAGATGTGCTGCTGAATTTCAGAACAGAAACGTTCGGTGGATTTGTTTTGTAATGGGAGTTGGACAAATCAGTAAGTTTTCTTTCCCTGTGAAATGACTTTCATAGCTAGTAAATTTCTGACAAAGTTGAGCATGTTCTAACAAAATGGGGATGCAGAAGTACAACACAGCAGACTGACAGTATTGTTCCTCTCTACCCATAAAAAGGACATGTGTATATATGTCCAGTTGGATTCTTAACTTTTAACTTATTTTGAAAAAGATGATGAAGGTGGTATTCTGTGCATTATTTATCTTGAGCTGCATTGGCATGGAAATTGGATAAATCCTGAAAGTAATTTTTATATTCAATTTAAAAGTTGCAATACGCAGAAAATTGCTTCACAGAACCAGCAGTGGCGTGTGGATTTGTTTCTAGTTCTGCTTTGGAAGCATAAGAGTTGTAGAATTTATCCTCTTGTAGGGTTTGTTGGTGATATTTTGTTAACTTATTTGGTGAAAAACAAGCAGGTTTTTTGTTGTTCCAATTCAGCTTTCCACTTTTCAGTGAGCAACATGCAGCCCATGAGACCAGGTATCACATATTATCTGAGGAAGATGCTGTTATATAACAGTTCTTTAACTTTCCATAGCGATCTTGATGCCAAATGCATGAACTCATAGGATCTCAGTGGATTAGAAATGAATCATGGCAAAAATCCACAAATGCCAGGAAATTTTCTGTTTTAGAAGCAAGCAACAGATCCCACAGAGGGCTTGTTCGAGAAGACACTCAAGAACATGCTTACTTTAAGCCTGTGCTTAAGTCTCCTTGCTCTAGATGAGTTGGACTTAATCCTTATGGGTCCCTTCCAGCTTGGGATATTGTATGATTCTGTGATTACCAGTGCTTCCTAATCTTGTGGTCAGCGTCCCTATAAAACCACTCCTTTAAGGATATGCTGCTTTATTTTGCTTTTTCAATTTAAATGATGTTTAGTATACTGTATCAAGCAGCGTATCATAACTTCAAAAATCAAATTTCAAGTTCAAAGAACATTTTGACAAGATTGTTTTTGTTGATCTTTCAGGCTGGCCCTAGCAACTAGAATTTCAGTATTTCTAATTTTTCTCATCATCTGAGGGTGCCGGCCTTCGCCTGTCTTCTGAGAAACTGAGGATGCCCGCCTTCTGCCTTTCTGTTATTTTAATGAGAAAGACAACAGCTCATAAAATATGCAAAAGATCTGACTGCCACTGTCTAAATAACAGTGAGACAGTAATTTACTTTGGGTAATATGTTTTAAACGCAGTAACTACTGAAGACTTTTACATCAACACCGGTGAAACTCTGGATATATGATTTGGTAGTGTTCTAATTTGGAAAAGGTATTATTGAGTTCAATTGCTCACTTATCCTTCTGTTTAATTAAACATAAACAAAAATGTTAGTAAGTGTTAGAAAGTGGTGAGGGATTTTCCTGCAGGAGACCACTTAAGAATTTTCTTTATGTTACATCTTTGCTGTGTAGCCTTCAAAGTGTGAACGTGCATTTCTAAGGGGCTGTGAATTTTTTTCGTTCGGTTTTCTTTTAAATCAAATCAGAAGGTAACTTGAAGAGAAGGCAAGGGAATGCGTGCAGTGATGAATCAGGGTTGTGGTTATCTGGCTAAATAAAACCAAAGGTTTCATTACTCTAGTTGAATTATCTTCTTAGCTTTCTGCATAGGCTCCTCTAAAGAAGCAGGCTTCTTGTCCCAGGTCTGATGCATCCAAGAATTTGTAGACTCCTTGACCAGAAATTCCAAATCTCTTGAAAATCTTCTAACTGTGAAATTATGCTTCCCTAAGCGTGATGCATGCTCTACCTTAGATGGGTATTTGTTCTGCTTGGCCAAGGTGCAGCTTGTACTTCATCTGTAAAAATATCACGTGGTTTGTGGTCGTTTGGTGGTTTTTTTTTTGTTTAAACCAAACACTTACAACAGCTAGTTATAGCTCAGTGACAGCTGTTGAGGGCATGATTCAGCATCTTCCCCTGCAGTGGACGCTTGTATTCTTATGAGATTTCTGCCTACCCTGTACCTGCAGACTCCTTGATGAAGGGAGTGCTGGCAAACAGGGCAGGAACTGCCACTGTGAATGTGCTCTGGGGTTTTTCTGTACTTATCTCTGCCACTGGCTAGTAGTAGATGCTATGGAGAAAAGGGCATCAGTCCTTATCCTGGAGACTTATAAAACATCTGCCTATGTTTTGGACCTTTTCTGTAATCTTCATCTGATAAAGGACGACTTATGATCTGGTGTGAAAAAGGCCGCGTTTAAATTTTTTTTCCAAGTTTGTAGAAACTGCATTTTCTGTTCTGAGTACATACCTTACTTGGTGGCATACATGAAGCTAAATACATTTCCACTATAGGGACTGACTTTGCTGCGTATATTTGGCATAAGTAACTTGCTTCTCAAGGGTGGTATTCATCACTTCTACAGGCAAAAGTTCAGCTTGAAAAATTAAGGGCATTTGTTTTAAGGAAGAAAATCCTGGAACGCCAAAGGGAAAAAGAAGCAATTAATGAACTGTAACAACTGTAACAATGAAGCTGGCCAATGAAATGAAAGGAAAAACAAACACACATGCAAACAAAGAAAGCCCACAAAGAAGCAGCTTTACGCTGTATCATTAAATCACACTTGATAAAGCTGAGATGTCTGGTTCAAGGCTTTTGCTATGAGAAACTACTTTTTTACTCAAGGCCATTCTCTTCCTGCCCACTGAAATGCTTGCAATCTCTCACTGTTTTTTGGTTATGTTCATTTAAGTTTTGATTTCTTTCTGTAGTTATATTTCAGATGGAAGACTTTTGAACAGTATGAGAGGTGTTTGTCTAAAGAAGAAACACGCAGCATTCCTAAGTCCTGAGGATCTTTCAGATTGTCAGTGCACCAAAACGATGTCACTGGAATGAAGTGTGCTTTAGGAGAAATGGCTACTTTGGAACAAAAGTAGCACTACACTTTGATAGGAGTGCTCTCTGCATGGTGCTGGTAAACGTGGAGGGCATCCTGGCTGAAAAATGAGAAGGATGGTGACTGGAGGCTTTAGGGAAATACAGGGAAATAAAGAAAAGAGTGGTAAGAAATTTTTACAGCTTTGTATTTTTGCACTTAAAGTCGTATCTTGTACTTTGTATAATTTATTTTAAAGCAGAAATAGAAAGATATTCAAATTAGGAACTGATTATAGGCTTTTGTAAAACATAACCAAGCTAAAATCTTATTTTTAAGGGCATTTCATTGATGCTAGTCTTGTCTTCGATTTGCTTAAAAAGCAAACTTAAAATTAAAACCCTCCATTAGGACTGAAATGCGACGCAGTGTCAGTGTCAATGACTGTTTCTTCTGATAGTGTACTTGAGAGTCTTTTCTCTGAAGTCCTAATGCAGGAGCATATAAATACCTAATTTATAGCCAATATTAATATGAGTGAAAGTTACTTAGTGTGCGTCTGTTTAGACAAGTTTGAATATCTTGGGCTTTATCTTAGCACCTTAGACTTAGGACTAGCAACAAAACCATCTGAGGAATGCCTCCAGAGGTTTTGAAGTGGGATCTTTGTGATGGTATTCCTGTACACGTATGTTTAGAAAGCATATATATATGAATATGCAAATAGTTGGTAATAAAGGAGCTTTATGCCTGAAGAAAGAATTGTGGGAATTGCTGCGGAACGTACTGTTGCTGGAAATGTTCTTACAAGTGGAGTAAAACCACTTGTAAGAAAAAAAAAAATGTTAAAGTTGCATTCAGTCAGGGAAGGATGAGGCCCACCCGGTTCGCTCAGGCCTAGGATTGCGTGACCAGCTGTGAAAGCACAAGTGATGAGTGCATGGAGTGAAGTACCAGCTCTGTTCAGATTGCAGTGACTCAAAGCAGGATCCCCTCAGCCTCAACATCCAGATATGCTCTGTGTGGTCAGTGTAATCCTACGGACGATGACCTTTAATTGCCCTTCAGCCTAAGAGGAGCAGGCTGCAAATGTCACAACCGAGTTTTAGTCAGTAAAGTTTCTGTCACTAGGCTGGAATCTAAGAACAGCATTCTTTTTAGTTGGGGGTAGCTATACCTGAGATCACAAAGTGTCCTCAGAAAGCTTTTTGCTTATTTAGATGCTATGAAACAGAACAGCTTATTACCAAGTGCAGGGGAAAGAAGATGGACCTTCTTTTTGTAAAGAATATTTTACTGCTGTCACAAATGAGACAGTAATATTTCTGCACTTGTGTTTCAGAGTACTCTGAAGTTACTGTGAAAAACAGCATTGCTGTCTTCGTTTATTTTTTTTTTCCCCTGTTTGCAGTGCTGAACAAGTCCTGGTCCTGTATGTTACAGGAAGGTCAAATGGAAGGCTGCTGATGGTGCTGGATAAACTGGCAACCTAATTTGAGCTGTTTATTTTCGAGTGGTTTCTTTAAATTGCTACCTGTAAAATATCTTATTTCCGTGCATGTAGATGCACCGACTGATTATTCTAAGTAGGTTATGCTCAAGTAATAGATCACTACTTGCTAAGCTGAAGAAATATCGGGCCCGCAGCATCCCTGGAATCAGTTCTGAACTTTTTTTTCAAGAAAAAGAAAAGCCTATAGTTGATGATGTACATAATGTTAATTGTCATTTTGCTGTGTTCAGATATAACTGATGCATGACTTAATTTGGATACATTAGCTGAGAATCATTAAATTCACATGGCAAGAAATGCATTTGTCACATGTATTTAGTTTCCCATGCTTAATGCATAACATCAAACTTGACAACTCCTGCACTTGGTGAGTTTAAGCCTCTTAAATTTGCCGTGTAAGGTGGTTAAGCTGCTGGTTTTAACTTCTAACGACCTCACACTTTTTCCATCTCCTGGCCTAGCTCTGGAGAAGTATTCCAGGTGCAGAAAGTGGGGCAAGGAGAAAGGTGGAGAGAGATGGAGCTCTATGAGCAAATTCACAGCAGATGTGAGCTCTGGTTCAAGCAGTCTGTTGAGTCCCCAGGCAAAATTACTAAGATCTCTCTGCACAAGGGAGCCAAACCAATGCATCACAGCATTTACTGGAAGCTCTAATTATTCCAAACACCGTATGCTGGAATTGTATGAACAAACTGCAAGAGAAGATGACAGGTTTTTCAAAATGAACTGGTGGGCACCACAGGCAGGAAAGGCAAATTCATATTCACTTTTCAGGAATGGTACTAAATTTTTCAGTAGATTGGTACTAGATAGGACATTGTACGGCTGGGAATACTATCATTCATGATGAAAGCAAAATGTGAAGTGTGAAAGTTTAGTGCTGCTTTGAGTCAGTCTAAATGAACTGTACTTCAGAGTGTATGTTTTGGGAAGCATGAAGATGCAGTCAGCTTTTTCTGGATGCTATTTAGAGCCTGGCATGTGGCTCTCATTTGTCCTACTTTCAAAATCTTTGAAAACATGATGGTGCTGAAAGGAGAGAAACATAAAGAAGAGAGATAAGAATCTTTTTAATCCAAGTAATTCAGTAACTTTTGGGATACTTTACGCAAATGTAAATTACTTGAAATGTTATTTGTAAGCTTCCTAAATAAACTGGCATGCTATTCCAACTATATATTTATACAGTTTATCAAAACAAAGAGACAGAGTGCAAGATCATGTGCTTAAGAAACGTTATGTTGTGCTGAACTCTGCCTTGACTTTTTTCATCTTTTAGAAGTATGCTAATCAATCACTCAGCTCATTAAGTGATCTATTCTTAAAATCTTGTCTCTGGAGGTTGCAAACAATACTGGAATGTTACAGGAGATCCTTCTTGCTTTGTCACTGTTTTATTTTATAGTTTGGTTGCTAGTTGGAAGTAATGAACACCTTCACTGTTCACCTGCCTAATTGGTATTGTAAAATCATGCCAGAGAACAGTCTTTCAATCATCTCGCTGTGGGAACAATGTAGAAATATTTTGTGGTTCTACAGATTGGTGCAAGTTTTCCATTCTGAAAGATCATTCCAATGAGGGACATAATGGGGCTGGTGACTTCTCGTGTCTGAGGGTGACAGCCTGGAAGAGGGATTGTGGAACTGTGGGCTCGAGCTGCCTCCCTGTTTGCAGCTGGAACAGGCAATTTACTTATTTTATTATTTTTGAATACAGAATGGAAGAGTGGAGAACTCCAGTTGCTGCTGATGTAACTTCTCCAAGAGTAATGCTTTCAACTGCCACCAGTCATTCCAAGAATTATCTTTATGTTCCATGTAAATTGTCATCATTTTGGAGTAGCAAAATAAAGGATTTGAATGTTCTTGACATCCTTTATGAAGCGCTCTTAAAACAAAACTGAGTGAGCATGGTTTTGGGAGCAAGTTTGTGATGTCTCAAAAATGAACGCATGCATTTCCTATGGAAGAAGTGTTAAAATTCTCTTGACTTAGGTAAGCATTTGCAGTATTTTTTTTCACATTCCTCCTCTAGCTCTCCACTTCTGAAACGCATTTAGTTTTTTCATCTTTTCACAATGAAATATATGGAACAAAATAATTCATTTTTAAGTGTTGTGTTGTAACTGTGTGTATGGCATAGATACTCTTTTCTAGAAATAAATGTGAGTCATGAAGATACTTTAAACTCTGCTGAGTCTTAAGTTCTGCAGTCAAGACTTGACGAAAACTTTGCATATACCTTTGAAAATACAACTTTGTCAGAAGTATTTTATGGTATAGATTTAGATTTTGTAAAAGTGTTTTCCTCCTCTATGCAGTCTCTATTTTGTAACAGGCAGAGGATGAACTTGGATGAGGTTTCTCAGATGTCTTATCCTAAAAGTGTTGCTTGCTGAAAAGAAATGTAGAAAATGGTCAGTGGAAGATGAATATTAAGCACAAGGTATATAGGTAAGCCTGGATAAAGTGGGCATGACTGCCATCTGTTAAGAAAACAGCTTTCAATATTATGTTTCCTGATACTTCACATTTTACTACTTGAAACACAATTTTTTTAAAAAAGTCTTTTAGCTCCTTCCTTTAGGAAATTGCTTCTTTATTCTCACGTTCAGAAATTCATTAAGTGCATTGTACAGAAAATTGTGGAAAATGTCTTAAGTGTCAGGATGCACTTTATGCTGTGCTATGCATAATTAAGAACAGGTTTCATTAATTTTTGTGTTGTAAGCCATGATGGTTAGAAAAGCCAGTAACAACTGCCAGCGTTTTAGAAGCAAACACAAAAACAATGAGAGACAGGGAAGAGATTATAGAGAGATAGGAGGTGAAGGACAGCACTAGTGGCACTTTTCAACAGTGAGGAAGTTTTAAGGGGAGTCTGCCTTGTTTGTAAACACTTCTGTTCATTGCTTTTTTTTATAGTCTATAATTAAAATCCTAGCTGTTCAGCCGTAGTTCAAGTATAACCAATGCCAAAAATGCTGTGAAGCAACCATGATGCTGGTCTACATTATAAAAATCTTCACGTTGTCGTTTGCTGTCTCTGTATCCTGGTTAGTGACTGGAACTGAAGTGAAAAAATGGGTATACTCATTAGAAGTAATAAATATGGATTGTTAAGCTGTAGCACCCTTTTGTTAAGCTCACGTCAAATTCCTTGGAAGTTATACATTCTTTCATGTTGCTGAGGCATCCTAATAAAAAACTCCAATCTTTTAAACCTTTGAAAATGGGATTGTAGCTGAAACTTTTTTGTGCGTGGAATTTCCTTCATTTTTAATGAAATTCAAATGGAATGGCAGTAGGTTGCAGCAGCCTGAATCTAAATGTAAGATTAGGGCCACGGTGTCTTTTCCAGATCTGTCTGAATCAGCTGAAAATAATACTGCCTCCAGTTTCTCATTGCTGCCTACAGGCTGGTGATTACTATGCGTGCATTTTAGTCAACGATGCACAGTATGTGCACTGCCTGCTGTGACAATTGACTCTACACTGGCGTTCATTATGGAAGGCTCCTATGATTTTGTTTGTTAACTAATTTCTTTTTTTCTGGAGGGGTAGGTTACTTATTTCCAGTAAAAGGACAATAACAAATTGCTTGGGAGCAAGAATATCTTAAGCTGATTTGGTCTTTTTCATAGTGTGTATGAATTTAAACTCTAAGGTATCAGTGGGAGCACTGAGCTACTGTTGAGAGCTATGAAAGTCCTCAGCAGATGTATCTTAACTCTTAGCATTATTGCTGGAGGGATGTCTCATTCTATACTGAGATGCTATGCTATAGTTGGATGGTATAAAAAAGTTCAGTGCATTAAAACTCCATACATCTTCCTGCTGGATCGTCTGTAATAACATTAAATTATTCACAATTTTGTTTTTAATTGAAGCTTCTCTTTTTGATCAATCTCCTAACTTGCTCTTAGATTTTGTTCTGTTGTAGCTCTGTGCAAGAACTGACATGAAAGCACTTACTGGCTTCTGCTTCTGAAGCTTTGGGTTTGCTTTCTTCTTTTTCAAGGTTAGAAGTTCTCCTACCAGCTCTGTCTGAGTAGAGCCTTTAAAGTAACTCTAACAGGATTCAGGTCCTTCTTCAGTGGTTGTGAACTAGAGGAGGAGGCAGCAGTGGTTGCAGGGGCTTGTATTGTTTTACCTGGGAAAAGATCCATTTTATGGCCCCTTTCTTGTGCAGGACATAGCCTGTTAACATAGTTGGAGGCCTTCATCTCTTGCCCGCATCATCTCCTGCTGACCCAGCTATTGCAATTGATTCTTTCCCCTGGTTTTCTTCATTTGGGCGCAAAACACTGCATGTAGTTATGTATCTCACATCTTCCTCTAGGTCTCTTTCAGTTCATCTTTATTCTATGCCTCAAGGATACTGTTGCAGAAAACCTGATCTGTGGAGCCTCTTTCCTGGCTCTCACTGTCAAGGTGTTTGTTACTGTCATGTATATGAATGACCAACTGTATAATAATGACTCATGTATTAAGACAAATGGTGATATACATGTCTTCCAAGGGAATGACTCAGTCAGCAGCTCCTTCTCCCTGTTCTTGTCTCTGCATATGTGTACATGATGTGTTTCCAAGCAAAAGGACAGTCACGGGCATCGTTCAGTCTGCCCTGGAGGAGCTCCATCCCAAGCCTTAACATATTTAATTTTCATGTAAAAGAAACACATTTCTGTGTATGCTTTACATTTGCATTTTTTTTCATCAAAAGGTCAGAGTTAACAAGCTTTTCCTTCTTGGCATTAACAGCATCCATCCTTGCACTTGTAGCACTAATTATCCTCAGTATACCTTCTAAATGTTAATTGTTTCTTGCACTTCTCTAAAGTGTCAAAGTTTGTTCACAAATTGCTGTGTTCAGAAGCATAATGTAGGGAAGTTAGTGACCCTCAACCTAAAATGTTAGAGAAGGTGAACACTGCGCTTGCCAAGCCTGTTCTTTTGTCAAAATATTACACATCTCCTTTGATGTTTCAAGCAATCTTAATATGAAAGACAATCTATAAAGACCTAATCTATACGTAAGCTTGAAAAGAAAGCTGTAGCTCTATCTGCAGCAATTTGTAAAATTATGCTAAACTGATCAAGAAATGTGACATTTCCTTAGTCCATGGTTGTTACACTTGGTAAGGTGTGCAAACAAACATCTCTTTATCTGAGCAAGAACTGAATCTTGTTACCGTGGTCATTAAAGTTAATGAGATTAAATTTTTCAGCTAATAGGCCTACTTAGAAAGAAGAAACACTAAAAGTTCTCAACGTCAAGTGTTGTTTCCCTTGTAACTTTTTTCACGTAGAAATTGTGACGTACACTAAACATGCGTGATGGTATCATGGGGAAAAAAATGGTATCAGCAAGGGGAGAAGTACTAAAAGCTTTTTTAGAAAGTATGTGATGCTGAGGTGTGAAAATTTAAACACCACATCAAACAACAGAGGAGGCGTGTTATGTTCTGCTACTCATTAAGGAAAATGTCTAACTTTCTGCATGAGATTAGAGGATCTCTGGGTTGTGTTTGTTGTTCGTACGTACTCTGTGACATCTTCCTTCAGGCCTCTGTTAGTATGGTTCTTGGGCTGCAGAAACTCTTCTTCCAGTTGTCCTAATTGCTGTTCTACATGAAACTACGGGCGACTGGAGTTTGCTTCTCCATAGTTAAACCAATTAAGTCAGCTGGTTTAATAAAGTATATTGCATGATGTCAGCATTGGGAGATTTATGCATCTGACAGCATTATACAGCTTATCAGGTCATAAAGAGACTGCCTAGTACAGAATTATGTGGATGCCTTCAATGATTTCACAGAAAAGTGATGTATTTTTCCCGATGTGCAGACAGCGTTGTCTTAAGATTTTGAATTACTACATGCTGGCAGGCTGACAGCTGTTTCCACAAGAAGGCTCTGACTTCCAGAACACCGTGCCTATCAAAACTGAATCTAAGAAGACTGTGTGTATTTCAGTAACATTTTATCAATAATGAGTGTCGAGTTTTATGTTTTGTTTTTGAATAAGTCTTGAGACATCGTGGAATATCTTTGTTTCAGTGAGCAAAGCAAAGCTTTAAATAGCAACAGATAACAGTAAAATGAGAGGCAACCGTGCTCGTGCCAAAGCTCTGCTGGTAAGCGTTTCCACTCATAGCAGCCCTGAGACGTGACCATTAGCAGGTGGTCTTTTCCAAAGATTTAGTACAGACTGTGAAATGATACTGTGTGCCTGTTCCTTTTTGTACTGAAAATGGAAAGCCTTTTTCTCTCTTCTATTCACTCGTCATCCTTTGTCTTTGGGCTCATGAAGCCTGCTCTGGATGAATAGCATTTCCATCGCAAGCAGTCTCAGTGCTTCTCTATTACTTGAGGTTGACAGCCCTCCCAGCGCTCATTAGCACTGCTCTGTGCAGTGTGTGTGCTCGCAGCATAGTGTTTGATCACAGCTCAGTAGCTTTTACTTCCTTGACAGGGAGGCTGCGGACCTGTCTGTTCCAGCATCACAAAGTGGTTCCTGCGGTCCCCAGGCTTGTGGCATCTCGGTCATGTGTGTGAGTTGTACTTGGAGCTGGAATGGGGCACGTGGGACCCCATTCCTTCTGGCAACTTGTGCTGAGGAGCATGGAGCTGCCAGCCTGGCCCTGGGCAAGGCGCCCTCCAAAAGGAGCAGGGGGGAGATGAGGAATTAATTATTTAGGACGTGCCTGTGAGCTAGGTCACTTGTATTCGCAAATGCAGTCGCATTCTTGACTGCGATTAGAAGCTGGGTTGAAAAGGTGGTATGACAGCTAACCAATTAACATAATAATGCTGCCATTGCTAATAATTTTTTTGTGTAACTCATCACAAAGGTTTTTTTAACATATCTGTCTAGAATATATATATAGTAAGTTTCATACAAATGCAGTCTCTCACATCTCCTGAGGGAGCGGGGCAACAGTGTCAAGATTAGGCATTTAAAATTAATTATGTCACAAGCAGTATTAAAGTCAATTTCAACGGTGGATATGATGGAAAGGTGGTATTTTTATATATACTTACATTTTAGGATGCATATTGACCTACTTCTAAGCTTATATAAGATCTTTCTAATACCAGGTACTGAATTATTTGCCCCCAGGGTTAGTGAAACTGTAGGTACTTGTTTTGCTTTGGGAAAGCCTGACTAGACCTGACATTGAAGCATGTTCTTCTTTGGTGTCTTACCTGGGATACATAGTAGTGAATTGTTTCCAGGTGGTTGATTTGGTTGTTCTTTTTTTGGTGATTTTGTTGCTGTTGTTGTTTTTGTTTGTTTTCTTTTTGCTTGGAACATGCAGGATGTTCTTTCACTTAGTGATGAATATTATATATGAAAAGTAATCTGGTGTTCAATGCAGTATGTTTGTTGTTTGTCTGGTTTTCTCCCTTTCCCACCCTGTGTCTCTTTTGATTACAGAAGTAGGACGGTTTTGTTTGAACTAAATTTTCCTCTCTTGAGCCATTGAATTAGTATGATTTAATTACTACAGCAGACTCCTTAAGGAAGTAGGTTAGATGGATCTAACTGTTTCTTTGCATCACAGAATACCTCAGAGGATAGTTTATGTTTATGGCCAACGAAAGTGTCTGTTTAAGAGAGGTTGTGATTTGGCTGGTGCCCAGGACAGTAACGGCATATCTGTAGCCTATATATAATTCTTTTTTTGTTTTTGAGCCAAATGAAATTGTTGGATAGATTAAAGCTGACAATTTGAAGTATAAGAGAAAGCCATGAAGGGGTTACTTGGAAAAGACTATTGCTTTCTTTATCCAAGTGGACGTGAGTGAATGTAACCTAATAATTTGATTTTTTTTGAATTTTGACAGAGCAAAGGTTTCAGTGTGGATTATTTTTTAATTCGGTGGAAGTCACTGTGTTTCTTGCAACTCTGACTCAGATTGCTGTCTTGCATTTGCTATGTCCACATGACTTTCATCAGACTTTCTGTTGTTCTTGTTCTTCTATCCACAAAATCTCTATCGACTACAGTTATAGGATGAGATGTACACTTCCAGCTTTGCTGCTCAGTTTCTCCTTACAATGTTCTTTTGATGCTGATTCAGCTCTGAAGCAGCTGTAAGTCTTTTTCTTCTAAAGCCGTAATAACAAAAATAATAGCATAATGTTGATTTAGTACTGCAGATTTCCAGAATTTTCTAAATTTCTGCCTTTCTTCTTTTGTAAGACACGGGATTTTGCTGTAAGCTTATTGCTTTGAGAATTGCTGGAAATGAGTTACGATACTGAGAAGTCATTTTGAACCAGCGCAGTTTTAAAGATTTGAGGACAGTGAGGACAACTTAGGACAGTACACTTACATTTTTTAATAGTCTTCCTGTTGTACATATTGTCCTATGTCTACATCTGCTTTAATTGATTTTGAAAGATAAGGGTCCTAGAAACAGCTGATAAGTAGAGGTAAGTGTTGTTTATGGGTTTAAGGTACAGTAGCTATAAATCGTATTTGACACTCATGTTTTCTTACTTCTTTAAAGCGCACCTGCTGAGGTCATTTGCAGAAGTAGTCTTGGCCTACTTTTGCTGCTGTTGACTCAGTACAGAAGAATTAGGCCGATACTTGTGAAAATTCCTGTCCTAAATGTATTTGAATTTGCCTCAGCCTCACACTTTTAATTTGTCTTTTTGGAATGGACTGAAGTAGCTGGTACTGTCTGGTTCAGAGGAAAGGTGGGAACAAGCATCATTAGTTCTGAAGTCATCCTGTGGCGTGGGGAGGAGCAGAAAGTACTGAACCTGAAGTAAATGGATCGTGATGACCTCAAAGCATGAGAGCACTTCAATTTTAGCTTAGTTTGCATAATCCTGATTGTTATGCCTGCTTTAAAGTCTTAATTGCTCATGTACCTTTGTAACTTTCAGTCCTCCAGGTAATGTAAAATATGAGTCACCCTGAAGAGGCCCAGTCATTGCTGCTGGCAGCCAGAATATGAGAGTCTGTTTGGGATGCAGGATCAGTGTTTTTACACCCTTCTGGAAGCACTGAGTTGGTTATTGTTGAAGGGCAACCATGTTTTCTTTTTTTCTTTCTGAGCTGGAAGGGAATTTTAAAAAAGGAACACAAAGCAGTTGCTGGGGGACACAGCAGTTTTGACAGATGGGTTGGGGTCGGATTCAGTATCACGTATAGTTTCATGTTCAAATTTGGAATTCTCAAGGTAATCATTTAAATTAGTGTGAAACATTAATAAAATATTAATAAGACTTTGGACAAATGGCACACATCATTCTTGCCTTCTTTGGAGCTGTTTAAAAAAAAAAGCTTTTTCTTTGGTCCACTTAGTAAATTAATTTGAAGGAATACAAGAAAATTGGAAAGCCCTATTTTGCAAGTAGAGTCTCAAAATACTTTAGGTGCTCTCTGTCAGATTTATCCTACCTGTCTCCCACCCTTAGCTTAAGCACCCCAGGTTAGGTGGCTGAGTCACCTTCAACTCATTTGAATTCTAGAAAACCGCCTGTCTCACCTTGATTCCAAAAAAGACAAATGACTTTGCCAGAGGAGATCTGAAGTGCTTGGCTGAGTGCCCGAAGTCTACGTCTAGGCAGTGTCAACGTTAGTGAGCAGAGCAGTGCAGTAAAAGTGGGCCTTTTCAGTGAGTCAGTTATGGTGAGTATCCCACACTGGCACCGAGATAGGACTAGTCCGGATGAGCTTGAGCCTGGTGGCATGGACTTAGTGCTGTGAGCACTGGATGCGTTCCTGGAGCATCTTCTGCTTTCCCTTTTCCAAAAGGAATTTGGCGTCCATGCCCCGAGACTGTCCTGCAGATTAACCCAAAATATGATCAGAGGTGATGAGGAGGAGGTTTGCAGAGTAAGCGTTCTTCTAATCTGTTTTGAAATGCAAACGTAGCCACACCTCAGTTGTCTTTAGATTTCACAGAAAAAAAAAAGATGACAGAAATACTCTTCTGACTACACAGCTTCTTTTTGTATTAACGTTGGTGAGACCTCCATTTCGTTTTTCCATTATCTGAAGCTTTCAGGGTGTAACAACTGTGGTATGTTCAGGTGGGTGAAGGGCATCGTGTAATCTGGCATATCATGGGGATATGCTCACAAGGTGCTGATGACAGTAAATGCATTTTGCCGCAAATTAGAGCCCGTTTCTTATCCTAACTCTGCCAATCTCTGCCAAAATGCCAGGTAGAGAACAATGAAAGCTAAGTGCTATATTGATCACTTTAATCATTTTAGACATGGAGCAGGGAAGAGGACTATGCAGCTGTCTGAATGAGCAGTGAACAGTAGTTAAACTCTTGCTGTGTGGCATTTTTGGGAGGATATTTGAACTATGAGTTTACAGAAACCTTTTTTACGTTCCTATCATGAGTGTTTGATCTCTGCTCATAAGTAGAGATATTACATTGAACTGTTTCACTAAATGCATCTTGAAACTAATTAAAAAAGTTATGTTTTATGCTTACTCAATGGTTTAAACCTTTTAGAAGTGCTAGTCCTTGGTGAAGTGCCACACAGAAGTTTATCTTTCAGATAGGAAGAGTCCATACCTTCTGCAAAACACACTCTTCCTAATCTCAGCAGTAATTTCAGTGCAAAACTTGTGTGCAGGGCCCAAATCAGGTCTTGTTATCACATCGTTGTGCTGTTCTGTTTCTCTTAGGTCCTTGCATCATGCTCCTTGGCTTTGTGAGACAGCCTTAGCGGAGCTGCTTTCTCACCTGATTTTTGGAAACTTTGGATTATTTCTGCAGTACTTGAGGCCACACCTCAGGTCTCGAGAAGAGGAGGCTCAGGGGAGACCTTAGTGCTCTCTACAACTGCCGGAAAGGAGGTTGTGGTGAGATAGGTGTCAGCCTCTTCTCCCAGGTAACAGTGATAAGATGAGAGGTAATGGCCTGAAGTTGTGCCAGGGGAGGTTCAGGTTGGATATTAGGAAAAATTTCTTCTCAGAAGGAGTGGTGAGGCATCAGAACAGGCTCCCCAAGGAGTCACTGTCTGTAAGTGTTCAGGAACTGCGTGGATGTGGCACAGAGAGATGTGGTCAGTGGGCGTGGTGGGGCGGGTTGACAGTTGACTAGATGATTATATTGGTCTTTTCCGACCTTAATGATTCTATGGTTCATTTCTTTGCATAGATTTGCTCTGGGAGTAATTGAGAATTTGTAAATAGATAAAATAAATGCCAGCTAAAAAGAGGGTACCTTGGCTGAACTGTGACAGCAAGCTGTATTGCAGAAGAGGCACTGTAGGCTGGAAATGTCTTTGTTCAGAAGTTGGACACCTCAGACAACAGCACTGAGGAGCAACGTTATCTCCAACATAGCGTTGTTGGTATCTTAAATGCAGCAGCAGTTTTTCATGGTTTTTTTGCTTGTTTGTTCTTAAGCCAAACTAGAATTTTTAAACAGAAAATATCTTGCTAGGGATCTTAAAATGCTGCTTCTGTCTGAATAGGTTTTTGTGACTCTTCAAGAAAAATTGAATGGATAACTCAACAACCAGTGAGCTTAGTTCAGGGCTCTTCTGACAATGCAAGCAAGCAGATGGGTTGTGAAGTAGTGCCTCCCTGTTTTGGAAATTACATTTCTCTTATCTGTGGAAGCGTCTTACCTTCCCTGGTGATGGTTTTGCACTATTCCTCATGTGCAAATTCCTTGCCCAAGGCAATAAAATCTTAAATGAGAGACAAAGCTCCTCCGCCACCCCAAGTTTTGTAAAGCATTACCCTTTTGTTATGCCCTCTGTTCCCTTTAAAAAAAATGCTGTTACCATGACAACTCTTGCCCACACTGGATATCCATTATTAGGAATTTCTGGCATGGGTTTTATTTGCATATGCTGCAAACAGCACTGTTATTAAACAGACTGCTGATTGTTCTTCCAGTCACTGAGTTAGATGGCTGATGTGACAATAATTACAACTTTTTGATTCCAGGTAAGAGTGGTCATAAGCAGCTCTGCATAGCTGTCTGCTACTGTGTATTGCTTGTATTATATGTTACTTTGTCCTTACAATCTGAAGCCATGCTTACTTGTTAAAATTCTCAAACAACTTGAAAAAATGTATTTTTTTTTAGTTACTCAACATCCTTTTTGTGACATTTGATTAGATGCTTTCTCCTCATTTTGAGAATGTTTTGATCTTTTTTTTTATATTTAGTGTATCCTGCGCATCTTTATTAAACTTCTTTTTGTCATTGGATTATGAATTTAAGTCTTTAAAATGATGCTTGATACTGTACTTTATCTTCTGCATAAATACTGACTATAACAGCGTGCAATTTTTGCTAGTCCTATTTGATAATAGAAAATTTATCATAAAGTGACTTTTGTATTAATTTCTAGTAGAGTACAGTAGTGCTGTCAGCTTGCATTACCAAAGGCTATATTAAGATTTCATGATTTGTTCTGTGGAATGGCAGGAAGAGACTGTGTCGTATAAATTTGCCATTTTGTTTTTTTTCTTTTTCATTTTAGGAATTTCTATGGGATGCAGATCATGCTACTGGAATGCATTTGGGTAAAGGATGAGTTCTGCATTTCTCTCAAAAGTCTTCCAATACATTTGCTTAATTACCTTTTAATGGCATTCTAAGTGAGCTGATGTGAAACAAATGATCTTGAATCATGAGTGAAGAAAAAAACATTGGAGTATCCCAGAAAATGTTGTCTCCTTCAAGAAGTACTAGCAGCTGCTCCTCTAAGCAGGGAAGTCGACAGGTAATACAACCAAACTGAATGCACTGACAAGATTGGCTGTTACTTTTACTTCTGAATATTGGTGAATTTTTAAAATTTTGTTTTTCTATTGCTTGCTTTACTTGATCACTTCTTTGGTTTCCTTACTCTGTATTCTTTTTTTCTTTCCTTAATAGCACCTTGTTTTTAGTGAAATGCACTGAGCCGGTTTTACAGATATTATCTGTAAAATAACTTATATAAGCTGCCTGAAAAGCAGGGTCTTGTAAAACTGGAATGCTAACAGTCAATCTTTAGAGTGAAATGTTACTGCTGTGGAGGCTTGATCCTGAAATCCCAAGTCCTCCCTGGAAGATAACATTTCTCTGGTAGAATATTGGGTAACAGCTCTGCTTATTTCAAGTTTCCAGGGAAAGGTTTTCATGAAAGAGAATGCATTTTTCTGAACCTTGACAGAGGACACCACATGTTCATGTGAGTGCCTGTATGCTGGTTGTTGTAGTAGAAATGTATTTCAGAAAATACATATTTGTATAATGTAATGCATCTAGATGTCTGATTCTGTATGAAACATGAAACCATACTTTGTCTTCTGCAGAAGGGATCATTTATGCTATTCTTTCAACGTTACAGCAAAGACCTGATTGTAAGCGTTTGTACTTGATGAGTAAGACTGCTGAAGACAGCTTTTGCATGTGGGCAAGAATCACTGACCTGTAGCACTGCTGAAAATTAAACTTAAATACGCTCAGACTATGCTTGCAAAATGACGAGCAATACGCTCAGCATACATAAGCTTTTATTTGTGCAGATGCTAGTTTAATGGAGCTCTTGGAGCTGCTTCAGGTTGAAATGTTAATTGGAATCGAGCATCCAAATCCCCTGAAAGCTTTGGAGACCTCAGCTGCGTGTTGAAAGAGCACCTGCTTTTCTGGGACTTCTGTCCCTACACCTACAGTCACTGCAATTTGTGCATTTTAAAGTGCTGTGCTTGTAAGGATTGCTGTGCATTTTTCGTACACTAAGCAAGTAAATCCTTGCTTTCAGGACACTTTTTTGTTTTTCTTCAACATTATTTTTTTATATCCTCAGTATGAGATTACCTGTAAAAAGCATGATTTAAAACATATGGTATTGTCTGTTCCAGCAGCTCCAGTCAGTCATGTGTTATCACATAGTATTTCAATAATAAGATTTATATGAGCGTGTCTAAATTCCTTGGTGCGTTACGTAGCTGGTAAAATCAACTATACTATGCAGGAGCAATTTATGCAAGAAAATCACTTACTGCCATTTAGTATGATAGAATCTGTAGAAAAGCTGAGGCTTTTGATACTATTGTTGGTGGATCCCATTTCTTACCCATTTTGTTCTCACCTGTACTTTTGGGAGGAAAGGAATAAATCGGTAAGGTTTGGTATCATCTTGTCTGTCCCCAGTTTTTTATTTTTTGATCACCTGTGCAAAAATGCAAGGAATGCCTGACAGATGTGGGAGATGGAACTTGCTGTTTTATTTGTATTCCAGGTGCATCTGTGTTCCTTGTCAGGCAGATGGTTAAGTTGCCTCATACACCTATCAGGTCAAGCTGAATGAAGGTGTAAAGTAGGTTGTTTCCTGATGTATTTTGAAAGCAGTACAGTTCATCTTTCTTCATACCAGGCGTGGTGATAAATATCACCACTTTAATCAAAGTTTCAGTATTAAAATTTTCATGGTCAGTCACTGCAGTACCAAGTAAGTAACTAGATTCTTTTGCATCTAGGCAACCTAAATGAGTCAAATGACTTGTCCATGTTTTCAGGAAGTGTTACCATAATGATAAGCTAGCCTGCACGAGTTGAGGCAGTTCACATGACTTGGTATAAGCTGAGAAATAACTGCTAAGCAAGGCTAAAATTTTTACTTGCTTGCTTTTCATTTATACTCTGAAAATTTAGAAATACTTGATTTCAGAAATAACACGACCTTCTTAGGGTCTTTATGATTTCTCTTTTTTAATAGACACTTCTAATGTTTTTCAGGAATTCTTTAATACTTATTTTACTTACCATTTACTTACCAAATATAATAACTTCCAACCTTATCCTATAACTTTGTTTGCATCTGCTGAAGTGATCATGAGGTCTTAAAGGTAGCCTACAATGCTAAAAAAAAAAAAAAAAAAAAAAAGTTCTAAATTACAATTTCTTTCAGGATTGTCAGCGTTGTATGGGAATTGCTAAGTCACAGCCTGAACTAATGACTGAGCACCTTGTGAAGGGTCACAGCCAGCCCTGGGAGCACAGGTGAAAGCAATTCACCTGTGCAACCCCTCCCTAAGCCTCATTTAAGGGCTGGCTGCCCCAAGGGAAGGATCTTTACCTGGAGAGTAGAGATCTTGCTCCTTTTTCTTCTCAGCCTCTTGCACTGGGAAGTTGGAGATTCACTGACTATGCCCAATATCCAGCTTCTGGTGGATATTGTCAGCCTGGTGGCTGACAAGACTGGGGATGAGTAAGACCACCAACTGAGGGTTATTTGTCCTTTTCATTTGCAAATACCTGCGATACAGAAGATAGGCTGCTGTGCCAGAAGAGTTGACCAAAACAGGCCTGCTGGACTTTGAGAGACCTTCTCCTTCCTTTGCTAAACTTGCTGGCCTTTTTCTGTCAGGTGCAATGCATTTGCAGTGTGAACTGAAGACACTAACAATTAATGCTGTTCCTCTTTGTTCACCTCACCTTGAAGCCTCGTAGTAGGTTGGAGGCTACTGCTATGTCCAACGTCTCCACCCTTCTCTGTCAGTCACTGAAAGGGTTGTCTTCTACAAAGTCACAACTCAGACTGTGTTTTGTGAGAAAGAAAAAATCATTTTGGTCTTTACATTTGAATTGACCGATGTGCAAAAGAAGATATATGGTCATAATTTCTAAGTCTAATATGCTAATGAATTTTTTAAATAAATACAGTAAGGAAAAGCCTTATGACAGGAGAGCTGCTTAAAAATACTCTGTATTCTAAAAAAGAAAATTGAATCATTTCTGCCAATTTTATGAACCGTAACAAATGCTTTAGTTGCAGCTGATGCCAGTCTTTATCCTCCACAAAGCAAGCTTCTATTTTTGGCACTTTAAAATATTCGGTACAACTGACTGCGTTTTATACTGGAAGAAAGTCTGGCACTGTCATCTCTTTCATTTGGGAAGCAGCAAGTGCAAGCATCAGTCTGAGTGCCGTTCAAACTCTTTAACTTCATTCTTTCTCCTGAAATAATTCACCTTGAGGAGCAGTATGGTACACAGTATTGGGGAGAGCGGGAAGGCTTTCATTAAATATAGAAAATGACTACAGTTACCTAATGACAGGCTTATCTCTGGAGACTGAAGTGTATATGTTTTTGGTTTTTTTTCCCCCTCAGCCAGGGAGCATATATGATTCTTCAACTACAGTATGAATTCCCATGCTGATTTGAAATGAGCGTCTTTGAACCTGTGAAAAGTAACAATAGTGCTTCCTCCCACAGCCTTGAGTGAAATCTCTGCCGCAGGCAGCAAATGCAGAATTGATCATTTTGTGCAGATACTGGTCCGTAATAATGCAAAATCTCTGGTGGGATTGTAATCTTTAAACATTACTAGACTGGGCATCAGACTGGGCATTGTTAATGCAATTCAGCTGTCTTTTTTTTTTTTTTTTAAATCGAGGAGGGGGTGCATGTTGTGAAGGGGGTAGTGTTTTCTGGGTTTTTTTTTCCTCAATTTAGCATTATGGTTTGGGTTATCTTTTCCAGTTCCCTACTGTGGAATAAGAATCAGTGAAATGGACCAAAATCTGAATGCTTCCAGAAGCTTTCAGGAAATCCTTTATTTCCAATTTGCTCCTCAACTATTTCAGACAGATGAAAACAGATGCTAACCAACCAGTTTGATTAATTTGTCCTCATTTTAGAGAGTAAGCAGTTTTCTTTTGCTTCTGCAGCTGCTCCCAGCAATAGCCAGCTGATGCTTTTTACTCATTAAATGAGGTGTCAGATATCTTGAAGAACAAAATACTGATCAAAATCATGGTAGGGTTTATATCTTGAACGGATCTAAAAAAAAACCATATATATATATATGTCACAGTGCAATGTTTTGAAAACTGTGGGAGTTCAGAGGCTCGGGTGGGAAAGATCGGTCTCTTCTGGCTAGAAACAGAACCAAGTGCTTGCTGTTATTGCAGTATTGGGTCTTGTGGTTATCCAGCAGTTCCCCAACCTGTTAATTCTCTTGAAATATTCATTGCATTTCCTTGGATAATGAAGTTGATGGAATAGCCTTGTGCTTTTAAAAGTTCTGGATCTATTTCCAGTTCATCTTAAGCTACTTTTTAAATGTAGTTTGCAATTGAAATGTGAGGTTCCCAGATTAACAGAAATGTGAGTAGGAAACTTGCCATCACCTGAGAATTTGGCAAGCCATTGGTCCTACTCAAAGGGAAATGGTGCTCCTACTTCTGCTTTTCTTTCCGTTTTCACACTTTTTCATTGTGAAGGCATTTTTGGCCAGCTCACTGACCAGAAGAAACAGTGAGAAATGCAGATCTTCTTCAGGAACAAGGGAAACCTCTTATGCCTGGACTGCAGAAGCGGCTCAAAGTAAACTTTATTTGCAGTGCAGGCCAGGATGTGCTCTATATTTAAACCTTTTACCCAAACTGTTGACACAGCATGTATTCCAGATGGGTGTACTACAGCTCTACTATTTCTCAGCTGCTTCCTTTGTCTTCACCTCATATGCCCAATGTAGCATGGATCTGTCTAATTTCAGCAGTCTCTTTCTTTCCAAATTTATCCCTATTAAAAAAAAAAGTGAATCTTGATTCTTGCTTTTTTGGCTGTGCTCAAATTTTTCCTAGTCTCCTGCAAGTAGACTGCTCTGTTAACAATATGCTGTGTTTAACCTTAAGCAAAGACTGTGAGAACTGGATCCAAAGTTCAAGAAATGTGATTCATTAGGCGTAACAATAGGAATACTGAAAAGGTCCTACTGTTTGCTAGTCTTGACTGCTATCAGGTTGGTTTTCAATGGAAAAATTGTTTTGCTACTGCAGTTTAATATATTTTGGATAAGGCAGTGGAAATAACTTGCTTGGTAATCACGTAATGCAGTTTTTAAATTCTTCTGGCTAATTTCAAGAAGGAAGAAACAAAACCATAAACATGTCATTCTTCTTAATCGTCTAAATGTTCCTATTAGTTTTTAATTAGAATCATCATTCACTTGTTCCATCAGGTTTCATTACTTTTTAATGTTTACCTCTTTTCAAGTCCCCAGTTTGTAAATGTCTCATGTCAATATTAGTTTTTTATTGGCTCATTTGCAGAACATATTTCCCAAGGAGAGGAAATTTTATCTACCTGTGGACAGTGAGTAGCAGTAAGTTCAGCTGTTACTGACTTAATATAAATTGTAGCATTACACTATACTTGATGATGTTTAAAGAGGCTGCTCAGTCATCATAACTCCTAATGCCAGTAATCACGAAAGGGTTGATAAAATAATCTTTAACGAGAAAAAAATCCAGACTCACTATAGGAAGCATTTGGCAGCCAAGTATTTCCATTTACGGTAGAAGAGTTGGTGGAATATCCTTTCTTTATTGCTTTCAAGGTTGGAAGGCTCTGTCAAAAAAGAAAACAAGTCCTTAACTGTGGAGGCTTATAGCTGCTTTTGTACTTCAATAGCTGTCAAGCTGCAGCTAGCAAGCAGTAGCTAACTGTCATTACAAGGGCACAGGCTGGCTCCGCTTCATTCTCTCACAGCTTCAGCCCACAAAAGACTCACGCTGCTGGTGTCTTGCAGCAGAGCGTGCACTGTTGTGGTTTGTGATGGGCTGATATGCTGGCAACAGCCCAGGAAGCCTTCTGCCCTCCATTCAGCACATTAACTCCTCATGTCTGAGTAGCTTCTCTCTTCCCTGACATCGTAGTAAATCACCCCTAGGCAGGAGAGAATCCATGATTATTCAGAATCCTAAGTGAATCCCAAGTTGAGAAACATGAATAAAGAATATAAGAGTATAATGTTTGGTTTCAGGAGGAAAAATACAATTTCATGACTACTATTGAGGAATAACGTTATTTAAGTAGCTGTCAAAATATTCTAGGTTGGTGGAATTAAAGGAGCACAAAATGCGTGCCGTAATAACTTCATTTAGAATGACTGCAGTTTTGACTTACCTTCAGGTGGAAGAACTTCTGTCTGGAGAAGAGGAGGCTCAGGGAGACCTTATTGCTCTCTACAACTACCTAAAGGGAGGTTGTGACGAGATGGGGGTCGGCCTCTTCTCATATGTAACTCGTGGTAGGACTAGAGGTAATGGCCTCAAGTTGTGCCAGGGGAGATTCAGGTTGGATGTTAGGAAATACTACTTCTCTGAAGGAGTAGTCAGGTGCTAGAACTGGCTGCCTAGGGAGGTGGTGGAGTCACCAACCCTGGAGGTGTTCAAGAAACGTTTAGATGTTGTACTGAGGGACGTCATTTAGTGGGAAATATTGGTGGTAGGTGGACAGTTGGACTGGATGATCTTGAAGATCTTTTCCAACCTTGGTCATTCTGTGGTTCTTTGATCGCTGAGTGATCTGTAGAGTACTGAATGATGAAAGCGGGTCAACACCATTTCTGATGCTTGCACCCTCTTGTGTAGGATTGACAAAGTGAACTCAAGTCAGAGAAGCTTTGCAGTTTGTTCCATAAAGTGCAGTGCAAGGAAGGTAATAACAAAATAGTGGAGTGCTGCCAGTAACATGTTGGAATAAGAGATCATGTTGCTTAAGCTGTTTAATGAATGTGTTTTTGAAGATGGTTTGCCATTTTGTCTTTGTACCCTAGTAATAGGCATATATAACCTGATGTAACTTCTGTTGTTTTATTTTTCGGGCTGAATTTGAATGATTCTGGAGATGGTTAAATGAGTACAACTAGTGCCTTTGTTCATTTTTGTTTTAAAGTTTTTGGGTCAGTCAAATCCAGGGAGGGGAAAGGGGGATATTTTGCTTTTTAGCTTAAATGAAAAGGACTGCAAATACTCACTTGTGTAGCATTCTGTTTCCACCTAAGTGTTTCACAGTGGTCCTTTATGTTGTTAAATTCTACAGGTTACAGTATTTCTCTTTTTCATATATATATGTATATATAGCAATGGAACAAGCACATGACATTTTCTGGCAGTTTTAATAATCATGAATCTGTGAAGTCTCATGGTAGCTCGTGATAAATCATTCATTAGGCTTCCGATCAGAAATCTTGCAACTTATGTTAGGTGGTCATTAGCAGTTTTCCCACAGAAAAGAATTGTAAAAAATGCTCTCTTCTGTTACATTGTTGCAGAATATTTCATACAAGGCTTGCTGATGGCAAGACAGACTCTTTTAACTAGAGATGTATCTGATGAAAGTGAGGGAGTATTTTTCTTATACTCCGCCTTTACATCATGTTCCTTCTAATACTTCAGATAGCTAGCTTCTTAGCTTTTTCTTTTTCCCTTTTCTTACAAACTGCAGCCTTCCTATGAAAAAAAAAATGCAAAACTATGAGTTATCTAGTATAGACAAAAAAAGTGCTATAGTCTTCATTTTCAGAGTCATTTATTTCTTTTTCAAAACCTACAAATATATGCTTTTAGCATAGGCTGTTTCTGCACATGACAGCAGAAATCTTTTTATGGTAAACTGTGACTAGGCTGTGGCTGTACATGACGGGTATAGGTATGTACAGGTAAATCATAGAATGGCTTAGGTTGGAAGGAACCTTAAAGGTCATCTAGTTCTAACCCCCTGCCCGTGGATAGGGTTGCCACCCACTAGATCAGCCTGCCTCAGCCTACTCCAGCAGCTCCACATCTGTTTTGTCCTGGGAGCCCCAGGCCTGGACACAGTACCCTAGATAGGACCTTGCAAGGGCAGAGTGGAGTGGGACAATCGACTCCCTCTCCCCACTGGCCCCCCCTCTTTTGATGCAGCACAGGATACAGTTGGCCTTCCTGTCTACTAGAGCACGCTGCTGGGTCATGTCCAGCTTGTTGTTCACCGAGACCTTCAAGTCCTTCTCTGCAGGACTCATTGAGAAGAGTTCTTCTCCAGGTCTGTACATGTTTAGGATAGCCCTGGCCCAAGCGCAACACCTTACTCCTGGCCATGGGTACCCCATTAGGTTCATATGGGCCCACTTTTCAAATCTGGTCGTATCCTTCTGGAGATTATCCCTTCCTTCTGTTGTATCAACTGTACTGCTCACAATGGCACGCTGCTGGCTCATGGTCAACCTGTTTCACCAGAATACCCAGGTCCTTCTCCACAAAGCTCCTTTCCAGCAAATCAGCCTCTAAACCTGTACTGATGCATGTGGTTATTCCTCCCCAGTGTAGGACTCTACATTTGCCCTTGTTGAACCTCATAAGATTCCTCTCCATCCTACTCTCCAACCTATCCAAGTCTTGCTGAATGACAGCACAGCCTTCTGGTGTGTTAGCCGCTCCTTCTACCTTTGTGTTATCGGCAAACTTGCTGAGGGTGCGCTCTGTCCCTTCATCTGGATAACTGATGAAGATGTTATGTGTGCTTCTTCACAGCATAACTTTTATTCAGGATTTTTCCATCCTTTAATTTCTTATCTGATAGACAAATGTTGATATTAGATGACTTAAAGAAGTGTCTTATTTAATAACATCACATGTTTATTTTACTATGGCACTGTTACTAGTTACAATATCTTACCTTTATTACTGTAGACATCCAGGTAATTAGGTGCTGAGAAAGTTGTTGTTAATGATGGAAACCCTGTAGTTTGACTTTTTACTCATCTCAGATCTGTCTTAACAATTCTGTTAGTTGGAAGAAACAAGATCTAAATTTATATTTTTTGTTTAAGCAGGACAGCTGGGAAATTGTAGAAGGACTCCGTGGAGCAATGAATTGTACCCAGGAACCACAGAAACAGGAAGGCTGCTTGCTGAAAAAAAGAAAATGGCCTTTGAAGGGCTGGCACAAGGTAATAAAGGAATGTCTGCATGAAAGCCTGGTGCCACGAAAGTGTAACTTACTGAGTGTGTTGTTACTGGGGGGAAAAAAAAAAAAGCAGGGAAAAATGTTCTCCAAATAAATGTGTGTGGGTGTTTGAGGTGGTGCTTTTTCATTTTGTTTGGGGTTTTTTTTTGGCTGTTTGTGTGATTTTTAATTCTCTTCGTTTCTGATTGCAGAGATACTTCTTTTTGGACAGAGGGATTTTGAAGTATTCTAAATGCCAAGCTGATGTAAGTGATTTGAAACCCCTTAATGCCAGTATAAGGTAACAACAGTATTTTATCTGAAATAATTCCATATTGATAGTAAAGAGGAGTAGAGTTTCAGCAGCTCTTAAGAGTAGATTGAATGCAGACAATGATGGTCAGAGCAGGTAATGTCCATCTTGCTTTATTCTAGGGTTATTGTATTCTTTTTTTCTGCAGATAGAGAGAGGGAAGCTTCATGGCTGTATTGATGTTGGACTTTCTGTCATGTCTGTAAAGAAATCAACAAAATGTATAGATTTGGATACCGAAGAGCAGATATATCATCTGAAGGTAAGTCTTCAACATTGTTTAAACTTTGCTCCCCAAACTGTAGTAGTGTAACAACATTAAGGCTGTATGGTGGAGACCACATTTATTTTTAGCAGTAGGAGGTCTATTAGTTTCACTAATGGCTTAATTTTTAGTCTCAACAGACTAAAGTTTTACACTTTATAACTTGAGAGGCTTTACCATACTGTTCCAGTCAGGTACACGATTACATTTTTTAGTAGCTAAACCTTGACGAAACCTCGAAACTGGCAACTAAGAAGTAACAATTTTTGTTTATATTGCTTTTTTCTCTCTAGAAATTTCTAAGAAGCGTGTTCTGCATTGCAATCATAGCTCTGTTAACTGAGGTTTCTTTTTTTGTTTTTACTTTGTCTAGTGACTAATTTTGTCATGCTTAAACTCATGCATAGTGTCTTCTAGTAGGAGCATATTTAGAAAAACTTTCCTGGTATTTTGCCAATAAAAGTCAGTCAGGCTAGCTGTCTAATGAGTACAAGATATCTTAATTTCTTTGTTAGCAATCTTGAATATGGGTGTTATAATATCTGAAATTTTGTGTAGGTGAAATCTCAGGAGCTGTTTGATGAATGGGTAGCAAAGCTTCGTCATCACAGAATGTATCGTCAGAATGAAATCTCCATGTTTCCTCATGACGTCAATAATCTTTTCTTCCCAGTATCTACTACTGTGGACTCTGGCCCTGGTGTGTGTGATTCGACTCCAAGTAGAAAGGTAATAATGATGATTTATAAGCAGTGAGCTTTCATCAGTGATTAAATTAGCCTGATTTGTTCTGAAGTAAAGAGCATAATGAAAATTTGTATGGGTTTAAGTTACGGTCTAAAATATTTTGCTCTATAAAGAGCAAAATAATATTACTTATAAATTTGCTCCCAACTATTTTTCTCTGTGATGCTGGTAAATTTTTTAATAGTGTCTCATTGTTTTAAAGAAGTAAATTAAATTTTCACAGTGACTTTTAAAACAGGATATTGAGTTAGAATCCTCATAATTCTTGACAATATATCATAATTTGACTGATACATGCTGGTGAATGTTAAGTCACAAAAGAGCACTCAGCTATATATATGTTTTTCCCTTTTCTCAGATTTTCGTTTTTCCCTTAGCTAATAAAACCTCTTTGTTTTTTCCTCTAATACATCTGACTGTACTTAACTAGTAGATAGGGATTATTGAACAGCTCTAACCTGTGACTACTATTTACGTTTTGTGAGGTAGCCTCACAAAAGAATGATTTTATTCAGCACCTGAACACAGTCTGTCTCCAATGGTTTGCATATTGACTGGCTGATGTTCACCCAAAGAAATGCTTCTGCTGTAGAGTAAAACCAGACCTCTTCTGAAAAACATTTTTTTAGCAATATTGTGCTCTACCTACTGTATCTGCTTTCTGCTTCTGTCAACTCCACAAATATCTCTTATGCAGCAGTCACCTCTTTGTTATCCTACTGTCTAAGGTATTCTTTTCTCTGGCTGTATTGCTGTACAGTCTGAGTGGGCTTATTTCACACTGCATGTAGTTCAAGAATTTTCTTCTTCTGGTTTGACGGGTCTCCTGAGCAGTCAGCAGCACATTTATCATTGTGTACTGAGGAGTCTCCATCTGTCACATTTTAGGTGGATGTTTAGGAGTGCTTTGTCAACTTACTCAGTATTCTTTCTCACATCTTTTCTGCCTCCAAAGACACAAAGTATAGTGCATCCTCTACTACTAACAGTAGAAAAATAAACAAACAAATAAATGTAGGAAAGAAATCTGGAGTGCTTACATTTCCCCTTTTTACCCTGAAAGACCATTAAAGGTGAGACAGCATCTCTTATTTAGCTAAGCGTGCGTCTCTGGCTTGATAGAAGTGTAGTAGTTGCATAAGACTAAATCTGTGCTGCATTAGAATGGGGGTTGGATAGCTGTAATATCATTTGGAACAATGTCATTCTGAAGTTTAACTGTAGCTGCATGTAGCTTTAGGTCTGTCTAAAACATCCTGAGATGGGAGGTTTGTTGCTTTCGCAGGACAATGCTGTAGCTGAATGACAATTTTTTACCAAGCACAAACACGTGCCTGAACTACTTTTTGTGGTGGCTGAAAGAGAGAGGATCTGTGCGAGCCGGCAGCTGAAAGAGCAGACTTGCCCTGTGGTAACAGCAGCGTTCTGCAAAAAACCATCTGCATGGCTTTGTGGAGTCAGTGCCTCTGCGGCTCTGACAGCCATCTCTTCTGTGTTTGCAAGGAAATGGAAAACCTTCTGGGACAGTCTAGTTCTTTCCTCCCACAAGACAACTTGGATAGAAGAGGGAGAACAATATTGAGAGCAAAAGTAAAACATTGCAGTGCCCGTTATATATCTATGCCTTTGCTCTCAAAAAATAAATAGAAAAATAAAAAGGATCTATGTGACCAGCATATCTAAAATCTGTGCTTGCTGTCAGGAAATTAACTATTTCTTCTTTAGTGTGAAAGACACTAATTCACTTTTAATTTATTAATCCAGATTTGCACTGCAAAGAAGCCCTACTGATTTTCATGTGAAAAATAGAAGGGGATAGTTCTTAAGCTGCAGTTAATCACCTTAGCTCTGCTGAAGCTAAATGGAGGTTTGCCAATTTACACCAGCCCTAGGTTAATGTTAGTTGTTATCAATCCAGCAGTCAAATTATTTTGAGGAAAACATAACAAGTGAACTTTGCATTGCATTTTATTTGCTTTTAGAGACATCTCGTCAATTTTTGCACTTTTAATAAAGTTGTTAGGGGGTGAGTGTATGCATCTATGTATATTTATCTGGAATTCTTGGATTCCAGTACTTAGCATAATTTCAGTTGTAATTGGTATAGTTAACTGGAGCTTTACAAACTCTTTCTTGCCTGTTTCTTAGCAATGTCTTGTTTCTTTGCTCCTAATTATGCCCTTTGTGTATATATTCTGGAAGAGAATTGGTTATTTTGCATGAGATAAACATGGGATTTTTCTCCCAACATGTCAATGCATTGCTTGTCTTTAAATTCAGTGTACTTGAGCTTTTAAAGGTGCTGGAATTGTTTATGTTTACATGTATAGATGACTGCACCTCATACTGTTTTATGTAGGAATAAAACAGCTGAACTGCATAGATAATTTAAAATCAATTATGCATATTAATTCTTCCTGCTATTACATGATATATAAATTGATATGGTACTGAATGACATCACCTAGATGGTATTCTGTAACTCAAATTGAAGCATGAATTATAATCTTTAAAAGACTAACTATAAAAACAGCAACAGAATGGCATATAGATGATGTTTCATGTGAATAACTTTAAAACAAGTACTACCTGAGTTTTGGTAAAAGGCGAGCACCTTTTAAAAGCCTGTCTTTTAGAGAAGAGCCAAACAATTTAGTCAGCTTTTCTCATCATCAGTGAAGTGGCCATGCAATGGCAGTTAAGGTGAAACAGCATTTTAAGAACTGATTTTTAAATAAGATGCTGACAAAGTACTGCTTTGTGAAACTTCCTGATGTATGTATTAGTAAAAGGCAAAAGGTTTAATAAGGTTTAAAAAAATAGTTACACACTTGTATGGCTACTATTTGTTGTTATGTTAGAGAAGAAAACAGCTTTATAACCAGTGCACAGTGGCTTATAGTACTGGGTGGAAACTTATTTCTATTGGAAACTACTTAATTCTACTGCTCAATAAGTTCTTACTCATAGCTCCCAGTGTTTCTTGTAGTATCTGATCGTGAGCACTACTGAAAGTTTGAAAAGTATCACTGAGACATTGCAAAAATGATGGTCTTTACTGAACTAAGACGTATGTCACACATGTATTAAGGTCTATCAAGCTAAATCCATGCTAAAGTCATATGACCTTGAGTAAAATTTTTAGAAAGCATCTAGGATCGTGCTTTCTTCACTGAAAAACAGCTCTAAGCAAATATATGCATGTTACATTTTAGTTACCTTGGGTTTCTTCAGGAGGCATATAAAAGGAATAGAATGTTCTGTTTTGATTCTGTGCCACGTATGGTGCTTTAAATGTATTAAATTGATTTAATTGATGCAGAGCTTTGCCTTTCTTCAAGGTTCAGTTTTTCCACAGAATTTTATAGTTCCTTTAGTACGAGCTTTTGTACGTTATATGTCCTGGCAGTATGCTTGATGACTGTAATGCATCATCTAGTTCATTCACATTTATTTACCACCACGCTGTTGATGCCTTCAGTCCTTGTCACTGATCGTGGACCCCAGTTGTTGCTTGTCAAAATTTGTCATTATAACTTTATAATATTATTTGTTAATAATTTGCTTGTTTTTCTCTGGAACAGACAGGGAGCTTGACCAAACAAAACTCGCTGTCAGCTGGTGGTAACTTGTCATTTTCCTTTTCGAGTAATGAGTCCAGGATTCCATCTTGGCTACAGTCTTCTGAAGACATGGAAAAATGCTCAAGAGGTAATGATATTTGAAGGAAGATGGAAATAAACTAATATTTCCCTTACTTCTTGACAATGACACTACAGTAGCATTAGTAGTCATTAGTTTTTTCTGAAACAAGAGGGAGGAAAGGGGTAGTTGTTGATTTCCTGCCTACTTACTTATTTTCAAAAGAGCTAGCGAATGAAGAGGGTATCAGTTTTGAGGATCTCTTAAAGGAACTTATATATTCCAATATATTTTCTCTTATAAACTTCACCGTTGTTAGTAAAACTTGAACTGTCTTAAGCTGGCTTCCAAATCACCTTCTGTTTTCATGCTTTCCTAAAATAATGAAGATCTTTTTCGTGTTGGTGAAAATGTCTGTATGATGCATATTTTCTCCCTACCAGGAAGTGCTTCATCTCTAGCTCTGCATGAACTGTTGAGCCTCAAAGCCTGTGGCATTGTTACCCTCTCCATGAGTAACTAGTTTGGGTAACTAGTCCCAGACTGCAGTAACTCATATGTTATCTTGTATTTCTCCAACCAGCTGTGACAAAACACCATATATCACTGTACTGGCTCTATAAAGGCATTTCAGTATTTTGAAGGGAGAAGGATACAGACTATTTTAGCTGGTTGTCTAATACTCTGGTTTTTCTCAATTAATAACTTAAGCCAGCTACAATAAAAATAAAACTAGCCTATAAACAAAAAACTTTCATTATATTTGTTACTTCAGAGCAACTGAAAATATTCTCTTGTTCTAAACAGATCTCTCCACTTGTCACACATATTTACTGGAAATGAACCAGCTGTTACAGAGCATGGATGTCCTTCACAGGACATATTCAGCACCTGCTATAAATGCTATGCAGGTTTGTTGTTTAAAAACCAAAAAACCCCTTTTCCCTTGCTATCTAAAAACCAACCCCAAATTCTAAATGATCAAGGTATTTATTCTTTACTTTGCTACTTTTATGACAATCCGTATTTTGTCTTCCTTGTTATTAAAAGGTTGGACCTTTTGAAAGCCCAAAGAAGGAAAAGAGAACACATAGGAGGTGGCGATCTAGAGTTGTTGGGAAAGAGGCTAAAGGAACATTACAGGTGACTTCAGTCCTTTCAGTAGCCTATCTTTTCTTCAAATCTTACTTACTGATAATTTCTTGGCATAACCAGTTTAGGAAATGCGTCCTTTTGAAGCACTGTCCTATGCTGACTCATTTTAAGCAGTAATGTAATAAACAAAGCACAAACATGTCCTTGTTGAAATCTGCAGTAGGATCTGTACTAATTTGTTCAGGAGATAAACCTGTCTTTTACCCATTTTTCCAGTTTGTCTCCAATTAGGGGCATGGGAAGGGTGTCTGGTAGTTTTTTTTTCTTTTTTTAGCAGTACCTATTTTTGCAAATTCTCCAGGTAGTTTTGCTCATACTTGCATCCAGTGTGCTTGTCATTAGACGCTTATGCAATAGTATTTTTTCCTCTGCTTATATGTTACAACTCTCAATGGCCTTGTTTCTTGGAGTTTTGCCAAATCTCCAACTATGAAATCTTGGGCAAAATTTTATCAGTGTTTTCATCCATTCTAAGCCTGTTGGTAACTGAAGGTAGTACTATTGGTTTTGGTGTTCCAGATAGGGACAATTAAAAATAAAATTCTTTACGGTTAGTTTGAAAAACAAGACAGATACAATCACAAAGTACTGTCCTCCTTACAGGTGCCTTCAGTGTTTTCTGCCCCTATGAGACTACATGCTTCCAATCCTAACTTATCTACAATAGATTTTGTAGAAGAGAAAAACTACTCTGATGGCTCTGAAACATCATCAGAATTTACTAAAATGCAGGAGGACTTGTTTCATATTGCACATAAAGGTAAATGAAGTCTGTCTTTCATATTTAATTTTATATCATCACAATTTAATATGATTTCTGAGAGCAGGTCCTGTTTAATATTTAGGAAAAGCATGAAACACCCTCCCTTTAGTTCCCTTGCGGAATTACGAATGCTGATGTCTTGAGTCATTTGAAAAAAATGACTTTATCATCCTATTTTTATTTTTCATGAAGGACCTCCCTTTGTTTAATGTGCTAAAAACCTAGATTCTGTTTGTTGCCTAAAGGAGAAAATTCCCACTGCTGTAAATACAACAGCAGATTATACTCTTTTGTTCACCTGTATACGTGTGTAAATGAGCACAAGGATGTTTATATATTAAACTTAGTTCACTGTATTTCAGAGTTTACCATTTGCTGGTGATGCAAAGGTTGCTATGGTAGTAACCTATTTTTAGTGAATGCATAAGAGTAAAATCATGTAAAGCAGCTGGAAGGGCAGCTTGACTATAAATGTTTTGTCTCTTGAAATCATTCTTCATTAGCAATACTTTGCCCTGTTACCCTCACACCAAAAACATTTTTATTGCTTATGTAATCTTGGTGAGGACGGCACTTGGACATTTATGTCTGAAAGACTTTGGGAAGTGTAGGTGTTGCTCCTTTTTGCACAAGATAATGAGTTGATGTTATCAGTATGCATTCTTTCATCGTTTTACCCTCTGGTGCCAATGTATCTTGATTCCATTATGGAAGGAATGTATTTATTTTAGCAGTAAGCTTTATAAAGTAAATTATAATCAAAACTGATGCATATTTTCTGAAACTAGGAAAGAGGGTGGGAGCGCAGTTGGAAAAGTTGCTGTCTACAGGAGCACTAGAATTCTCCTGCTCAGGATCATATTAACTAAAATGTCTGTGTCACGAGTTTTGATTGAACTGAACCATGCACTAAGGGGACAAAGGACTACGTACTATTTAATACAGTATCATTTTACTAACAATACAAAGATTTTATTTTTTCAAAAGCTACTTTATACCACCACCCTTCTGAAAAAAAGAAAACTTACGCTTTAACATTTGGTACAGCTGAAATGTATCATTGGTACTTTATTCTGTAACAATTCTTGAAAATTTTAGTATACCAGCTATTAAATGATATATAAGGTCAATAGAGATTCTGGTCATGTCTCCTATATGTGAAAGCCTAATGTAAAATAGATTGTAATGGACATATCTTCCTCTTCACCCCCTGAGAGGTTGTTAGATTTCTTCACATAGATTTAATTAAAAAATTGGCTTTGATAATGGTTTCTGATGATGAAATACAGTTTAGGATTATTTTCTTCTTAAGTTATGTTACCTGAGATACTCAATGAGGTAGTAGTTGTTATTCAGGTTAAATCTGAGAGATATAAAAGATGTCTTTATTCTTTACTCTTTCCATGCATCCACACTCAGATTTTTTTTATCTCCATTTCACTGGTAAATTCCCTAATTAAATTTTTGCATTGCCTGTTCTTGTGATTTTTATTATAAGATGTGAATAGTCCCTCAAAAATGTGCTGGTTCTGCAGAATGATGTATGTTGAAATACTACATAAACAAACATTACCTAAGTTTTTATTCCTTGTAGTTATATAAAAGATCAAACATCTCAAGAACAGCTTGCATGATCTATTGTCTGATTTGAATGTTTCAGGCTAGTGAAATGAATTCAGAAGTAGAAACACCATCACATTCAGGATCTGAGCCTTTGAGTCAATAAATCATCTAACAAACTGAAATGTCATTGTACCCAAATGAGATAAAATGAATCACCACAAGTTAACTTGTGGTGAAACTACTAACCCTATACCTGTGACACTGTATGTGTTATAGCTGCCTTCTTGATTTATTTATTTTTTCCTTTTGTCTCCTCTCCCACTGAAATTCATAAGGGAATGTGGAATAGAATCATGACTATCTGAAGATTCAAGCTAATTGGGAAACAAAAGCAAGTGAAGAGCAGACGTGGTTAGTTAGCTGTATTGCCATCTGTCACAAGTAATCAAAGCAGTTTTGACTGTGGCTAATATAGTCAACGTGTTAGCATTTACCATAAACATTTCTGCTGGTTTAAAAAAAAAAAAAAATCTGATAACCTTGAATAATATACTATGCTAGATCTCTCAAGCTAAAATCTTGTTTCTATCACCATAAATGATGTTTCATTGAAGTTTAACATAACTGGTACGTGTACAACTAGTAGCTGTTTTTAACTTTTTTTTTTTAACAAAATGGTTCTAGTTTACTTCACCTTGAAGTCAGCTTTCAGCAGCATATCTACAGAGAGAGAAAAGCTGAAGCAGATGCTGGAGCATGAGGCATCGTCGTCTCCATCTGCACAAATAGTTGGCTTGAAGAATGCCTTAACGTCTGTAAGTGACACGCTGAAGTTCAGCAAGTTTCGCTGTCACCAGTTATTTCTTTTAAATTTTATAGTAATTAATTTGTTTTGTTAGTGTCTGTCCTGTGGTAAAATTTGCAGAATTGAAGCATAATAAGTCTTGATTATAGATGGTGTTTTATGAAGACTCTCTTTTCTAAATGGTAAAGGTACTGTGAAATCATGAAGACTTGATAAATTTATTTAGGTGCATAGTATATATAATCCATATTCTTTGATGCTAAGTATGAGGGCTGCTCTGTGACTATGAGTCTGCTCTGTATGGATCAATCACTCCATTCTGGTAGGCTGCAGATTTTCTTTTCCTACATGGCACCAAATATTCACTATAACTTGGCACAAAATAAAAGGAGCAGCTGAAGGCACTCTGTCCTTTCAGTTGCACCAGACCTTCGCCACTCTGCACCAAAACACTGAGAAACAAACTCAAGTACAGCTTGTTTATATTGGCTTCCAACTTTATCCATTAATCGTCTAAAAGCAGCAGTGGAGCAGTTAGAACAAAATCCTAAATGACATAAGATTTTGCTCTTTAAAAAGTTGGTAGGATTTGCTTGGTACGCTTTTTGCAACTGAGACCAGTTCATGTTGAAATACATCAACTAAATAGTGACCCAATTTCAGAACAATGAGGGCCATCATTACCATGCTCTTAAAATTTCAGTCTGTTTCAAATTGCTAATCAGAGGCAGGAGTGACTCTGGCTAAATGTGGTATAAATAATCTTAAATTTAGTTCAGTATAAAAATTGCTTTGTTTTATAAAAGCTGTATATGGTTATAGTTTTTCAGTTTGAAACATGTTTCTTTCCCTAGACCAGTAGATGCTTCAATGTCTTCATAGAATTTGGAGAAAACTGAAGCTTGTTGCATAAAACTATATTCACTCATTTGTTTTTGGCTTTCCAATGTTCCACTTGGGACATCAGGATAGGTGACTTTCATTTTTCCAATGCTATTCGCTTAATATTTTAAACTAAAAAATCAGTTTTGAGGTTTGTAAATGGAGCAAACACTCAGCCAAACCTGGATTCTTTTTCTGAGCAATGAAATACTGTTTGTCTTCATCCTCTAAATGTCTTTTAGAAATTATGCTCTTTGCTCTTATTTGTTATTTAGTAACTCTTCTGTAGCTCATCCAGATGTCATTTCTGAACTTCGGCAGTTTCAGCAGAAGTTAACATCTATGTGAAAGCTATTCTTAGCCTTTAGATCTGTAAAGCTGTGATGCCAACAGAAATTTTCTCATCATACACAGCAGAGGTCCTGTAGGAGAAAAGAATGAACTTCCTCTGAAGAGTTCTGGAAGCAGAACTATGATAAACTCAACATAGTTCTAAGACTGTTCCTCTCCAGAGAGTCTTGTACTGGTGACTTTAAGTTAATGTTTGTTTTTTATTTCAATTTTTATTCCATTCATGAGGAACAAAAATCATACAAGTTGAAAGCTATCAACTATCAGGCTGTTTTGCTCTTATTGATCTGGCAGGGGAAGAAATCGAAACAGATTTAAAGTGCATAAAATACATTTTACAAAATAAGTATCTCTGCCTTTGCTTTTCCCTCATTAACGTGCTATCCTTGACCTACACACAGTGAATTGACAAAAGTGAACAGAAAAAGTAAGTAGAAGGAAGAAAGAACAATAGAAGAAGATAGCTACAGTAGAAGGAAGAAAGTAATTTTGGCATGCTATAGAGGAAGGCTATGTAAGTTCTTTATTGTATTAATTTGATGATGTGGGTATAATATATAAGATTGTCTACTTGAGCACTTGACACAGGAGTAATAAATGCCAGTATGGTGAATCCAGACCACACAAATGTAAAGCTAGAGAATACTTTCTCCCATTCACCATCACTTCAGACCTACTGTCTTTCCTGCTCCCAAGACTACTTCCAACAAAAAACACCATCAAAATCAGAATTGGACAAAATGAATGTGTGTAAACTGCAGCATTCTCCACATTCTAGTATTGATTCAGATCGCAGAAGTGGACAGTAAGTCTTCAATCCATCGTGATGGATTGTTGCTTTTAATTTTTATTTTCTACCCAACTCAACAGTCACAATTGAAGAGGGAAACAGTGTTTTGTAAGGGCCGTGGGAGCATCTTCATTTCTGTACTGTAATTATTTAAAATGATGAGCTTGGCTAGACTTGCATTGCAGTACAGGAACTATGACTCAGAGGCTTTTTTCTTTTTCCTTTTATGGTTAAAGTTAATAACACAGGTTATTTTCATTGCAGCAGGGGTATGTTCTCTTCCTACTCTGAGTGACACATGACCATCAAATGCACTCAACATGAATAACTAATTACCAGAGTGCTGTAGAGGTTTTTTTTCTTATTTCCATTAAAAGGGTGTCAGGACACACATTATGTTCAGTTTTGGGCACCTCAATACAGAAAGGACATTAAGGTGCTGGAGCAGGTCCAAAGAAGGGCAATAAGACTTGTGAAGGGCTTGGAGAATATGCCCTACAAGGAGAGACTAAAGGAACTGGAGCTGTTTAGTCTGGGGAAGAGGAGGCTGAGGGGAGACCTCATTGCTCTCTTCAAATACCTGAAAGGTGATTGTAGAGAAAGTGGAGTTGGTCTCTTCTCATGGGTGACAGGACAAGGGGAAATGGCCTCAAGTTGTGCCAGGGGAGGTTTAGGTTGGATCATAGATCATGGATATCAGGAAGAACTTTACAGAAAGGGTTGTTAAGCACTGGAATAGGCTCCCTAGGGAGGTGGTTGAGTCACCATCCTGAATGTGTTTAAAAACCATTTGGAAGTGGTGCTCAGGGACATGATTTAGTGGTGGCTTGTTAGGGTAGTACAGTAAATTGCAGTTGGACTTGATGGTCTTAAAGGTCTTTTCCAACCTGAGCAATTCTGTGATTGTACCTGTTCTTTGATTCAGTGTTAGAAAGTTGTGCAACTCTGCAAGCTGTAGAGAATGACTTAGAATATGCAGATTACCCTTGCCTACTTTGGCCAGGGAAAATATTTCAAAGTAGTCAAAATATACTTTATTTGGAACACAGCTTAAAGCAGGCTGCTATAGAATATATTTGGCACATAAGGAACAAATCCTGGGACAAGAATACTGCAGGAAAATCTTTTCTTCATTCCCATTTTTTACTTTGACAGAAAGCTGAGACCAAACACTTAAAGCATGTGTTACAAGTCTAACAATCTAATGATTTGCACAGATTTTTGAGACTTTACAGGATGAGCAAGCACTAGAATTATTCCTCAGATTCCTACCCAAAGTCATCCCTTCTTCTCTGCATCAGACCATCCATATTCTGTGGTGGGATGCGTTTCAGATATATCTTCGCAAGAAGATTCTACTTCAGACTGCTGTTTCTCTACTGCCAGTAGAAATATGAAGACAGTTAGGTGGAAGAGACCTCCTCTGTATCAGTTTTTAAAGCAGAAGGTGTTGAAATAAACAGTTGGAGTAGTCTACGTAGCCCTAATTGGTGCAGTAGGAACTTAACTATGCTTCTTGGTTGTCTTGAAGAAGACAAGAGACAAAAAATTTATTCCTATAAGTAAGCATAAAACTGTTTCCTTACCCACATGGTTAAAATCAAAATTCATATGTGAGGTCCTTATGGATGATCAGAGGGCTGGGGCTGGAACATCTCTTCTATGAAGAGAGGCTGACAGAGCTGGAGTTGTTTATGTCTCTGGGGAGACCTTATTGCAGCCTTCTGATTCTTAAAAGGGGCCACAAAAAACATAAGGAGAAATGCTTTTCCAGGTTCTGTGGTGATAATAAAATGAGTAATGGTTTTAAATGAAGGTAGATTTTAGGTCAGATATAAAGAAGAAAGCCTCTACTGCGAGGATGATGAGGCTCTAAAACTGGTTGCCCAGAGAAGCTGTGGTTGCCTCATCGCTGGAGGGGTTGAAGGTTGGATGGGACCCTGGGCAGCCTGATCTAGTGGAAGGTTCCAATGGGGAAGTGATTGGAACCATATAGTCTTTAAGATCCCTTCCGACCCAAGCCATTCTATGATTTCATGGTTGGCAGTCACCAAGAGGAGCTGTCCCCCAGGCATGCCTATCAGAGGTTAAGTAAACATCCAGGAATTACAGACATAGTCAAGGAACCAGGGAAGCATCTGAAAAAATACACTGTAACCAACAAAAAAAAAATCCCTGGTTTGAGGGAATTAATAAGCTCATAGGTGGGCCATCCAAACATTCCAGCAGAGTGAAGTTTAGTCAAACCCCTGGCTCAGGGTAATCCTCAAACAATGAACTTCCTCCTAAAGCTTCTGTGCCTTCAATGGTTCTAACAGAATGCGAGGGGAAACCCACCTCATCTCAGAAGAAGTATTGTCCAAAGGATCACAGTGTGTGCGGCTGACAGCTGTGGCTGGAGGAGTGCAGTCTTTATAGAGTGTGTGTTGTTTGAATTGTGCCGTACAGCTGGGAGACAATGAGTGCTTCTGTGTAACCTCCTGCTCCATGCACTTGCAAAAAAGGTGTGTTACCATAAGTGAGGCTGGTCTTACAACACTACATGTACTTATAACACTGTGAAGAATGGATTCCTTTTCACTCACGAGAATGTCTTGGTTTCTGAAATGGAACAAGGAATGGGCTGTTTCACTATGAATATCTGTAGAGGCTTATTTTTTTAAGTGAATAAATTGAAAACAATGGTTACTATGTTTTTGCATAATTATAAAGCAATAGAATATAAAACAGTATTGCTATGCAATATTAAAAAAAATAGTACAACTACAGTAAATACAAGTACAGGCTTTTTCTCAGCAAAAAAAACAGAGCTAAGTTTCTTTCTGTCTGTTCTGTTTTTAATTATGTTATTTGTTCATAGCTTTTCTGTATGGTTTGGAGAAGTCTTTCTCCCCTACGCCCTCATTAAATCCAGTGAAACTTACCCCTTGCCACTTCTGGAATTGTGTCTGGGAAAACAATGTCATGTACAAGAGTTGTCTTTCATTCTTTCAGACCACATTTTCTGTTCTTGCCTCATGCAGTAGCACCGCTTCAGTTGGGGTGCAGCAGCAAAAGCAGAAGATAACTTTTTCTTACTAATCATTCTGGAGTAAAATCTTATTTCTCTGTTAGTGGAAGGTAAAGGGAACAGTATATCAGATTGATCAAGAAAATCAATCATTTTTGGGTGTGGTGAGAGTGAGAACGTTTAGAGACTCTTGGTTGGAGGTAGAGGTGAGGGAAGGGAGCTGAAAAAAGATGATGCATAAAATTCATTTGTTCTTAGATTACTGTATCACCTTGCGCGACCTAGTAACTTGAAACTGCCATCCCTGGCTTTTGTTCTCCACTTCTGTCTTTTCCCTCAGACTGAACAAAAATTTTACTTTTAGAGACAAGGAACAAGATTTGAACCATTTATAACAAAGAATTTGCTGAACCAGTAACCAATTACATGTTTCATACTGCATTTAAAATATTCCTTCCCTTTCTTTTTACACAATGAAACCGCTGTTCAAATTAGTTGAGAGAACTTTATATCCCCAATATTTTTGTTAAATATTCCAGGCAATAGCACAAAACACAGATCTAAAAGACCGGTTACGCAGAATACATGCCGAATCTATGATCCTTGATTCAGCATCTAATGCAAAATCAAGTCCAGATTTGGTGAAGGTGGGTATGGATTTCCTCTTTCAGTGATATCTTTTCCTCCAGCTCCTACCTCTAGATGGTGTTTCATCTTGTCCTGTTCTTCATGTCTTCCCTACAGTGTATTGTGTTAGCAAAATGAGTCCGCTTTCGTGATTATGAATCATTTCTGGTGATGCATTGTGTTATATTTAATTTTAAAGATTTTCCTTGTGAGCAGTTTTCCTGAGCACACCACCACTGCTTTTGCTGTTGGCTCCTGGTATTCTGCCTCACCTCCTGCCCACTTCCCACTCAGCATGAACAAAGCTGTCTTGTCACCTTGCTGCCAGTGTTTTTCCCCTCCTTGCATTCCCCCATTAATTTTCATGCCTGTCTAAATATTGTTAGCCCAAAACACTAACTACCAGTGTGACTGATTTAATGTTTAGAGCCCTTGTTAGACTTTTCATGAAGACCCCGTATATCTCATTTGATTCTTTCAGCCAATTAACTTTGTGTGTTTGAAGCCAGGGAGTCTTCTGCATATCCAGTTAGCCAGTTTGAGATACACTGAGGTACTGACAGTTTCTTGGCTCACTTCAGAATGCGTATGAATATGGTGTATTTATAGAACATCTAGGTCCTATGATTAAGATTCTAGTAAGGGAAGCAAAAACTGTTATTTCTGATGGATTTTCCTAAGTGCTAACTGATAGGGAAACTTCTGGTGTGCTTGTATAATAAATCCTGCATTAGAATTTGAATGGATATAGTGTTGGGGGTTTTATATAACATACTACTTCCTTTCATTTTTAAAAGGCAGTTTAGTCATTCAGTCTGTTCATTTCTATTTTAGTTCTGTTTTAGCAGAACTGGCTTTGGTCATATTTAGCCTCTTTTTTTCCTTAAGGTAATTGATCATTCCAAAGCATTTTGCTTTTAATCCCATAAGATTTTGAATAGCACTGCTATACAGAGAGACATTAATGAATGAGTACATTGGTTTTTAATTTCAAGAGTAATTTTCCTGTTTAGTAGAGGACCTTGTAAAGACGCTGGGTTGTTTCTCAAACATGCTATATTCACTGCATATACATATGACAAAATTAGCTTTCAAAATATCCGTTAGGGATTTTGTCAATGAATTCCCTCTGGCATGGTTTGGAATGGAACTTATGGACAAAATCACTTAGACAAATCTAAGATGAAAATTTTCCAGTATGAGGACTGCAGTACATTAGTGCTGATGTGATGTCACTGCACAAAGCTTGTCTCTAGATGATATATCAGGTGCTATAATAGACCTCTGAAAATTGAAGCAGTATTAACTAGTTTTTCAAGCCTTTGCATAAGATAAACCTTTAGTTTATATTTTGAGCAGTTTATGGTGTAGTTTATCTTGCCACAATCAGAACATGAACAAAGTGAAACTCTCATGTGATTAAATATAAAAACCAGCCATTTTTTTTACAAACCTCTTCTGCTCATTTTGCTTGAAGTTCAAAATAGAGTTGGAAACAATCCCAGTAGCACTTCTCATGCACATAGGAAGTTTTTTTGACTTGTAGGCCAATGTAACTGCCTTCCCACAGAACAGTCAGTTTTGAGGTTACTTTTTTCTTGCAGCTTTACAGGGATTATACAATTGAAAAAGCAGAAAGTCTTATTTATGGTAACAGTTGGGTTTGTTACTGTGTCACTATTATCAGCACACAATGAATAACATTCTTTACTGTACTAAAACCCACCAGCAGAAAAGCCTCAAAAGATCTGTCAGTGATTAGACTTACCAGATAATTCATTAAGTGAGTTCAGAAAGTAAAACTTTTAAACTTCTTTTCATTTTGCAATTCCTGCAAAATTATGATAGCGAGGGCAGTCATGATTACAAGTTAAGAATGCATCTTATGCAGAAAGAAGCTTGAGAGGAGCTGATATGCTAATTTGATCCAGCCAGCCCTCTTCCTTAGTACTGATGGAGTTATGAGGGAACTACCAATACTCACTGGTAGTCCCACCTTTGCTAGACTTGGTAACTCTGCTTATGCCAACTATCTATAGGGAGAACTTGAGGTTTCCATGAGTGGAGGTAATTAAATCTGTACAGCATTCAAACAGGACTGCAGCAGCAAAAGCAATGTCTTTGATGTGGCTTTGATAATATGCTGATTTTGGTTAACACAGAGTTCTTGAGCGTGAATATGAAGCTTTCCAAAGTGCAGCATGGAAAATAGTCTAGTGGAGATAGAGAACTAGGAAAGCATCGCTATTGTATAGAAAGTAACTTTGCTCCTTTTGAATTTTGTATGCTTCTGCTTGACCAGATTTACATTAAGCAAGGCCTGGGAAAGGCCTTCCTGGGAAAGGAAAAGACTAATGTGTTTGTTAAGATCAGCTAAGAATGAGGATCCAGTACGTAGTAAGAAGTTGATGGAATTTTCTTCTTCTTGGAGCTTTTTTAGTGATATGCTTGTGCATATCTGGCTGAACCACTCAAATATCAATGCATTTTTACTTTTTTTTTTCAGAGGAAATGGTACACGGAACAGTATAAACTGATCTGCTGAATCATACCTTTTTTTTTTAACCTTCTTTGTAGTCTGTTTTCCTTTGGTTTTAATCCCCTCCTCAGAACATGCTACCTTTCGCTAAATTGGAAAAGCAGCATGTGCAGTCTTCTTCAAGTGTTTTACAACCCTTTAGCTTACGTGACTGGATTCACATGCATGAATGATATTTATAGTATTTTTCCCCTCAAAACTTTCTATTTCTTTTAAACAGGAAAATTCGAGAGAAGAAAGCAGAGGTCTGGTTCACCAGATCTCCAACGAAAGCAGGCTGTCTATTGCTGACTCTCTTACGGAATTTTTCGATGCACAGGAAGTCCTACTGTCTGCTAGCTCTTCAGAAAATGAGGTCTGAGCATTAAGGTTGACACTATTCTTATCTAGTTCATTATCTGTACCTCAACATGTGGCCTTTCAGTACGCTAATTGCACAACAGATGATTTGACAGAAAAATAAGTTAATACTCTGCTTGTATTCATTTGTTATCTCTTCACAGTTGAATGTAAAAAAATTATTGTAAAGTCTTATATGCATATTGAGGAAAATAGCAAACAGGTAGCTTAATATGCAGACACTGCATATATTATATTATCTGCCTTGAGTCATCATGCCAGAGCTAAGGAAATTGTATCATAGAAATATATATTTATACCTGCCCTGTAGGTACTTTGGGGCTGACACTATGCATACTGAAACTTAATAGCTCACGTCTCTGGGACTCCCTAAATTCTTGGTGTTTGATGTGGTGAAAATGCTTTTAGCTCTGTGGCCAAGGTGATGAAGCATGTTTTCACTAAAATAAAAATTGAATTAACACTGATGGTGATCATTCCCAAAGTAATTTTTTAATTCTTAGGCCCACCTAGTACTTTTCTCCAATACTGAAACACAGCTTCAGAAGTTCAGATGTACAAAGGTATTAATGGCAGCAGAAAGTAACAGTTTTTGTGCACATGGAGTTCTTTTAATGTGCGTGTTAGTGAGTAACGTATCTGTCTTGTTTTCCCATCCTGCACATAGGTATCAGATGATGACTCATATGTAAGTGATATTAGTGATAATGTCTCAGAAGATAACCTAAGCAATGACATAGAGAATGAAAGACAAACTTTAGGTAAGTTCAGGGTTTTATGATACCATGTTTGAGGAATTGTGTTTCTTGTTTGGGGTATTTTTTCTTGTTTTGATAGAAAACATTTGATTTTACAGACTTTGTGATGTAAACAGCTTGTGGTTTTTTTTCCTCTCATCACCTCCGATTGCTTTTGAGCAGCACATCCTAGTTAATCTGATTAATAGGGCCAGGGCACCGTTGTTTAAGCAGAATGGTTGTTGAATATCAGCAGAGAAACACCAATTTTCCTCGACCTCTCAACTTCAGCTCCTTTTCAGATCCTTTCACGGCCACAGGATTTTTCAAACTAGCAAGGCTTAGCTGCTTTTGGTTGCTGTTTTGTTTTCTTCCAGAAAGTAATTTTCTTCAATATAACCACCACATTCAAAGTTTTAAACAACAAAATCTGCTAAAAATGACAAAAGAACATGAGAATTGTTATTTGCTGTCACACCTCGTGCATGACCATATGAATTTCTTTTCTGCCTGTTTTAATTATGATAGGCTTGTTACTGTGTCCAGTTAGTTAACTGTCTTGCTAATTAGAGAGAATCAAAAATGGAGGGTGAGGAATTGGTCATAATAAACTAATGGGCTTTGTGCTTTCAAAGCATTTCAGCTCATCACAATGTTCTTCTCTCTCTATCAATATATTTTATCTTCAGTAATGCTGACCAGTGGTTTCTTCCTTGCAAGCATTTCCTGCTCATCTCCAAGGACCAGTGGATCCCTTCAAATTTGGGTAGTTCAAGATGTTTGGAGATCTGTTCTGTAATTGTTTAAAAAACAAAGATTTCTTGAAGTATAGGATTGATTTTTTCCCCCTCAATCTTGAGATTAGAAAACTGTATTAATGTGACTGTGTTCATCTTGTAATAAAAGACTGTCACTGAATCTATGCTGATTAGTAGCACCTCTACATACTTCTAATACCTGCTATTTCTGTGCTTCGGTCAGTCTACCACTCCCATTAGCAAATTGGATACCTTTTTTCATACATGGGTTTTTGCTGAACCACAAATTGTGGAATTATGATAAAATATTCTGATCACTGCAACATACAAAGTCAGACCAGATGATGGTAATGGTCCATTAGTCATTGATCCTAGCAGAAGGTCAGGTGTCAACAACGAACATTGTTGTGCCTGTTTGTCACAGCTGTTGCAAACCAGAACCCCACAGGTTTTCTTTTCATGAGGAGTGGGTAAACTACACTGTAGAGAGAAATCTGAACCATCTCACATGGCAACAATGGGGAAGTTAGCTCTTGTGGTTATATGTACTTTGTCACTGTTAGAAGTGCTGCTGATTTCACCTGTATGTCAATGGAACAACAGAGGAAATGTTTGAAAGTATGCATATGGGGCAGTGATTCTTTGGGAACATACACTACTGGAAAGGAATGCTGCCCTTCTAAGACAAAGCTGTCTGAGGAAAGCCTGATGAGTATGGGGATTGGTGGTCTAGGGGTGTACCCAAAGGCCTACAACTGTCAATGGACTGTAGGGCAGGAGCTTTCTAGGTGCCTCTAATACATTATAGAATAGAATACATTCATGTAGTAGTAATTGTATTCCTCTCTGAATCGAGATTGATGCATAACTAAGCAATGTACCTGTTGCAGAAGCTTGTAGCTCTATATTGATTCTGATACAAATAATTTCATTGCACATGTTGAGCTATGTGTCCTGTTCTGACTGCCTTGACAACACAACACCAGCCACCTCAGGCATTCTGGTGGTTATTTGAATCATTTTCTTGGATCTTTAGCAAACCCAGAGCTCCACAATTGCTTCAATTTATCTGCTTGTTAAGCAGGTCATTTCTCCACCAATATATGGTGGAGAAGCCAACATGGTTTAAAAATTTTTTTTAATGGTCAGTGCTATGACAAGCACTGCAGAAAAGCCTTCATGTAAATCTGTGCTACACTGGATTTCCTTGGAAGTATTCAAAAAAAAAAGTAGGAAAAGATAGATGGGAGCTATTTTGGTGCTTGGATCTGTAATTTATTCCTTGTCTTCTGAGAGCTGGCAACTTAATTGAAGCTCTGTCAGGGAGGGAGGTTTTATGTCACTTAAACAGATAGGAATCTATCTCTGTTACAAATAAGATAGCAATAATATTTACTCTTTCAGACTCAGGCTTTGCACTGGATTTTTCTCATAACCTCTAAGGGAAAGGAGGTAGTTTTTCACGCTACTTTCCTACGTATAGTTTACTTCAGTTAACTTAAAGATATTAAAATCATGTTCATTCTTTACCCCTTTGTAGCAGACTATCTTCAAACCACAAGTGAAATATTTGAATGAAATGTGAGAGTGAAAAGCAGTTTTGACAGAAAAAAAGGTGGTTATATTTTAATGCATATTTGTAAAGGGGGTGAAATAGTAAGTAAACAATGTAATGATTAACTTGTTCTGCATATTCCTTTTCAGACTGTATTTCTGAAAGCGGAATTGGATGCCATTCTAAACGGAGAACATGTTTACCAGCTCCGTGTCCTAATACTAGTAACATCAGCCTATGGAATATCCTGAGAAATAACATAGGAAAAGATCTCTCCAAAGTGGCCATGCCAGTCGAATTAAATGAGCCACTTAACACCCTTCAGCGTCTCTGTGAGGAGCTGGAATACAGTGAACTACTAGATAAAGCAGCTCATACACCTAACCCATTTGAACGGATGGTAAACACTTTATTCCAAATACTTAACATTCAGTGTAACCAGAAGGAGGTACAATGCAAAATCAATCTGTTAAATAAGTGAACATGTTCTGTTCCAGTTCTCTTTTCTCCCAGCTGAGAGAGGCAGACTCTTCTAACATGTCTGCGTTTGTTTCTATACCCACTAATTTTTATTCTTTTGCCTAATTTCTTTGTCAGGAAGTGCATCTCCTGAAGTGTTGTCATGCAAGGTTAAATGAAGTTTAAATGAAGTACTAGTTGAATTCTGGTTTGCATTTTTAACTCTTCCTTCTTCTTTTGATTTTCCAAGGTTAAAAACTTGGAGCAAAGAGGATTGAACTAGTATGCTTCTCTCATGAGTATTGAAGTTACAGAGATACACTCTATTGTAATGTAAAGTTGACTAATCTGGAAACAGTTTTCTACAGAAGACAGTGGGTCTTCTAGCCCTACACTACTGTGTAGTGTAATAATTTTATGTTAACTAAGTGAGCTCTGTTTGCTTTACCAGATTTTTTTTTGTAGTTTTGGGAATGCTCTAAAATGGTCAGGAACTCAGTGCTAGGTGATACTTATGTATGTTGGTTACTGTATTGCATTTCAGTTGTCCGCTTCCAGATTCACAAGAGCTACTTGATGCATATGCCTATAAATAAAGGGTTTTAAAGCTCCCTACATACTCTTAAATAGAAGAGATGGATTGTACCTTACACAAAATAAGGTCTTCTCATCATATTTCTTACTTTAAAATGAAGCTATTAGTGAATGTAAATAATCATGTTATAAATACCACTTGAAAAGACACTTGCTCTATCCTGATACACTCTCCAAGGATCATAACTTAGTGTTTGTTCTTAGGATAGAGCGTGTAAAGCAATGTGCAATAACGACAGCAGAATAGCAAGGTCCTAGGCTGTAGCAAGTAAGCATTTGTTCAAATGCAATAACTATGATCACAGAAATAAAGGAAAGAAATTGCTCACCTTCAGGAGACTTTGGCTGCATAGGGATCTCCAAAAAAGATACCCTTGTCTCCACTGCCACCCCTTAAATGAGGTCTGGGAAGGGGTGGATCCTGACTCCAGCCTTTCTGGTCACTCAGGTGCATTGCTTTCACCTGAGCTCCCCTGGGTTCGCTCTGCCTTCCTACCAGATGCTCAATCACTGTTTCCAGCCATGTCTTAGCATTTCTGCTACAGTGGGTGTGGCTGTTAATTTGTTCTTAGGTGCAGAACTCTTTTTTTGTTTTTGTTAAGGATACATGTTAAAAGAAAATGAACAGTAGTTCTTCGCATGGGAATGAAAATCAGCCTTTTCACTCCTGCCCACACCTAAGCATCTGGAATTTGACTCAGAATGAAGTATTCTTTGCCTCTGAAAAATTCTTGAGGTAAAATTATTGTTAGATGTTGCATAGTAATTGCAACGATTCACTTCAGAATAGCTCTTTTATTAACGCAGTTTCTGAATTTGTGAAAGGAAAGCATCTACTCTTTCACAAGATGAGGAAAAGGAAATGAAAAGGAGGAAAAAATGGTACAAATTGCATTGAACATAGCAAATTTTGTGAAAGCTATTACAGTATTTCCTGTGCCATGTTTAGGAAAAGGATAGTGAGTAGGTCCATAGAATGACAGACCATAACTGTAAAAGCCAATTACAATACAGAATCTATCAGTGATTTTTAAGCTTTCAACTGCATGCGTTCCAAAACACTGAGTTGTTTCAAACCGTTTTCAGAGACACTGATTTCAGTTGAATAAATCTGCAGAGTGTGATCCTATTAACTCCATCACTGGACTCTCGAATGATTCATTGAAAACTGAATAATTCTATAATGTATGAGCTCATGCTTAACTCCCAGGAGGAGGCATAAACATTTATAGTCCGCACATAGTGGAAAAAATAAATATCTGATGTCAGGATAAGGCCTTTTTTTTTTTTTTAAATCTTCCATTAAGTTAGAATCTATAGCAAAGAAAATGTGCATGATTGTGGTAAAGTGATCAGAATTCTCTGTGTGTTATTCCCAGGTGTATATAGCTGCATTTGCAGTATCTGCATATGCATCCAGTTACTACCGAGCTGGAAGTAAGCCATTTAATCCTGTTCTTGGAGAAACCTATGAATGTATTCGTGAAGATAAGGGTTTCCAGTTCTTTGCAGAACAGGTACTGTATGCTGCAACACTTACATTTGCTATTTGATAGACTGCTTAATTCTGAATGCATGGCTGGTATCCCCCAGAGCTAACAGCAAAATACAAAATTACTGTGTGTAACCTTAGCCCAGGAAAACTCAAGGGATGTTACAGAATTATAAATGAAGGAAATCGCTTTGTTTTTTGAGGAAAGGCAGCTCATTCTGGGATGGAACATGACAACCAACAGCTGACAGTCAGAAGCAAAGGCTGGCAGGCTGTTACTCCAGTAACTAGGTAACTTGTTTAAGTAGAGTACAGTCCCTCATGCTGAAATCTGATCGCTACTGCAACAGGCTTTATGCTCTTGTCATGTTCTTTTGTGTGCAATCATTTAAAATTTTCATAACAAATCGTCTTTTTTATAGCAAATATTTCATTCACACGAGTTGATCAACCAGTATTTTCTGTGGCACTATGAAGATTTATCCTCCCTGTCCAAATACTTTGTGGGCTAAGCCTGTCAAATCTGGTACCATGGCTTAGTAGCTGAAGGATGTATACAACACATCAAGATCTGAGTGTTGCCAGAAATAGTCTCCCTGTAGTTGATTATTAAGTGTGGGTAAAAAAAATAATGTTTGAGCCAGTCCAGTTACCAAAATTTCTGAGCTTGAGACATAAGTTAAAATGAGGTAAAATTTAAAGAATCTGGTTCCTATCAGAATCTAAGTAGGACTGAAAGCTGTCTTATTCTGTCTAGACATTACAACAACAAAAATTACAAAAGTGTAGTAGGCAAGGCTGTGCAACCTAGAAATTCGATCAGTAAAAGCCTTGTGAGAGACTTCCAGTAGTAAATGAAAAGCATTTTTGATGTACTTTGTACGTCATGTTCTACAAAGAACAAAAAGTCATGTTATGTGATCTTTCCTTAGTCTAGGAAGTATCACAGACAAGAGTAAAAATAAGGAAAGAAAGCAAAACAGAGCAAGAATCAAGTTCAAGCAGTGTGTCTGAATCTTCATTGTGTTTAGTTCTAAGAGTTAGTTCTTAGAGCAGTGAAGTTAGCAGTGTAACATCGAATTGGAATAGCAGAGCGGATAATAAAGTTTGGTACTTAGTTGAATATAAGCTTGAATTGAAGGAGAAGATTTTCCCCTTAATATTACACAAATCACTACAAAGGCTACTTTTTGTAAAGGAGATTTTTAAAATATGAGTGTTCTTGTTTTGTTAATAACTGTTGTTCTAATATGTGCAGTAAGTGGCATGAGTGGTAAAGTTTTACTATATTATTATGGGGTGGAGGAATATCAGGAAGGGAGGGTGTATAGGAGGAAAGAAATTTCATGCAGCTTGCAAGCATTAAATATTTCTTTTTGCATCAGGAGCTCTTATTTATTGCTTGTTTGTACAAGCATCTTGATGCTTACCCTAGATGACTTGTTAGTACAGATACCACGTAACCTGTGGAATAGATAAGCAGAATATATAAAATTATAGAGATCTGTTCTATTATTAGGATGTGTTCGGAATAACTCTACTTAGCTCCGTGACCTTACTCTGGAATTATCACAGTTTAAGTGAGAGCCAAGTTTAACCTAGGAATTATAGTGACATCTGGGGTTAATCTGGGTGCAGTATGTGAGAGAGAGAGTGTTGCTCTCAGTGGATTAGGACATAGCTGAGAGTAATTAGTACTACTTTATTTTTTTTTAACCATGTAGAGGTTGCTCAGGGAGAACTGCACAAAATGCTCCATAACAAATTTGCAAAAATGACAAACAATGAAGAAAGTAAAACTGCATTCAAGTCATGAGGGTGATTAAGGAATGAAATTCATAGTTGGAATTAGCAACTTGACTTGAAAATAAAGGTGTCTTTGTCAAAAGAACAGCAGGCATTACGCATCAAAGCATTGGTCCTGGTCAGGTTGTAGTCTTTTTCACCCAGAACGTAGAAAGCTTTTGTTTCGTGCAGTCACTTTATTATTTACTATTTTCTTTGAACAGTATGCATAGCGTATTTATTTACTTACTTACAATGCTCACTTTGTTGTTTCAGTCCTTGCCTTGTCATGTATGTGCTATTATTACCCAAAGCTGATAAAATGCAGTGTGTGTGGTTAGAGCTTCACACAAGAAAAATTGGATGTGTTGCTAGTGCAATCTTAAAAGTTGCTAGATGGAATTTCGTGGTTTTATTTCTCCACCGTTTGTCCCCTTCAGTGATGCTGATTGTTGTCCCCTTCTCATAGTCAGAGTTTAGTAAGGATCTACTGTACAGAAGCATTTGGCCTTTTGGTTTTTGTTTGGCCGGTTGGTAATTTTTACTTTTTTGCTATTTGCTTTCAGATGTGCATCTTCTGTTAATATATGAATGAGGCCTTCAGGTGAAGTGTAATTATTACATTAGAGACAATGTACAAAATCTATAGTTAGATTTCTTTCAGCAAACAAATTTACAGGCCTTTCAAAGAGTGCTTACCTTTTCTTTCAAGGCTTTCTTAGCTCACTGTACGTTACAAATCTCACTGGCTCCCCCTTATGGAAGCAACTGGAAAAGGAAAGTAAATGTTCAAATTGTAAATGAATTAAGTATATATTTTATTAATTCATATATTCATATGAATGAAAAATAAAGGGGAAAAAAAGGGAGGGGAACAAAACAAAATGACTCTTCAAGAGTTAACATTTTTATCTTTTTTTTCCCTACTTTCATGTTTTGCTCTTAGGTCAGTCACCATCCACCTATTTCTGCATGCCATGCTGAATCTGTGAATTTTGCTTTTTGGCAAGGTAAATTTTTAGTCTATCATTTACTTTCACAGCCTTCCTAATAGTTTCACTGTATGTTTAACATGAAATATCCAGAAGTAGGGAAAAGGTGAATTTCTCTGCTTAAATTGTAATAGAATGGCTTTAAGAAATCCTAGGCTTACTGGTACGTTTTTCACTTGGATCTTCCGCCATTACAAAAATTTAAAAATATTTTATAATGTTATTGATGATTCTTTACATGTACAATTATCTGCATTTATTCAAAGTCTGTTAAATAATTTTCTTGTGTTTTTTGTTTGGTTTTGGTAAGAGGTTTGTTTACTAGAGAAGAGTTGTACCTCAAGATATTTCTGAAGACAATCTAGAACAGAGTTTGAAAAACTACAAGTTGAATCCTGAGTCCTGACAGATCTTGCAGTTCTGTTCTGAAAATAATTTCCAGAAATGTGCATAACAGCAGGGACAGCACATTCACCATGTCTATCTCTTTTAGTATTATTACAGTGCATAAGATTTCATGCTATTTGACTACTAATATTGTCTTTCAAAAAATGGTGTGTTGGAGCTTTGTTTGCTGTGGAAGACTGGTGAAGATGTCAGCCAGTTACAGTACCTGAATGGTCCAGTATTTTTGAAGTGTACACAGAACATAACTATGCTTTTTAACTCAGTTAAAATCCTTTGCCCAGACTTCTGTCAATTCACTATGTAGTCTTATTATAGCCTTGAATTCTGTTATGATCAACTCTGCTGACTTGATTACAGTTATCACGTGTGGAATTGTAATGAACAGAAATTGCAACTTTGTCATTAGTCTGAGTTTAATTATTCAATGTAATTCTCTGTTTTGTAAACACATACAGAGCAAGGATCCTTCTGTTCTTAGCTGAAAAGCAGAGATGACCAAAAATTTATCTATTTACTGAGTACTTCCTATACAAGACTAGATAACAGCCTATCTTAAAAACTGAAGACACATTTCTTTAACAGATGTTGGAAACGTGTTGTCACTTAACTATTGTGACGTGCACTTAGAGAATGAAGTTGTTCTGTAAAGACAAGAGCTGAGAATCTGGTCAATAAGAGGGAGTCTGAGGTCTGGTCCCAGTGACCCCAGAAGACTCAGTCAGGGTGCAGCAGGGTTTGTTTTGGTTTGGGTTTTGTTGTTTTTAAACATGTCTAGGTGAGCTTGTAGGAGATCTAGACGATGATTTTTTTTCTAATGTAAATGTAGTCTGTAAGTGCTGTGTTGCTAGAATAGTGCTGTCATTCCACCAGAAACTGACTGACCTTAGTTACTGTTTCAACATCAAGAAATCTCTGGTTCATTTATAGAAAGCCAGAAAACTGGGTTCTGACAGGGACAGTTATTTCAGAAACTGTTCTCCCTTACTTAAGAAACTAACACTACTTTTGTAGGACCTGTTTGAAAAGGTCAGTTGCATTGGAAGCGGTAGTTTGGTTTTCCTTGCGTCTCAGCATCTTTTTGAGACTAGAGATGATTTTTTCCTTCATTTTCAAATGGATCAGTGAATGGAATTGGAGATCCTAGTGCCTAGTACAGCAAGGGTATTATCTTGCAAGCTCTGAGGTCACTGTGAAAGTTACTGTCTGATTGTCTAGCCTAATTTAACTCTATATCCCTTATGCTATGCTTCTCCGTCCATGTTTATTTCACTTTAAGTGAAATAAATTGCTAATTCAACAGCTTCCTCAAGATATTTTTATAAACGTTCATTGAGATTGATCATCTTTTTTTTTTTTGGAGGCAATGATGTGAGACTTGGACAGTTCTTCTGATTCAGACCAGATTTTAAAAGGCCAATTAAATTTCCCAGGGAAGTCAGACTAAATCCCTATCTGATTTTCTGCCCTTTGAGGCATTCTTTTGCTCCTTCACTGTAGGTGTCATTTGCTGTTATATTTTTGTATTTGGAATTTTCTTTTTGGTTTTTGAAATGTCTGCATTCATTCACTAGCAACCGAATTACAGATAAATGTACACTGCTTATAGCTTATTTAAATTCCTCTCTTTTGAAAATGTTTTTAAGAGATGACTCTTAAAATTCTGGTGCTTTTCTATTTAAATAACCAGTAATATTGTGAATAAACATTTAACTGTTTGAAGGTTAGCATTATTTTGAACACTCCTTATTATGTTACACTTCATTATTTTGTGTTTCTTAAAGTAGAACGTAGATGCAGATTGATTCACCGATGGTGGTGACTAAACCTGCCTTTCTTCTTTTTTTTCCCTCATCCTTTTTCAGATGTAAGATGGAAAAACAAATTCTGGGGAAAGTCCATGGAAATTGTTCCAGTTGGTACAACACATGTAACTCTTCCAGCGTAAGTGTTGCGATCACGCATTTCTATTTACACAGACACGTTTATATGCTCACCTGCACTGAAGTTCCATTTAAGCATATGAGAACAACTTGTACTGTGCAGATGAGACCTTTGGAAGAATTGGTGATTATGATTTTGTTTAAAAATAAAGATGGGAAAAAAAAAAAACAAAAAAAACCAGAAGCTCTAAATCTTTCAGAGGTCAAGCTCTAAATCTTTCAGATGTTATAAAACCAATGATGAGATAAAAGCCATCACTTTCATATGCTTTAGTAAAAAAGCAAAGTTTGCATTTTCATACTTGGGTTGAATTTCATGCTTAGTGCATTTTTAAGTTACGTAGAAAAGCTCCATGGTAAAGGAAGCTACGAACTTTTTTGCTTGAATATGAATTTGAGGCTGTTGCTCTTTTGTGCCTGAATTTGTACGGACCCAAACACCATTGGGTCTAGGTCTGTAGCTGAGGCGGATAGCTGTCCTCACTGCTTAAGTAATTATTTTAAGTGAAAAATAGCACTAGTAGCATATCTGGTATTTATTATCCAAGGAAGTAAGCACTCACAACCACTACAGTTGAATATAGTTTGATTTTTAAAAATAAAAATCTACAGTGTTCCTATGCTGGCTTCTTAGAGTGCCCACTATAGATCAACAAATAGAATCATTCAAAAACTGCCCTGTATCCAGCATGGTAACAGAAACAGGTCTAAAGGTTAAGTAGTGTTCCAATTAAATCTGTTTTCCAAAGAGAGTCTCCAAATTTAATTATTCTGCCATATTTAAAAAAGAAGAAAAATAACCCAGTATAGTATCCAAAAGGCAGTGTGTATAAAAGATACTGTGTTCTCATGTTCATAGTGGCTGGACTACGCTGTGCTGTCCAAGGTCTTTAGAATATGAGTGAAGGTTCAGAGGTAAAATAACCTACAGATTAGTGTCCATGGTGGGCTGATGAACTGGAAATTTTTCTGATTCATGTGTGGTTTCCATGTGTTGATTTGTATCCCCATGGAAAAAAAAATCTGAATTGTTGTCATAGGCTTTTTTTAGTAACAAGAAAGTGTTCAAGAATATTAAGGCTTTATTAAAAAATTGATTTTTTTTTTAATCTTTTTTTTCTTCTGAGTTTTCTTTGCATTTTTTCCACAAGTTAGCTTAAATATGGCATAAGACTTCTCCTGTATGTGTTTTGTTACAGTTTTAGGGACCATTTTGCATGGAACAAGGTGACATCTTGCATCCATAACATCTTAAGTGGACAAAGATGGATTGAACACTATGGAGAGATCATCATCAAAAATCTTAATGACGACACTTGTTACTGCAAATTGACTTTCATAAAGGTGACTTTCAGTAACAGCAGCAATTTTGGCAGTGTCTTATCCAGCAGACACAGTGGGGGGTGGATGCTGTCTGCTGAAACTCAGAACAACTGCTTACAAGCTGTGTTTCCGTATAGTTCTGTAATTACCTGTGATTCTTTAAGAAACATGAAGTATAAATGAATTGCAGCTCACTAGGTAGAGCCAGGTGAGAAAGAAAAGCAACAGCCTTCTCAGGTGATTCTAGTTGAGATGCAGAAAAAAAAATAAGAGGGAGGGGAAGGGAGAAATATCATCAAAAACCTAGTCTGTGTTTGATGAGAGGTAGGCACAAGGTGTCTACTGACAAAGGTTTACCACATGCCTCCTACTAACCCATTGGCATGAGCTGTGGAAACAGAGCTTACATTGGGTGTTTCAAACAGTGCACTTTTCTAGCCCTGTGCAGGTGCTTGGAGGAGCCTAAGTGAGGAATTGCGTTGTTCAAAGCTTATGCTTCAGCATAAGGCATTGATATGTAACTACCTCAAGAAATGCTCTCATAAGAGAAATTAAAATTAACTTTTGGCAGTAGCTGACTTCTTCTAGAAAAGAAAAATTAATTGAAAACCTAAAATAATGCCAAAATTTCTAACCTGAGAAATAGTTTTGCTCAGCATTGTAAGAAACTTACCTTAACCTAAGTTTTCTGTATCTGATTGCTGGAGCAAGGCTCTGCTTTTCATAGCTTGTATCTGCATGGCTGCATGGTCTGTCTGTAAGTACTTCAGCATACCTGTGTGCCGTAGCGCGCTCAGCAGCAGAAGGAAAGTGAGTATCATCATTTTCCTTTACTTGCTTGTTTTTCTGAATCCTGTGTGCTTTCTAAGAAGCGTTAGAGTAATATTCTTCTGAGGTGTTTTATTCAAAGTACTGTAATGTATTTGCAGAGTTGTAGTAGATGCTTGGAGATGGAGAGACTACAAGTTTTATATGTTAGATATTATAAATTGGCTAAAACGGAGGTCACTGTGAGTAACAGTTCCTTCCTGTTCTTCAAATCTGGGGAGGATGTAGGTATCCAGGTCAGGAATCAGTGTTACCTGTTGTTGGACAAAGCTGAAGGTCAGCTGTGCTTCACCTAGTGCTGCCTCTAAAAAAGGCAGAACAAATACAATTCTCAATGGCCCATTTTAGTAGGCTGATTAATAATACTAACAGTAGTTCTTTTTGTGTGATATTGTAGTGTACACCTAAATGAATAGTTTTCAATTCGGAAAAAATACCCTACGGCATGGCAATATCACTCGCGCTTGATCTTTTATGCACCTTTTTCCCACTGTTCCTTTTGATTCTAGGCAAAGTATTGGAATCCAAATGCACATGAAATCGAAGGCAGTGTCATGGATAAAACTGGGAATGTTGTGCATCGACTCTTTGGGAAGTGGCATGAAAGTTTATACTGTGGGACAACTTCATCTTCAAATTGCATATGGAGAGCAAGTTAGTGACCAGAATGGTTAACATACAGAATTTAGAATCTGCTTGAGAATTATCTGTTTTCTATCTATTTTAATCTACTTAGTAAACCTCAACTTCTTGTTGTTCCTGCAAAGAATATTAGAATTTTTTCAAGCATTTAAAATTTAGACCAGAAAAATAAATCATTCAACTTAAATTATATTGGGAACTTACTCCCATGACTTCCCGTATTTTCCTCATTCTCCCTCCTTTTCATATTTAGCTATGAAGAAAGTATTGAGGACCATAAAAGCAAAGAAAAAAAAAAACCACAACAAACAAAAAACCACTTTATTGTGCGTTTCATTACTGTTATGCTTTGATTCAACGTTTTCCCTCAAAATTGAGGCCGTGATTCAGTGATTTAAAAAAAGACTGAAGGGAGTTTGGTATTGTCCTTCTAAAGATAGCAACATTTAATTGGAATTCTAAATGTTCTTTTTTCTGCTGTAGATCCAATGCCTAAAGATTATGAACAGTGGTATGGATTTACTCAATTTGCACTGGAATTAAATGAACTGGACCTGCAAACTAGGTCATTACTCCCATCCACTGACACACGCTTTAGACCAGACCAAAGGTAAGAAGTTTTCCCTCTTAACTATCTTCCTCAAATAGTTTTTAATCTGTACATTCACTTATCCCTAAGCTCAGGCTACTTTGTTTAGGTACCTGCTGAATGTTCCCGTTTCTACATTAATTCTGCGTCTGAAACAGAATTTTAATCACTTATCAAGAGATTGTCTAGTCATTATAGACCAGTGTTTTCTGGAACTGGTTTCGGATGCTCTAGTTTCTAGATAACTGTCGTTACAAAGATGTTAAAACTTTTCAGGGATTCTTTGTTGAGCATACTGTGTTTGAAGAGCTGAAAACTGAGACCCTTGAAACTTCTTTCTGTGGTGGAATTTCTACCATTGCTAATTTCCAGGGAAAGGAATCTAATACAAACATTACTTTGAACTTGTTTTAAGTTACTTTTCCATAAGTGCTTTTTGGTAATGCAGTTATTTTCTATAGATACACTTGGTTATCTTTCAAACACCAAACAGTCTTCTGTAAAGATTAGATTCTGGAGCTCTAGAGAACCTAACAAAAATAATAGACTGAAGCACCAATTGTGTCTTTATCACTGCTGGCGCTACAGGTTTCTAGAAGAAGGGAATATTGAAGCAGCTGAAATGCAAAAACAGAGAATTGAGCAGCTACAGAGAGAACGACGGAAGGTGCTGGAAGAAAACAATCTAGAGCATCAGCCTAGATTTTTCAGGTATTACATAATAATTAGTACATACCGTCATTTATTGAAATGTTTACTATAGATCTGGTTCTAATCGACCATAAAGAAGGCTCCAGTCTTACCCGGGTTTCTTCTACATTCTTGATTTTTATACTTAAGCAATGTAGAGTACTCCAAACTTAGTTAAGGAATACATGATATGCTTTTTTATTACCATATTCCTGTTTTTTTGTTTTTTTTTTTTTAATTTTTTGCCCCAAAGGTAAATGGTATTTGGTGTCAATCTGGATTTGCCTGAGGAGTAAATGTAGCATCTTTGATTCTTTCAGGCAAGGTGAAGTGTAGGTGGTTTTAGCTTAATCAGCTCTGCTGAACTTCTGCTGAATTCAGTGGACTGCCTTGTGCAGCAGAATTTGGAGCTAGAATCTTTCATTTTGAGGACTGGTTTTGAACATTTCCCCTGTGTAATGGATAGAGAATTGTGATTTAGAGGTCATTTTATTTCTTCCTGTTGTAAATCAAATAACGGGACTTCAACTGTTGAAAGGCAAGAACGAGTGCTAGTGACAACATGGCCTTATGTCCTCCAGCTTCTCTGTTCAGGATGCAGTGAAAGAGTTAGACCCAAGGTGAATGCTGTACAGGTGAATGTATCATAATTAACAGATCTGGGATACTAATTGTTTTTCTAGATAGACACAGTACTTGTGAGGAGTAAGACCTGGAGAAACAGAGAAATGTTTAAAATAGATGCAAAAAGAAAATGGCTTAGACCTCTGTCTGTCAGAAGAGCTGGTGAACTAATGAAATGGAAGCACACTTTCCTTCCAGGAGGCTAAACAGACAGAAGAGAAGCAAGGTCTAATACTAAGTTATAGTATTTTCACAATGAGGATTGTAAATAAGGATGAAGATTTGAATCCTCATAATGAGGATTTGAAAGCTGAGATTAGTGCAGAATGTTCAAATAATAGAATCAAAAATATATTATTACTATATAGCAAAAATCTGAGCAAGTATTAGAGTAGATACAAATTATGCATTTTGCTTTTCAGTAGTGATTTCTCCCTTCAATAAATCAAAAGTTCTGGTTTACTGAAAAGATTAATTTGTTGTTGTTTTGTCAAAAATGTTGCACATTACATTAAAAAGACTAATACCTTCGGGGTTACAGTACATAGAACAGTGAGCCTTGCTTCTTGGCTGAGACCTATGTGCTCTCCTTATGCAATAACTGTGGAGAGCCATCTTTGGAGAGGAAAAAGGAAACTTTCAGATTCCATCTCAGTCAGGACAGAGACAATGACTGTTCAGGTTTTAAAAAGGCACATTCTTATAAAAGCTTATGCAAAGCTGCCTGATGGCATTTGAGATCATGAAGTAAACCTGGGGTATGGTCTTAAGTGCTAAGCACCGACACAGAACAGTAAAACAAGGGTGTTTTGTATGTTCCCAAGACCCAAACGTACCAATTCAGTTCACCAAGCTACATCACCTTGTTTGAATGCTGTACTGAGCTTCATTGCATTTGGTTTATGGGCTGGATTAGGTATCTGTACGTAGTGCGTGCTACGTTGCATCACACAGCAAATACATAGAAAATATAAACTTTACATTTAAAAAAGAACTGTTTAATCTTTGATAGGAAATCCAAAGATGACTCCTGGGTGAGCAATGGAACCTACATGGACCTTAGAAAAGAACCTGGTTTTTCCAAACTGGACAATCCTGTCCTCTGGTGAAAGAGGAGCCAAGTGAAGATATTCCATGCTGTATTCCTGGGTGTGATTTAAAAGAAGTGTGTATATATATGTGTATATATATATATATATATATATATACACACATATAATATATGTGGGGGGGTGTGTATGTGTGCAAGTGTGCATATCTCCAGAATTGTGCTTAATTTAGAATCGGATAATTTGTTTTCTCTACTCTGTTTCAATGATTGTTTGAATGTACAAATACCCTAAGTTCTTTTTATAAAATATTTAATAAATAGCACTGAATGTTAACAAGTAGAGGGAAAAGAGGAGCTTTTACACTACTTTTCCAATGTGTAATAATGTCAGTTAAGAGTTAACTTATGCCTTATTGAGTTGCGTTGAAGACAGTAGTATCAGCATCTCCTAGCTGTGCTGAGAAATGAGCGTTAAGCCTTAGTGACTCAAACTCTAAGTAGGCTTCCACGGTTCAGTGAGTAATTCAGCTGTCTATGGACTGGTCTAAATTGCTAAAACAGGTTATCAGTTGGTGCTGAAATCTGAGTACAATCTTCTGCTGCTTGTGGAAAAGATTTAAATAAGCTTTTCTTTCTATTAGCTTTCTTACTGGCATTATCAGAAGGGAAAGTTCTGCAGTTACGTCAGTGGATCAAGTCATAAATGTAAGCTGTACCTGGCTAAAAGTAGTACTAGAAATTCAGGAATCGCCAAAATTTTCCACTGAGAATCTTCAGATTTATAGCCGCCATCAGGGCACGAGGAGATCTTTTGTATATAATGTTTGAGCACTGTCTAGATGAAGCAGCTCTCTTTTTGCAGGAAGTAGTATGTATACAGAGCACGAAATCCTGTGCTTCCATAGCTTCATTTGTTTTTATTAACCTAAAAACTGCAACAGTAAGACTTTTTAAAAAGTAAGCAAACTAACTGATTGTTTTAAGCTAGAAATTTTTTCTTAGTATTTTGATATTTTCTACCTCTTAAGAAATAAACAACATATTTAAGATCTTATATTTAAAAAATGACCATCTGCCTTATGGAGAAATGTATGGAATCTTTGATCTTCCTTTGTTTGTTTGTTATATTCAGATAAACATTCAAGTGTCTTGCACTAAATCAGTTGCATCTCTTTCCTGTAATTTTATACATTTGGATAGACTTGTGAAAGCACTAAATCATTGATCAAAATATAGCAGGAAACAAATGTAGCAGAAGTGTCGCTTTGAATGAAGATTATAGTGATGGGCGGTATCTTTTTTTCCATGAAATCACAGTGCTATATTTATTAACAGAATAATTTGCATTCCTACCTATGCGCAGTTCAAGCCTGACTCATGATTCTTCAAGTCTGTTCTGTGTGTCTGTGACTCTGGCATCAACACGGATTTCAGGTTTGGATCTATGTCCACCACCACTCTCTTTTCTTACATACCACTTCAAAAAATAAACCCTATCTACGATAACCGTTGTTTACGTGACTTATAACTGGAACATTTGGACGATGCGTGCGTAAGAGTGCCTCTTAGAAGGACAAGTAGCTTACAGAAGCTTACAGTTCACTGTGTGCTGCTTTGTTCTAAAGAAAACCCATTAAAATTGATCCATATAATACATGTGACATGAAGGAAATAGTATGAAGACTTCCATTTTAAACCAAATCTGTGATATCAGTTTAGATGTATACTTAAATTTTGCTTTCTGTTACCTTGAAGCTTCATTGTGTCACAGGCAGACAGATGTTTTTTCACTATTATTCACTTTGCCCAGGAACTCTGCACTCACTGTCATTTCTGTAATTTATTACCAAAAAAGTTAGTATAATTTCTTATACTTAATATGTCTTTTAAAGACTCAGCTAGCACTCTAGCAGCTTGCAACAAGGCATGGTTCAAGTCAGCATGAAAATAAAATCTGGGCTTGCATTCAGAAGGAACTGTTAACCTTTGGGGACTGTTTGACTTTTCAAGGAAAATGAAGATCTCTTCATGACTTGAATCCTTCCTGATTTATTCTTGTATTATCAAAACTTGACACGGAAGTGTGTGGATACTTGTAATTATTCTTGTTGTTGGCAATTACTATTTATAACTAATAATTACATGCATTTAACAACAAAGGAGGGTAGGAGAAAGGAGGGGAATAAAGCTTTAAAGAAAAGGAGTAACATTTGTGGAGGATGCATTGAACATGCTCATTGTCATATTTGGCAGCTGTTATGATTATTGTCTGATCTGATTGCTGGTTTTGCACTTTCTGTATACGGAGTGGATTTCCCCATACTTTGTCATATGAAGAAATAGTTAATAGCGTTCAAAATAAAGGGATTAGGGGCAAAAAGGCAAAATTAAAGAACTGTAATGCATTAAAATCTGTGGGTGTTAAACAAAACTAACCTCATTTTGAGTGTTTGAGTCACGATTTTTGAGAAATCCAACTGGCATTGTTTTCCTGTATCTTACAGTCTGGAATGTCTAAAAGACACTTCAGTTAAAGACAAGGAGCAGTGAGCTGGCAAGTGCCTTATAGAAAAGTGTTTCCTTTAGCAACATTCCCATGTCAAGAAGGCAAACATTAGAGTTTCACTATTCTCTCTAGTAAAATAATGCCCAAGATTATGCTAGGCATTTTTTTTTTTTTTTTTTTAGATAAAGCAAAATTGTTGCACCAGTAAGAGCTCCTTTTGTACATCTGTGGTACACATCTGACAATCTGGTGTAACTAGTGGTGAATGATCCTCTGACCCAGTGTTTCCAGCAGCAGTATAGTTGCCCCTGCCTATGTTTGTATGAAAGAGTTGGGTTTAATTGGTAAGCTTCTGTCAACTGTATCTTAAGAAGTGGAAAGAAATTGTCTTGATGTTATTTCTGTGTATTTCTGTATGAAAATATATTAATCATTCACAAACTTTAATATACTCTATAGTTATTCTTGGTGAAATATGAAATTTGGTGGTTTTTTTTTTTTCCCCAAAAAAGCCTTCATCCAGACGTGTTAGAGTGCATAACTTCCATTAGCATTCTGCAGTGCGCTAAGAGATCTGTTGTTTTTAATAACCGACATTTAGGGGCTTCATCCCCACATTTCTCCCCTGCATGGTAGAAAGTATCAGGCGACTGACTTGTTTTCTTTCCTGCACAGCACTGATTCCCAAACTCTTCCACTCAGTGCATCAATCTTAAAATTTCCTGATGACCATTACTTCCTGTTCTAGCACTTCTACTTGATGACTTTGTAAGCATTACTTAAGATAACTTTAGGGGACAGTTTGAGCACCACTCATCTAGCACTCCCCTTCTCTGTGCACCCCTTCACAGAGCAAAAAACTTACTACAAATTTACATCAAGGTAATGGAACAGCTCATGCCTTTGGATGTTAGAACACTGACTGAGTTTTCAAATTGCACAGCATAGAGAGAAAAGATTCTAGGGAAATAGTGTTTATAGAGACAGAAATTGCACAGCTGTACTTCCAAATTTTACAGGTTTGACACATAGAATCAGATTTTGGTGCAAGGTTTGGTGTTACAAAACAACAGTGTAACTTGTTTAGGACACTACTCCTGGTAGTACAAAGTGCTATTTAGAGTGAGTGAAACTAGAGTGTGCCATTCATCATTGCATTCCTTTCTTAATCTTTACTCTCTGATATATGCTTTATGTTAATTTGCCAGCATTAATCTATTTTTGGGGTGCTTTTGAAATGCAGATTCCAGTCAAATACTTGGGTTCTTCATACAGAGCTTGGAAAATCAGCACTTATACCTAACTTGTACTCCTTCTTTGAAGGATCTGAAGCAGGTTTCTGGTTTCTTTTAAGACCTGGCCCCTGGAGGAGGTGGTGGTTGCAAACACAGTCAGCTTTGTATTTGGCAGCTCACTGCTTTGAGTGTCCCTGCAAGAGTTTCAGGCTGTTGAAATGAGGTCACTGGACAGAAAAGAACACAAAGTAACATACAACCAGGGACAGCTTTGGGGCTGGGGAAAGGTTCGGTGCTATTCTTAAATAAAAAAATAAAATCTCCGCCCTTCAATTTCCCTCAGCTGTTTACAGTGCTCTTAGGCCCCCTCACATCTAAACGTCCTTATTCAGTGTCCCATTTTCTCTCTGTTAAAAAGAAAATCCTGAAAAGTAGTAGAACATCCCATTCTGACTGGCTTTTAAATGACAAAACATAGTTACTTTTTTTTCCCATAAACATTGTGGCCTATTTCTGTACCTTTTCCTTGACTGTAATAAATAAATTTCTCAGTACTCATTAACTCATCCTTTCTATCTTATAGCTACTGGTGGGTGCAACTTAGTCCAGCTGCTGGAGTTGTTAAGGAATTGCAAATCTTATCTGGCTTAGCTATTGAAACTTACTAAGTGCTGTAACTTATCCCCAAACACAGTATTGTGCTGCTCTGTTCTTAGATGCTGTTCTTGCTGTAGTTTTTGAAAGCAATAAGAGAAATTTCCCACATAAATAGTTGCTGTATGTTAAAAAATATTTTAAGTGATTCTTTTTTTATATATACAACTTGTCAATTTGGTGTTACTGCTGTATAAAAGAAAACTGTATTAAAACTTATGGGAAAGTTTTGGAGACTGACCCACAAGAAATGCTGAGCTCTTTCACCTCTACATCTTTGGGGTGATGGTGAAAATATTTGGTATTGCTGAGAACTGTATTTATGTTGAGTGTTTTACTTGTTTCGGTACTGGAAAAACATGCCACATGAATGAGGTATTACATATGCAATGCTGCTAAATACTGACTTTGTTGTATGTTTTGATAGGGCATTAGTGATTTTGGGATGAAGAAAGGTATCTTCTGTGTTAGAATGACCACCAGCATTCAGATTTTTGAGAAATTTTTCTGTAGTCAGCATCGTTCCCATTTTCTGCTTGGCTTAATGCAAAAATTTGTAATAATGTTGGAGCACCCTGATGCGCAATTTCATTTACATTTTTGTCTCTGTAGCCAATTTAGTTGGATGTTAATAAATCGTGCTTGCAGAAGGTCACAGAGCACCCTCACTTTTTCCCAGGAGCTGGAAGCATCTTTCTTCAAAGGTTGTTAGTGACGGCTGAAACCAGGCTAGCTGCTGTAGTTTTTTACTGTTTTTTAGCTGTGGTTCTTACACCTTCTAAAATGGCAAGTATGAAAGAGATTCTGCCTGCTGGAAGTCTTATTTATCACTCTCACAAACTGTCTAGTAGTTAACATTAGCATTTTTCCAGTTGTTTGCCAGTTACCTGCATGCATGGTACTGTTGCATGGCTATTATGCCAGACACTGGAGCAGGAAAAAATCAATTACAGTGGTAAGTTGTAAGCAGTTTTTAGTAGACAGATGTGCAACACAAATGTTGTGTATTAGCGTGAAAGTACAGACCACAAACTGGATGTTCTCCAGAAAACAACTTTTAAGTCAAGGAAACATAGTGTTTACTGGATAAAATAAATAGCTGGAAGGAAACTATCAGTGTGATGTTTTCTCCCTCAGAGAATGGTGGTTTAGTACAATTCTGCTAGTCAGCTACATCTGATAGTCCCACCATGTGCATATAAGATACAATACAGACGGATTAGGGTCTTAAAAAAGGTGGAAATACAGTAAGTATGGTCCCTGAGCAACCTCTAATTCCAGACTGCAGTTCTGTAGGGCTTCCCAGTCTCAACATGTAAAAAAGGTTTGGTAGGAGGACACATGGATGTTCCAGGAAGAGTTGGGAAAACTGGGTCAATGCATCTGCTGCCTCATGAAACAGCTGTGTTATGTGGCAGAAAAAGGAGAGTGGCCACAAAAAATGCAGCTTTTCTAGAGGGCAAGGATCACCTCCTGTTTTGTGAAATCCATCCATTTTGATTGTATATTGAGTTTCTAATTTAGAACTTACTCATGATGTCAGTGGAATCACTTCACTGCCGATTAATTTCAGAGAGATCTAATCTGCTTTAACTGTACCTGAAACAGTTAGCATTTAGGGCAAGTCAATGGGAAAAAAAAAAACAGTTTACAGAATTAGTGATTTTTTTTTTCCCATAATTATAAAAGGGAGAGGAAGATGGCAAGGGATCTTTATTACTAATGCTCTTGATCATGAACACCTCAGGCAAAAGAAACTTCTCTCAGAGAAATGGATATGGGGTGAATTCCTCATGGTTGCCAAGTTCCCACTTTGTGGTCAGTGCTTCTCAGACAGCGTGCTGTTCTACCCCACAGAAGTGTGAGGTGAATGTAGCTTACGTAGACCCTGCATCCAGTTGGTGTTTCACCTCAGCTGTCTGTTCATTTACAGTAATCTCTACTTAAAAGTCAGTGCTTACTGCAAAATGATTCAAACCACCATAGCGTGAGGAAAAACAATGACAGCTGGGCAAAGTTTGCTCTGCACAGTAACTGTCACATATTGGCTCCTTCTTTCTTTTTTTTTTTTTTAATGCCTCCATTACATTTCTTGCATATGTTTCTCTCCATGCTCAATTTGTTGATTTTTAACTTAGACCCCTTTCCCCCACTTCTAGTGCAAGATACGTAGAAACTCATAGGGTCAGTTCAGGTTTTTAAGGATGTTAAAAGCTAGCCAGATACCAATTTCTGCTGGGTAGTTACAAATTTCTGTATTTGCCTATTCTGCACCAAGGGAAAGAATTGAAATTGCTACGTGTAAAATTTGAGGTAAATCAAAGTTCCTCTACTGAGTGGGGTATAGCAGAGTCTTAAGTTAACTGAAAAGTTGAGTCATTGGATTCACTGATGTAAGTTTTTGTAGGCTCCTGGAACAATAACAAATTCCTGGAAGCCAAGATGTCACATACATCAATGCACAACATACAAATGCATCAGCTGCAGTTCCTGCTTGTAATTTTATTGACTTAGGGAATTACTTGGCTTTCTCTTTTAGGGTACTATCTCTCTTTAAGGATTTTGTTTGAGCTAATAGTTCAATTTCTGTTTGAACAAGACCAGCTGTCAGAACTGGAAAATATGTGGGTTGGGTTTTGTTTGTTTGTTTGTTTGTTTTGCATAGTTAACATTGCTTTTCTTTATAAAGAATTTATTTAATAAACTGTAATTCCTAAATTACAAACTTCTCACTTTTTTAACATATGCAAAAAAAAAAAAAAAAAGCACCATGATAAAGGCTGCAGTAAAACTACTTTGAATTATTGCAGTACAAGCCTTGAAAAATCTTTTCCTTCTGCGATTTTATGAAGGTATGTCTGAAATGCACTGACTGCTGCCTAGAGCAAGGAAGATTATGTAGATTTATCAATAGATAAGAACCTGTCCCATAGCTGAGAGAAAGATTTACTGTTTTGTTTACTGTTCGTTATCATCTCAGCCATGGTCAAAGTGAAGATGGAACGAAGTCAAGAGATCATCTTACTTGTATTAGTTGTTCGCTGCTTGCACTTTGGTCACTGAATCCAATCTTGTGAAAACAGCTAGAGCTATGTAGTAGCTGAACAGGTTTTTCGGATGAGAAAATCAGTTTTCTTATGAAGTTCAAAAATAGCGCACCAAATTCTTAAGTCCTTCTGTGGGATAAACTTCTGCTGAGAAGTTTGCCTGGAAAAGGGCACTGCAAGTGGGTCAGTGAGGGCAAACTTGACTTTTTCTGTCTGAGTTCTCTAGGTACCAAGAGATTGCAAGCCTAGCTCATCTTTTACTCATGCATATTATATTCTTACCTTCTGTGGATATCAGAAACTGGAAAAGATGTGCCACATTGCAAGAAAGGCCATGGTAGGAACTCCATTGTATTTTATCTAGTCACAGAACTTTGGAAAACTGATGCTCATATGAACGCTTTGTTCTCTGACGCTGGCTCCAATATAGATACCAACAGGAATTACTCTGTTTGAAACGATGGGGGAAGGAATGAGGGGGAAGAGTATATATTGTTGAAATAAGATTCTCAGTACTGAAGTGTGCAGTCACGAGATCCTAGCCAAAAGAATGACTGCAGTTCATGTGTTCACAGTACTGGTTGCTCATGCCCTTTGCATTACCACTTCCTCTCAGGACACAGCTGGTCTTCCTTCTCTCTTTCAAGTTGCATTGCTCACACTGTAGTATATTTATACTGGTGAGGCTGGACAGCAACTACAGAAAAAACAAGAAAAAAAACAGCTCAAGCTGACTATGACTAATTCTGTAGAAGGGAGGCACATCCTTGTGTCCCAGTTGCCAAGAAGGTGGATCTGGGAATAAGAAAGTCATCCACCCAAGGTCACTTGCATCGTCCCTTTCAGAAGCTGCTCACCCAGATCACTGTGTCATTCAGACAAACGAGGGCAGTACAAGGAGCAAGGACACCAGTTTTTCCTGTGACAGAGCACAGAAAAATATATTTTTAATTGTGAGAGAACAGACCAACACTGTCTCATAGCTGACTTTTTTTTGCAGCGTAATGAATACCTGGTCTACAATGTAATTGTAATATAACACAGCATAAATATCCACATACTTAGCAGCCCACACATTTTTGAGCTGCTTGCCAGCCCTTACTCCTTGTTTTGACAAGAACTGTGCTTTTCTCACCCTGCTTCATTTTAGAGTGGGGAAATTAAGTATGTTTCTACCACGGTGTCTGGATGATCAGCCCTGTGCAAAGTGGGGTCTGTTTTTACCTTTAGTCCCCCCTTGCTATGTGCCTTCCTGCAGCAGATGATGAAGACGGCCCCTGGCAGCTCCTGCCCAGGAGTCCCATCTCACCCCACTGTGGCAGCACAGCCTCACAGCTCCTCTCAACCCTGTTTTTTGCCATTTGCAGTCATCTCCTCAGCACATCCACTTTGTATATGAGCCATGGCCTGCTTCAAGGCTCTCAAAACCAATTTCTCCATTTTCAGCTCTGTAGGTACTAAAAAATGCATTTACTTTATTCTTCTGGAAAGACTCTTCAGTTTGCCCTGGAACAGGAATGCTAGTCATAATTCAGTTCCGAAAGAGAGACTGAGCTGACAGTTAACACATAATGAGAATGAAGGTTAAGGATTTGCAAGATAATTGGGAAATAGAAGAAAGGACCCAGAGAAACCAGAAGAGAGACACAAAATTTGTTTTAAATCATAATACAGCTATTGCTGCAAACGTTGCAATAGATGAAAACATCCATCTGGTGTTATTCAATGAAATATTAATGTTAGCTTCTGAACATTTTGCAAGGTTTGACTATGGCTGTGCTCCAGTTGTGCTCCATTGTAAAACAAACACCATCCAGTCGGCTGCCTTGTGAGAAACTGCCGGCTTCTGCAGGTTCTTTGGAAAATTCCACCCAAATAATTTGCTCTCACAGTTGGATATGAGAGTGCTTGTGCATACACATCCTTTCAGAGGATGTAAGAGCAATTGTGTGAGCCAGGAGAAAAGGTAGGAGTTGACCAAAGAAATTTCTTCCTTACAGTCAGCTTCACTCTCTACAGGCAACTTCATCACCAGCTCTTTCCCAGGGATCCTTTAACTCCTCTTGGTTACCCAGTTTGTCCTGCACTTTCTGTATATGTGGCACTGAGGGGCATGGCTCAGTGGGCATGGTGGTGACGGACTGACAGTTGGACTTGATGATCTTAGAGATCTTTTCCGACCTTAATGATTCAGTGATGACTGATGATTCTTCCACCCCTTGTAACCTTACGGTTGTCTATACATGACAATATGAACAGCACTAATTTTAAGATCATGTTTTCATTGATCTGAAAATGTAACAGTGAAAAAATTATTAATTTGAGTATAATTTATTAAATCCATGCGTATCACGTAATCATTTAGAAGCAATTCTACTTAGCTGCCATTGGTACTAGGTACTGTACAGCTGTCCTTTAAATAGTGCTATGTGCTGCACAGTTATATTTTAAAGAACCCTGCCAGTGTGCTACCGCTCTGAAAGATCTATGTGCAAAGATAAAAAGCTTCATTTTTTTTGAGGCTCCGTGAAATCTATCCTCCTCTATTTGCAACATTTTTTGAAGAAATCCTAATATTTCTCACGTTAATACAGTCATTCCTTGACTGCATAGCTCCTGTTCCAGCTGCCCAGAAACCAGATTTAAAAAAATGGAAAAAAAGAAACTTAGAAATAATGTTATGATTAATAAAATTAATTAACGATAAAATCATTTCAGATTTGATTTTTAATGTCTTTCTTATGATTAATGTAGAATGATGTGCTTTTAAAAGTACTGTGTATATGTAGGACCTGCAAAAATGTTCGGGGCTCTTGCACAATATTTGATAGCCATTCCATTTGGTTAGTTTATGATGAAGTTCTGCTGCTGAACAGTCTGAACAATACAACAGCCAGATGGTCTTTGATAAAACCTTAATGAGGCCAGATGGTTCATAATAAACTGTTATGGAAAAAGAATTTTGAGGCACGCAAGAAACATCATCTATCCCTATGTCGTCATTTACCATTATTGTAAAAGAAGCAAAGATCTGTGGCCATCATCTAATCTACATTTTAAAGTTAGAAGCACTTTCTTTGTGCAGCTTCATGCATACTGCCTTCCATATTATTGTTAGAGATGTCACGAGATAATTTTTCAGGTAACCACAAAGATCCTAGCCTACCTTTTCTACCATTTTTCTTAAAATCATGAGAAAATCATCAAATAATCACAAAGTGTTCACGGGAAGATGTTTAGAAAATTAGTTACTTTAAAACACAGTCATGACAGAGACAAGAAAGCTTCTACAGCAAGAGAGGTGAGCCCTATGCCAGAAGATATTCTCTACGGAAAGGTAAACTGTGTCATTTCTCCCATGCGGACATTAACACTCTGACTCCACGATCTGAGTTTCAGCACAGGCGATACACGGAGTCACATTGAACTTGTCTGTCTGTTTCATTTCTGCGGCTCTCAGTGTGGTACACCCCAGTTTCCTTCCATGGGACTAAAAGATCCACTGCTGAACAAGTTTTTCCTTATTCTGGTCCATAAAGGCAGTAGAGATGAACCTGACAATAAAACAGATCGCCTCTAAGTGGCAGCCAAACTCATCTCACAGGCAAAATCTCCAGTGCTTAAAGATGGTGCCTTCCCATTGCTTTCTTCAAGAGCTTCATGGGCAGCAGCTCACAGAAACAGGTGGAGAAATGCAGCAAAATGGCTCTGTGGCTACTCCGGACTGACATAGTCCCTTCTGGCTGACTGTGTGAACTGACTGTTCTCCACTAAGCAGGATCCACTAACGTTGCTGTTTGTCCCTGGCTGCTGGTGCTTTGCCAAGGGGCTGGTGACAGCTGTGCCAGCAAGAGAGTGAGAAAGCTGTTGTTCACAGCAGGAAATGTTTCTCAGGACCGACTGGCACCAGTGAAAACTGTGTAACATCCCAACAAAACACAAGATGGGTCTTAATGTACAGTATAAACGGGGCTAGTTGGTTGATTTGAAAGAAACAAAAAATCTGTTCAGATCTTTTATTCTTGCAACAGGAAATGGGGGGAAGAATTTCAGCCTTTCAATGGTGATTTGGCTTGTGTTGCTGGACACCTTTAAAAGGATTTGCTTCACCCACTGTCCTTTTTTTTCCTAAATGAAAGCCCAAAATAGTTTCACACTTTCTTCTCTGAATTTCCTCCATAGAACTGAAGCCAGCAGACCCTTTTGCAGCCAGCATGAGGGTTTAAATAAAGCCTAGAATACAACAGAGAGCTCTGAACAACCCCTGACATTCCAATGTAGAGGCTGGATTTTAGTGAGCACACTCTAGCCAGGCTGGCTGCAGCCTGAAACAACACTGTGACTGCTATGAGGCATTATATACCATTAGTACAGCTGTTACTGCTGATTTCATGAAAGCATTTTAAAAAGCTTTGAAGATATGAGACAAAAAATATCCATCAAGAAATTCCCCTTTGCAGACAATTTTGGTCTTACACTCTATCCTAATGTCAATGACTGGAAAATACAAGACAGATTATGCTATCATAGAAAAAAATAAATCTAATACATAATATTCATAGGGTGCAAAGACCTCTTCTGGACTGGGTAGGAATAACCATTCTGCAATGCTGACATCTGGTGGTGCTCAATGATTTCTTTTCCTAATATAATGTCTGAGGATTTTCACAGAAGTATATTAAGGGCACACAACTACTGTTTGCTTTTTTTTTCCTTTCAGACTAATATGTATTTCGGGGAGAGAATCCCCTTTATCTTGCCCCAACTAGTTATCAGTTTTTCTAGAGTGGTAGAGAGTAAACCATCCATAACCTCCCAAGGAATTCCTTTACAAATGCCTTCCATCTATAGTAGTATCTCTCTCTTATTATCAGGAGGTCGCACTGACTTCCCTTGGAGGTGGGGTTGTAAAAAACTATTCAGAATTATTATTTTCATCTTCCCATTCCCTCAACCTTTCTGATCTCCATCCTAGATTTTGTTTCCCGCTGGCTAGTGAATCCCATGTGTCTCCCATAATTAACTAACTCTTGCACTACTTCTCCCCATATTGTATCAAGGGGACCTCCCCTCTGTCTCGGTCAGAGTCCACAGCCAGTCTTATAATCAGACAGCATACAGCTTCAAAGTGTCAAGCAATCCCCTAATTAAAGGAAGTAACCTTGCAGGGTCTGCCACATATTGCGTGGGAAAGGGTTGTTGTGGAATTATTAGATGGTTGTGCATTAACCAAAGGCAGGCAGTTTTCTGCACAGTTTCCGAAATATGGAAAGTGCCTGATCAATCTGGTGGCCTTCTGTGATGGAGTGACAGCATCAAAAGATGTTGCCAAGATAAGTTATGGCAGCACCGTCCCTGGAGGCATTCAAGGCCTGGTTGGATGGGGCCCTGGGCAGCCTGATCTAATGGGTGGCAACCCTCACACCACAGCAGGGGGATAAAAACTAGATGATCACAGAATCACCAAGGTTGGAAAAGACCTCCAAGATCACCCAGTCCAACCATCCACCTATCACCAATATTTCTCCACATCCATCCATACAACAAAATCTTTAAGGTTCTCTCCAACCTAAGCCGTTCTTTGATTCTGTACGGGTAATTACTCACAGGTGATGTGTATTACTCATTTTTTAAGGTGATGCTGTGAAGTTCTCGTGTTGATTGTCTGTCCCACTTTACTTAATTAAGATAACCAAATCATGTACAGTGCCAAAGGCAGTTTGTCACACAGGCAAAACTTTCTGTTCTTCTCCTTCTGTCCATTCCACATAAAGATCTTCTAATACAGTGCCAATGCAGAAGAATCTTCCAACATGTAACTGATGCATGTCGTGTCTCGGCTCCAGAGATTCAGCCCATGACAGACAGATCCTAACACAGAACACACTCACCACATGCATTTCCCATACTGTGTTCTCGCTGGTGGCTTCCCAGTCAGTCAGGACACAGCTATGTGCTGTGAGTTTTGACTGTGCTACACATCTGAAGAGCATTTCCATGAATAATGAAGGATCAAGGCAGGTATTCAATCCAAAATGTCTCCCACTAGTAGCCAGTTTCAATATCAGTCTTTGAAGCCTTTAAGTTAATTGCTGCATGGCCCCAAAACTGTTAGCATCCAGACCTGTTTCTGTCTCTTCTAATTAATGTGAGGCATCTTAGAACTATCTTAGGCTGGCTTGTCTCTGTTAAGTGGATAAAAGATGTCTGTTTGATGTTTTATCTTGAAAACATGGAAATATCCTTGGTGCAGGCACCCCTTACTTGGTGCACACTTAACCACCAGTAACTTCCTTAAGCTGATTGGTGAGTTTCACTGTTTTTGTTTCCTCCCTCCCTGGTGAACATTTCCATGGTGATGTGGTTCAGTGTCACTTCCTGGCCTGATTTCTCAAAATCTGCTTGAGCAGACGCTTGCATTGGAAATGAATCACACACTACCAGTCCTTGGAAAAGCACGTGACTGCTAATGAAACATGCTGTTACTGGCCGCTGGAGATTATGCCTGGAGCTAGTAATACTGCAGCTCGGTGCTGATCCTAAAAAGAGATCTCCTGAGGACTTGTAGGTGGCTCTTTCTCAGGATGAGGCTAAAGAAGCAGTTTTCTTTTTTATAGGAAGTAAATTGTCACATATGCAGATACTTAGGCTACTTTTTTCAGGCTATTTGTTAAAAGTTCTGAAAGCAGGTACAGTGTAAGAAATCTATTTATCATTGATTCACTGAGGATCACAGAATCATAGAATCGTTAGGGCTGGAAAGACCCCTAAGATCATCTAGTCCAACTATCAACCCATGCCTGTGACCACTCCAGACCACATCTACCCGTTTCTTGAAATATATCCTTTTCTTCCTAATATCCAACCTGAATCCTCCCTGGCACAATGTAACACCATTACTTCTCATCCTATTGTGTTTCCTGGGAGAAGAGGCTGACCCTTACCTCATTTCAACCTCCTTTCAGGCAGCTGTAGAGAGTGATAAGGTCTCCCCTGAACCTCACCTTCTCTACACTAAACAATCCCAGTTCCCTCAGCTGCTCCCCATAAGACTTGTGCTTCAGACCCTTCACAGCTTCACTGCCCTTCTCGGGAAGTGAAGAAGGGAATATTTCCTGGAGACAATATTGTGGGACAAAGAGGTAAAGTCTGGGTAGGATGTCACTTACGCTTACCAGAAAGGTTGATAGGTTAAAATCTGCTGAAACTAACTGGATAATGTATGTAGTTAACACAGTGGAAGAAATGGGTATGACTTCAGCTATGTACACTAACCATTACTTCTCACCCAGGAGTGCTCATTTCAGGCCATCCACCTTTCAAATTCCTTTCCTTCCAAAGACCAACTGGGCTTTACTCTGTAAGGATCTGGTGATTCAACACTTGTGACTGTTCCCTCAAACGCTCTCTTTAGATGAGAAGGGAAGGACCCCGCTTGCGGCAAGGCTCACTAAACAAATACTTCTTTGATGCTTTGATACCTTCAAGAACTACTCCTTGTATTTCTGTAGGCTCGTCAGTGTCTCACTGGATGAGTGCTACAGCAAACCCCCACAGTATTTTATAGTGGACAACGGCAGCAATCCAGAGTCATGTGCAGGCCGACAACATGGCTGCAGCGCCATGCCCCGCGCCCCCTCCGCACGCGGCGTGCTGCCGGGCGGGGCCTGGCTCCCCCGGCCTGCCCCCGCGCTGCCGCGCGGCCCCGCCGCGCCTCAGTGCCGGCCCGAAGCCCCCTCCTCTCGGCGTTCCTCCGGGCTCCTCGCGGAGCTTCGTCTTGGGGCGCGGCACACCACGTCCTCGGGGATCACCGGGGCAGTCGTGAGTACGGGGGCGGGCGCGGGGGGCGGTGGGGCGGGCGGTGCCCCTGCCGAGCGCTGCTCGCCGCTGGGAGGGCGGGGCGCACAGCCCCCGCTGAGCGCGGAGTCTCCGGGCCGGCTCTGCGTGCCCGTGTGCTCTCCGGCTTTTTTGCTGGTAAAAACCCACCCAAAAAAAAACAAAAACAAAAAAACCCCACACAAAACTGAGGATGAATCATCGCGATTCCTGGGTGGTGATGGAGGGGAAGCCCGGCGCTTGGCTGCCCACTCATTGCCCGCTCCTCCTCCCGACGCCTCGATTGGGCTCCGGTCAGGCCCGGGGAGGCACTGCCCGGTCAGGGACTGAAAATCATTGGGCTTTTACGGCTTTTTGTTTGAATTATCTAGAGAGGAGAAGAAAATAAGGTTTTGTAATATGATCAATGTGCTTGTCGTCGCTTGTGCACTTCGGGTGTCCTTTGGCGTGAGCCCTAGCTGTTCAGGCTGTGGGTGTCTCTGTTGGTTGCGAGGGAGTTGGACCAGATGGCCTTTAAAGGGCCCGACCAGCTCAAACGGTTGGTGACCCTGCACTCAGCAGGGGGGGTTGAAACTCGATGGTCTTTGAGGTCCTTTTCAAACCAGGCCATTCTATGATTCTATGGTTCTTGAGAAACGAGAAGGGCAGCACGCAGTAAGCCAAAGGCCTCTGCGTGGCTGTCTGCGGTTTGCAGGCGTCTGCCTTCCAGCGTGTTCCCTTACAGCTTCAATAAGTGATGAAGTTGCTGTAAATATCTTTGCTTGATTTCATCCTCTTCATTGAATAATCTGCCTGTAGCCCAGGTTCAGGCTAATTTTAAATTTCTCGGTGCGCAAGGAGCCTACTCCTTCCATTCCTGCCTTCACGCCTAGCTGTCAATCTGCAGGAGTGAATTCACTCTGACAGGCCTTTCCTGTCAGCTCTGATACCTTTCCTTCTAATTCTGCCACATCAGACGTGGTTCAACAAAACTTTTCAGCGCAAGAAACTCCAAAAGGAGAGTTCTCTTATTGCTGCATCCATGACCAGGTGGTCAGGATGCCCTTGATCCTGTTGCTGTAGTATCTCCCTGATGTTGACAGTGGGGAATTTCCACCTGCTCTATGTCCTTTTATGAACTAGTGAAACAAGATACTGAAGTGCATTTGAAAGTTTATGCTAAAGGCACTATGCACAAAGAGATAATTTGGATAGAATATTAATACTTCACAGGTACTGCTGCACTAGCAAGTAAGCTCCTTGCAGAGATGTTCCCAGCACGGTGAAGCACAAGAGATGTTAATGTTGTCATCCTGTGGCTGAAGGCTGAATATCTCTCCTGCCCTGTGAGTCTGCAGTTTTCATAAGCCCTCTGTGGTCTTTCCCAGATGTTCTCTTTGCCCATCAGAAGCCTCATAACTGGGAGCAAAGTCAAACCACCATGAATCAGAATGGAGTTTTACAGAATGGTGTCTCTGGTTCTTCTCATGAAATTTAGTGAGAGGATAACAGAAAGACAAATCGCAAGAACTTATTGTTGGAATTTCTCTTCTCATAAGCTCCTTAGAAGTTGGTGGGCCTTTTTCAAATGTACAAATGTGAGTCTGTTGTGTGGGAATGGGATCAGAATGAGTGAGCAATCAAACAAAGCACAGAAATGTATGAAGGAGGTTATGCTGGGGAACAGCAGCTAACGGAGGGAATGAGTGTTGTGTTAATCCCCTCCATGACATATCAGGCATCTGATGAAATGCAGTGTTGTACAAAATAAGTCCCCAAACCCTCTAGCCTCTTTTTTTGTTTTCTGTTTATTTTTTTATTTTCTTCCTGCTGCAATGGAGCCGCATTGTTATTCACTGAGATTGAAACTGGGGAAATTTGAGGAGGAGAAACTAAAGAATGCAAAAATCTGTCTCTTCTTAGAGCCTAGAAGAAAGTTAGAAAATGAGGAAGTTGGTGGAAATACTCCCAGTGTAGCTGCAAGTTTGCTGCAGCCCCAGTTTACAGTGAAAGCCTGAGAAGACTTCAGCAAAATGTTGGAAGCATAGAATGAGGTTGTTCAAATCCTTTCCTTGCAGGTGCTGTTGGGAAATGCCCTTTGCTTGTTCATGGGGAGAAGTGAGAGCAGGCCGCGGAAGTTTCATAGGAAGGTAGATATCTCAATGTGAATTGGTAAATACTGCATGAAATATTATCTGAAATGAGATTTGGGAAAAGCTAATGGAAAGCTAAGTTTCTGTCTACAAAGCGTGGTTTTCTTCTTTTCCCCAGCTGATAGTAAAACATGAACCCTATAGTGCAGCCACTAATATCCTTACTTACTTTTCCATTTTCTCTCAGTTGTGTCAGCTACGATATCTCTTCCTGTTTGATCATTTGAAGTTTGCCTTAGCTTATTCTGGCTTGTGTTTGTGATGGACAAATCCAGCATCTATTTGAGCAGGACAGGTAATTAATGGAGAATGTGTGGGTGACTTATTTCAAAGAGGAGAAATGGGCTCCTGGGGCACCTTATGCCCGTAGTTGGACTTTCCAGTGTCGGCTGGGGGGTTGAAAGGAATGCTGCCAACTGGGGAAAAAAAACAAAACGTGGAAATACCACTAGATCAAAAAAATAACTGAAAAGAAATTCTTGTAAGGTTGAAAACCTTATTTTTAGAATTGAATGTTTAGGACTTCTGAGTGGTCATTTTTATCATTTCTCCTGTGCTCTTAGCCAGTTTCATATGTTGAAAAGCTTTCTTGTAAACAGTACAATGCATTGTGTGGGATAAAGGAAACCTTACACGAGAAGAGATGGCAGTATTTTTAACTGTAAGACAAATTTGAAAGCTAGAATAAGATAATGTAAGTAGCTGTTTAGCAGGTATAAATAACAGTTGCAAACAACATGTTCTGCTTAGCTGTGGTTCTGCTAATGGGAAATAGAAAATTGGAAAGCACTGAAGGTAAAAAATAGAAAAAAAAGTTCAGAAGGAAAAAAAATGAATTGAAACTTTCCATGGGTGAAGTTCAGAAAGAAAACTTAGTCACAGTGCTGCCAGTAGAAATATTTGTTGCTTTTTATAGAATAATTTCTATATGTGTTTACGCACTGTTAAAACAAGATAATTTGTATGAATAATACCCAGTTACCTTCTGCGGGGTAAGATGATTTTATGGTAGGTCATAAAAGAAGGAGCCTGTGGAGAGGCAGGAGTGCTCTACCACTGCCCCTGTGTTCTCATGATCCCAGTGAGTCTCCGCAGGGTGCTCATTAGGCGATGCTTTTCCTTAGAACTTCAGGTAAGTTGTGTAGGTTTTTTTCCTCCCTAGCAGATTAATTACCCGTGGGTGTTCTTTCAAGGATTTTTTTCAGCTTTAAATTGGGTTATTTCTTTTCTCATGCATTTCTTTCTTCATTATTTGTATGCTCATGAATTTCATGATTACTGCAGTGTTTAAGTCTTCTATATCGTGCTTGCAGCGCATTGTTCTTTACTTATTCACTGTTGCTTATTTAAATTTTCCACCAAAATTCCATCATCTGTTACTGTGAAAGCCTTTGGGGAGGAACGGTAGGAACTGTCATGATTCCCAGCTCAGAGTGGAGAAGGTGGGGTGAAAACACTATTCCTGTATTAATACCAGTACTGTGAAGTACTCCTTAAAGTGAAAATGTAAATATTTCTATTTTCTGACTGTAGCTTTGAGAAATGAATTTCTCCTTTCAGGCTGTAAATGATTCTCCAAGATGTTCGCGAAAGCAACAAGGAATTTTGTGAGAGAAACGGACAGCGGAGGTGACTTGATCCCTGTCTCCCACCTGAATGCCTCAGACAAGCTGCAGCTTCTGAGCTTAGTTACGAAGAGGAAGAAGTTCTGGTGCTGGCAGAAGCCCAAGTATCATTTCTTGACAGTCTCATTGAGTGATGTGCTTACTGAAGACCAACCTATAAAACCAGGTAAAGCCGTATTCAGGCGGCACTATTATTGCACGTGAAAAAAATACAAAGCCTAATTTTTTTCATTGTTATTCTCAGTCCTGTTACTAGAGGGCTTCTTTGCTCTGAAATATTCTCCGTCTTTAGAAATGAGATGACTGGATCTTTTTCTCACTTGGCTATTTGTTGTTACAAGTTTTATCATGGCTTTCTTTCTTCTTGCAGAGACTGTTAAAAATAGTTGATCCTTGTACTTACTTCACCATCCAGCTGCACCAGACCTAACCAGCTAGTAGGAGCAATGATCTGGAATCCTGTATTTCTGGGCATGTCATAATTCTGAACATAGATAAACATACAAGTCCTTAAGCATGGATCTTAATTGTAACTAACTTGGAAAATTAGCTGATTCTGAGTCTGTCCTTTGATTTTTAGGCATTCGAGACGTAGAGTTTGATTTAAACCAATTCAAAGTTTCCATTGGTTTTCAGTGAGCTTTGGGACAGGCTTGTTATGAGATATGTAAAGATAATGGCAGAATATTAAGTCTGTTGCACAAGCAGGTCTACTTCAGTTTTTCCTTGTAGCTGAGGTAAATTTCTGTCATGCTTTTTAAGACTTCTTTAGCGTTTGAGTTCAGCATTTCACTCCTCAGATGTTTTCCTAAAATGGCAAAACACAGAAAACAAACAGCTGATCAAAGGTGAAGAAAACACAGAGGAAGCAGAAGATGCAGAGCTGTAAACTTATCTTTTTACCTGCTCATTGCTATTCTTGCCTTCATTGACATTAAATCTTTGTGTTTTCTCTTAGTTTTTGTTTATCTGATCACATCAGGACAGTTCTAGCACCTGTCTTTGTGGTTAGCAATTACTTGTATTGTTTTCCTAGTAATTGTGGAATCTGACTTTGCAAAATATACGGGAAAATTTGAAGATTGTGTCCAAGGAAGCATTGAAACTTCATTTGGAAAGATCAGCCTGGGAGCCGGAGCGAAGGGCTGTGTGGAAAGCCAGTCCTCCTTTGGGAACCTGAGGAAACAGGAGGTTGACTTGCAGCAGCTTATGAAAGATGTCAAGGACAGGTATGTTTTAAATGTGGGCGTTGCAGTGGCCAAGAAAGATGATTGAGATGAAAAAGATTAGATAAAATACTTGTCAGCTGTGATCGCTGAACAGCTGATTCTGTAGCATTGGAATATTTCAAGAATTATTTTCATTGTAAACTCCTATTTGTAGGTGAAAAATGCCATACACCAAGATGAAGGTTTCCAGATTTTGAAATCTTGATGGCCAAGTCTTTCCTTTTCATTTTATAAACGTGTCTCTGCAATTTCACCTTCTGTATTGGCATGAATTACAAGGTGGAGCAAGGGTCAAGTCCTCCCTGCTTTGGGGGACTGTATTGGAGGAGGAAAAATGTGGTTTGGCTCCGGTATGTCACTGGGATAAATGCTGTGGAAACTGAATTCAGAACTACCAATGTTCTGGTGAGGAAGCTTTAGAATTTTAATTTTAATATATCTTTTAGAAAAAGGAATCATCTGAGTTAAGTGGAAAAGCTGAGCAAGTGTGATCAATGCACATTCTAGTAGTTGAACAAAACATATATACACTGTAATAACTGAGGAAAAGAAAGATATTCCAAATGATAATTTTAATTTTAGAGAATATTCAGCAATTCCTTTGCTCCCCTGAAATCTGATTGACTTAATCCTGCAGTCAGTCATGGGCAGAAGCGTACCTTGCAAGCAGCTGAGAAGCCAAAGGTCTGCTCTATACTGGAGTTCTGCTTTAGGGGAACTGAAGGTGGTTCGTTTGTGGCAGCGTTGGACAGCATTGTCTGTAGGAGGTGGTGTAACACATTTCTATAGCCTTTGATGCTCTGAAGATAAGGATGATAGCTTTTGATGTCAGCGTAAAAGTTGTCGGAAGCAGTGTAAATTTTCTGTAGTACCACTGATGTTTTAGAAACATTTGATTTTCCATTTTCATGGAAATGAGAGCCAGATATTCTTTCTCTCTTGAGCGTTCCCAAGTCACCCAACTTGTTTTAAAAAGGCAACTTACTATCTTTGTACAAAACGCCTTGTTAAAAGCAAAAAATATCTGGGTTGAGTGAGTATACCAGGCCTGTAAAATTATTATGCATCTACTATCAGAAAAATATCATCACTCAAGACTTGGAATCTTGTTACTTGTTTGTGTAAGGACCTGAAAGAGACCTGAAGTTTGTCTGCATGCTAGAGTTGGAGACACATTGAGATGCTGACTTCTTCTGAAGAAGGTAGGCATGCACACAATCCCACTGAGGTGCTTAGCAGCTGTGGTAGTGAAACAATCCAGTTCAATGTGTGTGCACCTTAATTCAAGGAGCTAGTTCCTTAGTTCATAGAAAAGGTGCTCGCAGCTTATTTAAATTTACGATGCGAAGCGTATAATTGATATCCAGTAGGCCCAGCTTCTGCGTAACATTGTGACCCACTGGAAGTTGTGTCATTTCCTTACAAATAACAATCTAGTTACTAATTTGTAAATATTCTGTGATTTATGAGAGATCTTGTCCATGGCTTCTAGGTTTTGTCATCCCTGTGGAGCATGCTGTGGAATTCAGTGTTTGAGAATGGTGGTGCTTAGAAGCTAGTGATTTTGGATGCAAAGCGTTATGGCACTAGGGGGATGTTTACCAGTCAGTCCTTGTGGGACAAGAGTCAGCTAAGTGTTCTTGATTTCACCTAATGACGTACATTGCTTGTGCTTTTTAGAACAGTTATTATTTTCCTTATTATTTCTATAACCTAATTAAAACACAGTTGAAATTGTTGTTCTTGTATTAGGCTATTTAAGTCAAGGTTGCATATAAATAGCAGAAAACACACGTTAAAAAATGTTAATGCTGATACAGCTTCTCTACCAAGTCATGGGAGCCTTCAAGATTCAGAATGCTGAAGTGCTGAGTGGCAGCAGATCATTTTCCTCTTGATTCTCAGGTGAACCTTATAAAGGAGAAACCTGCTGATCTTTAATTAGATTCCAGATGCTGCATTGGCTCTCCTTTTCAGTACGGGGCTGACAGCTGAAGGATGTGGGATGAGATCCCTCCTGATTTGCAAGAGCAGTGACGTTCAGAATGCAGAACGTGCTTACTAACATAGTATGCAATCCAGAAATAATGGATTCTTTTAGCAATAGGATCTTGATATATTTTGTGATGCATTGTTCTTGCTGTTTGTATTACCTTGTTGTCACTAGTTCAAAGTACTGAAACATACTGAGTTTAGGGCACTCTTATGCCTTTAACTCAGTGAGATTGCTGTGCGTTTTGGAGTGTATTTTATCTTTTGTAGGACTATGAGTACCGTCTCCCATAAGATCCTCACAGTGAGGCTGATGAAGTATGGGTAGATGAGCATGCAGGTGTATTGAAAACTGGTCGAACAGTTGGTCCAGGAGGAAGCTGATCAGTGGTACAAGGTCAGCCCATTTGCTGACAACACACAGCTGGGAGGAGTGGCTGATAGAGCAGAGGGTTGTGATGCCATCTAGAAGGACCTTGACAAGATAGAGGAATGGACTGACAGAAGCCACATTCAGTTCAACAAGAAGTGCAAAGTTCTGTGCCTGGGGAGGAATCACTCCACGTGCACCACTATGTGTTGGGGGCTGCGTTAGGTCACACCTGAAGTACTGGGTCCCGTTCTTGTCTGCCCAGTAAAGGGAGATGAGGATATGGGCCACAAAGATGTTGAAGGGACAGAAGTGCGTCTCCTCTGAAAAAAGGCTGAGGGACCTGGGTCTGTTCATCCTGGAGAAGGCTCAGTTAAGGATGAATTCTCATCAGTGTGAACAAATACCTGACGGAAGAATGTAAAGATGGAGCCAAGCTCCTTCCAGTTGGTGCCCAGTGACAGGACAAGAGACAGTGGGTGCAAACTGGAACAGAGGAGGCTCCGTCTGATTGTCAGGGCACACACTTTAACCGTGTGGGTGGCAGAGCAGTGGGCAGTCTGCTGTAGCTGAGCCTTCGTTCATGTGCTTCTGCCATCTCATGAAGCTGTGTTAGGTGATTAAAAAAAGCGTTGGGAGGTCAGTGACAGAAGAGAGAGAAATAGGATGAAGTGACAGCAAATTGCCGCCATTCGGCGCAATGAGATGCAGAAGGCTTTTTTTGCCTTTCACACTTCTGTCATCTCCCATGAATGATTCCTTACTCATTAGCATATTAGAAAAACAGGATAAATAGTAATAAAATATGGCATGATTGAAAATAAGTATTTTTGTGCTATTGCAAATTGCCTCTTATTTTGTGCTTTCATTGATTCAGTCAGTTGTTGTTCACACAGAGACAGAAATAGGTGCCTGTTCCTGATCTGAGTATGGTAAAAATACAGCCCATTAACTAGCCATGCTCTCACCCGGTTTTCACTGGCTTGACCCGTCCAGGTGTTCTTGCAGTCTCATTCTGGTGCAGCCCTTTTGTTATTTATTCATTGTAACTCCTTGAGTGTTTATGAGTATGATGAGACAACCATTCATCCATTTTCTTTGATCTGCTACATGAGTTGTATGAAGTCCCGGTATGCTGTGAGACAGCATTGAGTAAAAATCAGTTACGTGTCTGTGATTTAAAACATAAGGAAGATGCTGAATAGAAAACAGAGGAACTGTCTGTCACTTGTACTCTCTAAAGTATTTGATATTCTTGGGTAACTTATTCTACAAAGTAATTGTCAGGTTATTCTGTAGAAGAAAATTGTGAAATGCCATCAATAAGCTGACTACAGCAGATGCTGGGTTCTGGTATTAGCAGAAGTAGGTCAGAGAGGTGATGTCTGAAACAGATTAACAAGAGGAATACCCGTCTCTCCTTGGTGTAAAGTGCAGAGTGAAGCGCTGGTGGATTTTACTCTCTGGCACTGATCTAGAGGTCTTTACCTGAAAAGGAACAAAGTGGAGTAAAGGCTGACACTGCAACAAGCAGCATTGGGGTGGAGGAAATCAGACTGCTGATGAAGTGGAGAAGACCGAACAAGCAGAGGAATTCTGGCAAAGCAGTTGGGAGATGTTCTGAAGGGAAAACATCCACGTGATTTGGGCGTCAGGGAGGAAGTGGTGTTTGGGCAAAGTGGTAAACACCTTACTTGGAGGATTTGTGGGATAGGTTACTGAGAAAACTGAGTAGGTTTTGATGGAGAAACGGTCCTAGCACATTCTTTGTGCCTGGTCCAGTCAGAGATGCGTGCCCCAAGGGAAGAATGTGGTCTCAGCTCTGAGCTTGAGAAATGTGAGGCTTAAACTGAGAGAGCCTGCTGTGGTGCTAGGTCTTGTCTGCTTCCTCTTATTTGCTGTTGGTTTCTGCCATTCTCCTTTCTTTCCTGTTTATCAACGGCAGCAAATTGCCTTTGTGCCAGTTTATTCTCTGCTCCTTTCATCATCCAAGAAGAAAAAAACTGAATAAAAGTGAAGGAAGCCTTGGCATTACAGGACAGTGGAAGTGTTAAATCCAATTAGATATGAAGTGAGTGAGACCAGAACTTAAATTTTCTGCTCGTGTTTGACAGGCATAGCAAATCATTGACCTCAGGAAGGTTATTTAAGAGAAACAAATAATGAAACAAAAACCCCATAATCCTTATCTTCTGAATTGGTCTTTCTTATACCTACTTGTACTGTGTGTGTTGACAGTAGGAAATGAACATCTCATTTTATTTTGTAGTGTTTCCTTTTGTGTTCCTCAGCTCAGCTTCTCAAGGGAGGAAGGAGTGCAGCTGCAGTACAAGTCACACAGTACGGCTATGCAGTATATGGTCAAAGAGATGGGGAGAGTGATGCAGAGCAGAAATAAGAGCTCTAAAATTCGACCTGCAAAATAAAAGAAAGGAAGCACTTCCATGCACCTGCATGCCTGTGGTCTCAGGGATTTAAGCCAATCATCTTGCTGTTCTTGATATTCAGAGTGTTACGTTAGCAAGTGAGTTCAGCCCTTACAAAAATACATTCAGATGGAGCAGCCATTGCCCTGCAATACTTTCAGCCTTGCTTTTATGGTCAAACTTTAACCCTGTTGCAGTTTGCCCTCAGTGACTGTTTTCAATGCTAATTTAGATAAGCTAGTTACTTGTTTACCTCATATTGTCTCCTGTTTGAGTCACTGTCCTCTACCTTCCTGTGAGGAGGACGGGGTGTTCTGCCTCCCCCAGGCCGTGCTGTGATACTTATGATGTGCCCTCACATGTAACAGTGAGGCCTGAGGGCTTCTAGGGAAGAACGCTTGGTGCCAGAATTCATGGGAAGAATACTGAAAGAAAAGGTGTGACTGTAAGGGTATGTGTTTTTAAACTCTCCATTCTACACTCTCCAAATGCAATGGGAAGAGGTATTTCTGCTGGCTTTACAGCTGAGCACATCCCACTGAAGTCACTTGGACCTGAGACAGTGGCCATGCTTCTGGCAAGTGATACAACTCCAGATGGGGGACCCCAAATCACCTCTGAGGCAGTGTCCCTGTGGGCATGCTCCTCTGGGGACTGAAGCAGGCCTGTGCCTGGCGCTGTTGGTGTGGCTCATCCAGCACCAGCTCAGAAACTTCTTCACTGAACCACACTGGTGAGTTGAGCCTCTGTTCTGAGGCACTCGTGTCACTGCTCTGCTTTTGGTTCTTCAGCTGAACTTCAGAGCCTGGAGCGTGAGGAGGTCTGAGGCAGATCTACTTCGGAAAGAATACTGTAGAAATAAAGGGAAGGAAAAGTCTCCCAGTTATTTTGGTCATTCATTTGGATACAATTAAATCAGGCTTGGATATGCCTCTTAGGTTCATAGAATCATTAAGATTGGAAAAGAACTTTAAGATAATCTAGTCCAACCGTCAGTGCTTCCCAACCATGCCCACTAACTATATCCCTCAGTGCCACATCCACTTGGTTCTTGAACACCTCCAGGAGTGGTGACTCCACCACTTCTGTGGGCAGCCTGTTCCAGTGCATCACCACTCTTTCATGCTCATTCAGAAACTGCAAACCTCTGGTTTTTTTTCTGCCTTTGAGTATTTTGTTCCTTTTGCTCTAGTTTTTGGGCTCGTCATGCTCTAAAGCAGGCAAAAAATACATCATATGAAAGCAAGTAGCAAATTGCTTTGTGCTTGTTTCTTCATTAGATTTCTTCACCTGTGGCTTCTTAGGTCGTATATTAAAATTGCAAGCTCTCTCTGCCTTAATTTATGTTTTCAGGATGCCTAGCACACCTCTTCAGAATCATAAATAATTATTGTGAAGTATATGATGATAGGCTTGATGGTCTCCTGCAAGATACAGTGTAATTAATAGCTGCAGGTTGGCAGACGCTTCTAAGAGCAGCAGTGTTTGTGATTGCGTGACATTTCTTCAATTTCTCTTAATCCAAAGATTCATTGCATTCCAAGCATAAAGTATGGCTTTTCACCAAAAGAAAGAAAGTTCTTTTAATAATCTCAAGAATGTTTGGGGGGTACTTTTCTAGTGGCTGCTGCATTGCTTCAGAGGTATTTTCTTTCCCGTGTTTAAACAATCAACTTTAAGGTTTCCAGACAGTTCATTCCAACTGATTGAACTTTCATATAAGCATGTAACTCTCCAAAGATCAAAAATTGCCTCAGGATATTTTTAATTTAATAAAGAGCCAAGCTGACTTCAGGCTTTTACAGACCACATAAATCCAAAACTTCAGAATCTAATAAATCTAAAACTTTTTAATTAAAAGTGGAGATATCTTGATTTAAATAAAGTGGAGTCTTTCTGTCATATTTTTGGGGAATTGCCATTTAGCCCCATGAATAGCCACTTACAGGAAAATAGAGGGGAAAAAAAAAACTTCAGCCAGGGATAGCAATCTTCTGTTCTTCCGGATGCCTTGCTGGAGTTCTCTGCTCATAGAAAATACAGCATGCCATATGAGGGCCTTTCTGGTGGGTATTTTGCAGAAGTATAATATAATAGACGTATTTTAGTCAAATTATTGCCCAGAAAGTAGCCAGATGACATTTTCCTTCAGAGGAAGGAGTCAGGAATTCAATATGTACGTTAGGGCTTACTGCGTAGTGCTGACATTTACGGTCTTGCTGCTACCAAATAACAAAAGAGGACGTAATTGCTTTGTGGAGACCATTCATACAGAAACCGTTGTTATTTTTTCATAAAAGCTTCTTCAAACAAAAGAACGTGTGTTTTCTCCATTCTGGTGATTGTTGTTAATGGTTTCTTTTTTTTTGTTTCAGAATGATAAATTTAAATAGTAGTTTATTGCAACAAGTAATAGAAAGAAAACGTGAAGTACTGTGCATCTTGAGAGAAAAGATAATAACAACGCAGAAGTGTACAATATCTGAACATATCCAGACAGAGGAAAAAGTCAGCGGTCTGCTGGGATGCAGTACAAAGATAGTAAAGGTAAAATGCATTAAATCTGTAAGGAATAGAACATTTGTCTCGTTAAATCTGCAGATTGTCTGGGTAGCAATTGATTTCCCCATGCCAAATAGATTTCACAGTGTTTTTCATTTTTCTTCTACGTTTTAAACTCTGTCAATTGCAAGAACTCACTACAGTACTTTGTTGTGAAACTTTACAAATGTAAAATGTATTTCTCATTGCCTCGCTGGCAAAAGATGTCATCTCTTTGCGTGGAAATGTGATTTCCATCAATGTTACAACGTTATGATTCAGTTTCCCTGTAGAATCCTGTCTACAGCCAAACGTAAACCAACAATTCAGTGGAAGCTGAAGAACAGAAAGCATTACTGAAGCAAATTCATTTGAACAGCAAAGGAATGATTTATCAAAAATGTTTGCAGTTCTAGCGATTTTAATAACATTCCTCGGGAAGCTGCTGTATTTTGGATCACGGGAGTAGAGATTAACTGCATAGTGAGGACATCATGAATTGAGAAGAAATTGCCAAAGTCGAAAGATATGCTAGTTCTCTGTAACGTTTCCAAAGGTGCAGATGAATCACTTCGGCGTACAGGAATCTCCAGTGGCAGACACCTGGGAAATGCAGCTCAGCAACCCTCTGTGCAAGTGCCATCTTCCTGGCACCAGTCACCAGCTGGGCACGGGGATATCGGGATAGAAGAGGATAGGGCAGGATACCAAAGAGCGTGACAGTTTCGGTGTCACAGAGCTTTGCATGGCAGAAGCTGCAGCCAGGGCTCAACTTTGAACAGCGTAGCTAAGAGTCTGAGACCTGCACTTGGCACTTCAATGCTTGTGCATCGCTGCTCATTTTGGTCTTTTTTCAGGTGTCAGACATGTGCTGTGGGTTAGACATCAGGGAGAGCAATGCATGTCTTTTCTCTGTACTTTTTTTTCTCTATTCAGTTTTGTGTTTAAGCTACACAACAGCTGAATGAAATAATAAGTGAAATAATGTCTTCTAGGTTTCAGTGAGCGACAGTGGAAGTATGATGAAGGATTCCAGCGTGATTCTTGAGATTCCTCCTGCAACCACTATTGCCTATGGTGTAATTGAACTGTTTATAAAGTGTGATGGCCAGTTCGGTAAGTGAAAGCTTGTTTTCTGTGACACACCGTTCAGCTGTGGGAAAGGAACTGTTGGGCAGTGGTTTTTGCATTTCCCTGTAATCAAAGCTGATGATGTTGTATAGTCTCCACTGCCTTGGTAGGTAGTTAGGTTTTGAAATGTAGCTCTTCGGATTTACTAATGCTTTTCCATTTGTTTACCTAAATTACAGGCTCATTAAATAATTTAGGTTTCAGGGAACCACAGGCAGTCACGTAGCCTAACCGCAAGGCAGGGCCAGCTTTTTAAGTTTGATCCAAGTTCAATGTTAGATCAGATTGTTTGTGTCCTTGTCTATTTGAGTTTGGAATACCACCAGAGACTGAGATTCCATACCCCTCTGAGCGGCCTGTTCTCGTATCTGACCACCATCAGGATGAACTTTTTCCCCTTAATATCTAATAAGAATTTTCCTTTCTTTAACTTGTCTCTCTTGCATGTTTGTCCTGTCATCATACGGAATAGTCTGTCTCTGTCTGCTGTTGGTTGCAGTAAGGTTGTCCCTTGGCTGTGTTTTCTCAAGGCCGAACAAACCCAGTCTCTCGGCCTCTTATCCATGTTCTCCAGCTCCCAGCAGTCTTGGTGGCTCATTGCTACACTTGCTCCTGTATACATACAAATGTCTTTCTTGTACTGGACACAGCACTCTGAATGAAGTTGCTCAAATGCCAAATGAAGAGTCGCTTTGATCAGTCCCTTGACTACACTTCTGCTAGTACAGCCCAGTAGCAAGGAACCTCAGGAGCTGCAAGGGCAACTGGAGATCCTCTCAGATTTGATCTAAACGTGGAGTCAACCAGGAACGTTTAGTCAGCAGTCATGCTAAGAGAAGAATTACTCATAAAATCTAGTACTAGAATTTAGACTTTTTGTCTAGTTTACACTTTCGTATATAGATTGTTCACTGAATGGTTGCAGAAATTTCCTTGCCGTGTTTTTTGGTTGTGCTTTGCTTATTTTAAATGTATTTTTAATCGGTCTGGGGAGTAGATGGGGTGGTAATTCTGCTCTGCGGTATCACCTGGATTTTTCTTTCTTGCCTGTCCTCAGTTAAACTCCCTGACTTAAAGGAGCTTTAAGGGATGTTATGCGAGGAGAGGAGTCAGGTGGGGCTGTGTAGGGTTGCAAGTTAGAAAGGAGAGGTGTAGAAAGAAGCATGAGATACAGTAGAGAGCTTTGAATCCAGGGTGCACTTTATTTGGATAATAAGTGCAGATAATAGTCTACATCATTCTCCTTCAGATGAATTCTGATATTAAGGAAGCATGTAGGTTCAGGAATATGTGTAAATACCACATAACCTGTAAAAAAAAAAAACACTATAAAACGTGGAGTTGCTCTGCCATACAGTGAACACAGAGATACACTAGAGGGCATTGACTTCATGGTCATAACGGAACTCTAATTCAGAGAAATCAGGTGCAATTAAAGTGATTGTGAGATAGCGTGGTTGTATAGCTGATATGGAACCATGAAGTTATCGCTGATAGCCTACTTACATGATTTCTAAATGGAAAATCCCATGTCTTTCTAGCTGATAGTTAATACCTGAGTGTTGTTAACGATCTGCATTTCTTTGCTCTTTTTCTTCTGTTTGTTTTTTTCCATTTCTTCTCATTTAGTGTTATATCATAAGCTTCAGAAACGTCACAACTTGTTTCTCTCAAACAATGTCTGGTTTACTTTTTTCAATTAGTACTGTCTTCCCTTGCCTCAGTGTCACTGAGAAGGTTAAGTGGAGGAAATAACATCAAAAGTAAGGGGTTCTAGCAAGAGTAAGTATGGGGGAACGCAGCCTTCAACTTCTTAATGTCTGAGCAGTGGTCAGTGTCTGTTTCTGGAAATAACAATAGTCTTCGAAGTTAAAGCTAGAGACTGATGTAGTCCTTTCTTGTAGGGCTGAAAGTGGCCAATAGCAGGTGTAACATAATGGGATTCTCTTCACAGATAATTGTGGAATAAGGTGCACATGTGTTTCCTTGTTCCTTTTTCTTTGCCACTCAGGCAGTGCTGGAGTTACTTGGTGTGGAAGAATGGTATGTAAACTGTCTTAAAAATGTCCCTGGCTAATGTGACTGGACATTCTTGAACACAGAAGGAAAGAAAGGAGAAAAAAAAAAAAAAAAGGCTGATCCCTTTCCAATTTCTTTACCTCGATGTTTTCCTGTGCTCATTCTGTGCGTATTTGATTTCTGCAGGCTGATTTTCTACCAGAGGTAAAAGCTGCTCCCATTAAAGGCTGTGCAGTTTTCTCTCTCTTCATTTTACTGCAAGTCCTCTTGTTCTCCCTTCTCAAAACAGGATGTATACATGGCACCTGGCTGACCAGCTTTGTTCTGTTCATTGCTATATATATGTGATGTTCTTATGGCATTCCTGTGAATTAAACAGTCCTAATCTTTACAGCATCTCAATGTGGAGGAGTCTCTTTGCCTCTGATAGTTTTTATTGGTCATCTCTGTATTTCTTCCATTTTTGTTGATGTTTCTGAGTAACTGCCAAGATCTAACTGTGCTAGCGGAGATTTGTCATTGACGTCTGCAACAGAATTCAACAGAAAAATATCACAGTATTAGATGTATTCTTTCATTCACATCTTTCTCCTTCCCTTTAAGAGTCTGATAAAATGAATGAGTTATAAAATTAATTAACAGTCCTATTAATACAAAACAAAACAGTCCTGTATTTTCCCCTAAATGGAGTCCTATTACAAGATACAATGCTAGGTATGCGCTTTGCACAATGCTGCGCGTTGATTTCCCTTACTGTCTTCCTACCTTTGCAGGGCAGGTAGGTTATTAGCCCTATCTTCCTCCTTCAGGGTTCATGTGAAAGCCTTATCATTATCAGTGAAAGCTGCATGAGTGTGTTGGCCTTGTAGTGCCTTTGCCACTGTCCCAAGTCTTGTTGCTTTGGGAAGTTCTTTAATTTGGGTTAATCGCGTTCTGCTCCTCTGTAGCTTGCTCCTCTTTGTGAAGGGTTATGCAGGCACAAAGGTCTCTTTCATTTTCTGTGGCAGAGATTTCTTTGTCTGCTCTCCCTTTGAAAAAGCTTTTTGCTGATGGAGTGCTCTTCGTGCTTTCTCATCTGCTTTGAATGTCCTTAATTTGGTGAGACAGACTGTTACAACTGCAGGAAGGTTATATTTAGGTTCTGTGCCTGGTACATGTGAGCACTGTGCTTGATTAGTTACATTTTTCCTTTCGCTGTCAGATATTACTTCAGAATTGACTTTCTCTTGCTAACCTGCCTGTGTTCTCCTTAGACTTGCTTCAGAGTGCCAGGGTTACAGTTTAAAATGTTGCATTTAAGCTGCTAAAAGATTATCAAAATAACGCGTAGGGCTTTGATTATGTCAGACGCAGAGAGTTGGACACGTGAGCGCAGAAGCTGATATTGCAAACTTCTCAGCAGAACTTTTGCAAAGGCTCCCTGCCACCTTTCCAGAGTCCAACAGCTTCGCGAAGCTGTGGCACTGGGGAGCAGTCCGGTGGCAAGACATGGGCAGTCCTGCTCAGGCAAGGTAGAGCAGTGCTTGTAATTCCAAGAGAACGTTAGAAGATGCATCAGAAAGGAGAATCCAGCAAGGGTATGTTGTTTTCTCCATCGTGTTCTTGCAAAAGAGACAGTATATTCATGGGTTAGTGAGCGTGGCTAGGAGAAGGCCTTCAGAGACTCAGAAGAGCCCATGAATTTTCAGTTGTGTGGAGATCTTGAGTATGGACCTGTGTCTTGATTCAGAAAAAAGTGCCAGCCAATGCCATGAGCAGAAGAAGCTCTGCAAGGGACGCTCTGACAGTTTTCTATGAATCCCAGGAATTGCTTTCATGTGCCTCCATTGTGAGTGGATTCTGTAGACAGTGTTCCAGTGCATCTCTTATTGGCAGAACTCGCAAAAAGAATCATATCTGCATCTCTTGCGTGCAGCATTTGGATTCACAGCGTCTATGAGAAGTTTCTGTGTTACTTGCTGGCTCCAGTGCTGCAATTCATGGAAGGTGATGTCACATTTTGTGGCTGATAGCTGCAGCCCAGGGCCTTTGCTGGTGCAGTAGGAGCACGCAGCAAGCAACCACTGCTATGATTTCCATTGAGCAGAGATGAGGCATGGTGAAATTATGTGTGAGAACACTGGATGATGTAAGCTAGCGTCTCGTTCATTTATTGCTTGTGTATTTCATGACATTTTTTGAATAGTTATTTCTGATTTCAGAATTCTGTCTGCTGGATGAACAGCAAGGAGGTTTTGAAAGAGAAAGCACAGAAGGTTCAACGTCACCCCATTCAGCGCTGTTCAGAGATGCTTCGTTCCTGTATCACCCAGATGCTGTTGATAACGTGACGTGCTCTGGGGCTGAAAACCCCATTCCCAGCCACGCTTCTTTAAGTGTGTTGAAAGAAGGTATTACCAGAAATGCTTGACATGATTGCATTACGGGGAGTTAAGCAACGTGATAGAAGGAAATAATCCGGTACGATAGTGCATAAGAAATTATGTTAGTTCATTTTTGTAGCCCTTATCAGGAAGTCCTGGGAGAGTGCACTGAAAGAACAGAAAGATTTACTTCTGTAATGGCTACATGCAGTGAGCTGCTCCCTAGGAAGGGACTGAATCCCTTTGCCATAAAACCTTTATATTTTAAGGTCGTATTTATGTCAGTTCCATTAGAGTCTGCATAACCTCTATGAAATCGGTGATGATTTGCGCTTTCATACACAAAAGTTCACTGAAAATATTTTTTAATGATTTGGAAAATACTCTCAGTAAATTCCTCAATTAAAGTCTCAAAAATTACCAAGGCACCCACTCCTCCTCCTTCAGTTATGCTCACTATTTTTTGATGAGCTTGATAGGTACGTTTAATAGCAACTAAGGCTGATGAAATTAAAATATGATACAAGTGGAAGTTTGCAGATGGATGTAACGTGCCAGGCACAACGTGCTTTCAGTAGGGATGCAGGAGGGGCGAGGTTATCACAGGAGCAATGGAAAAAGGGGGAAACAAATCAAGGCCTCCAAACACACTTTGCTTTTCATCAGTTCTGGATTGAGTTCTTACAGCTGTGTCTAGTGCTGAACATTACTGTTATCTCTGAATTTTACCCTTTGTTCACGACTGACGTTTACTGAAATAGATACCTGTTGTCCTGAAAGAAGTTCTCTTATTATCTACTATTGACTTGTCTGAAAGGAATAACTGGCTCTGTGTGTTTTGTAAAAAACAGAACGTTTTGTGAAAAAACAGTATGCCACCGTTCCAGTTTTGTTTCAGCCTGATATGTCCCCTTGCCTTTTTTTGGATTGAGACTGAGCTTTCCTTTAATTAACCTGAACTAGATTAAAAAAGAATTGTTTCTTCCGACACAGTTGAATTCAGGTTTCTTACGCCGTTACTTGGATAGACAGTTACATCCAAATACATCGTATTGCATCAGGTACAAAAAGCCATCTGCCTGTGGGTGAGCTTTTTTCTTTATTAAAAAAGTAATTTTTAGATACGAAAGGCGTCTTTAAAGAGAGGATGTTTCTTACTGGAGTGACATAAAGCAAAGTCTCTTTGCTTTTTTTGAATAAGGCTAAGAATGCTTTCGTGCCCATATTTTTTGGAATGTGAAAAACCACATTCCAGCCTTGCAGTTGACACTGTTGGCTTGAAAACTTATTTTTCTTTTACCTAAGTGGTAATTTTGATGTCATACGATATTTTATTGTAGAGTCGGAATTGAATGGTGGAAAAAGAAAAGCACTGAACTCGTGTTTCTGTTTTATGTGCTGTAAGGAATTTGGTATTTTAATCAAGAAAATGTTTTTGTCATGAAGCATAATAGGTCATGCTGGGTCAGAACTGAAGGTGTGTAATGCTTGGATCCCTCTGGTGACCCAGGAGGACGCTAACAACGTGGCGTCACAACAGAATCCTCTCATTCTGTGCGTGGACTCTCACCATTGACTTGATAATTGGTATTAACCCATAGTCTAAAAAGTGAGGTTATGAGCAGAACGCTTCATTCTCCCTTAAAATGGACGTTGTCTGGAGATGAACATTCAGGCCCTACGCTTCATGTATGGTTAATTCAATTAGTATTAAAATACTGACTTCTAAAATACAGAATGTATGGAATGTTAATCCTTAGCAGCAGTATTTTTTTTCTTCAGAATTTTCATGGACGTTCCCGTTGGCTAATTAGGGAAATATATTCAGATGTGTTCCAGCCTTTCATTATAACTCGCAGTGATGGAAATCAGGATGACAAGATGTGGTGATAAACTAGCTTATGAAATGCGTAGCGAAAACATTAACTGTTTTTGCTGGCACTGGTGTAGCAGTACTTAGTTTTCCTTTTTACTGCTTTCTTGGGAAAGATCTGTCACGGCTGAAGGCTCAGTTCCAGCCCTTTGTGAAGCTGCCAGAAGACAAGCAAAGAGCTTTATATAAAAGTCTGTATGAACTCCTGCTGCATGAAGAAACGTTAACTGCCCTGGAAGATGTGGTAAGATAAAGAAACTTTTCCTTGCTTCCTAAAAGTAATTTCAGAGTGGAGAAGCGTTATCTTGCACTCAAACTTTTCTTTTTTAAAGAAGTTGTGCTTTTTCTTTCGCTTCCAGTTAGATGCTATCTGCACAGGAGACAAGCCAGACCTGAAGGAGTTAAAACCTGCGCAGCAGCAGGACCTGGCTGACTTCCTGCAGCTCCTAGGATGCAGCGTGCAGGATGAGCTATTGTTGCAGAGCTATCAGCGTCGGGATGAAGAACTGCTCTCAGCTGCTCACCTCCTCATCAGTGCTATCTCTGGTACGTTGTGAATGAAGAAGAGAACCTTTTTGTTCCATCCCTTCTGGAGAGTCCCTGTATCTAAAATGTTTATGGCTCTTTTTGAGCAGTTGGTGAGCTTAGCAAACGTGATTTTTCTGTTCCTTTTTCCGGGATCTGTACGATGCTAGGCATTCCTAGCTGTGAATTAAATTCAGCCCTTGATCTCTGGCAGATTTTGCTTGCAAAATACACGTTCCCTCAAGATTACTCTACTCTAGTTTCTGCTGAATGTGGGCATTTCCCATTTGACAAGCTAATTTCTGTTCTTGCTGCATGCCAGAGTTCTTCCTGCCCGAATGCTGAGAATTACAAATGAGGCGGTGTCTTCTCAGGAACAGCATATATAGTTGAGGGGCAAACTATATTTAGCAAAAATGAATTTAACATGGAGACACTGCAATTAGACAGTTGCTCTGCAGCCGCTTGAAAAAGGAGATTAAACATAAATGCCAACTAGGTGGTGAGGATGGCATTTGTTTGACACCACAGTGTTAATTAAAAGTCACCTGCGGAATCCAAGATAGATTCTTTCCTGGCTTTTTCTCCTCTCTGTTGTATATAAAGAGTTGCCTACATTAAGGTAACGAAAAGGACATTAAGGTAACGAAAGAGTCCAGTGCAATATTAGCTAGATTTGGCACAGTGCAGCATTCACTAGATGTGGCACCATGCAGCAGAATATCAGTTTGCATCCGTAGATGAAACCGTACACAGGTAGGAAGGCTTAACTCATTTGTAGACAGGGAAAAGAAATAGAAAACAGCCAGTGATGTGGTAATGCTTGTCAGGTGCTATTAGTTGCAGAGCACAGTTAATTGAGCGTGCTGCGTTATCACCTGGCTTTGGACACGATGTCTGCTGCTCATGTCCAGGCATAACTGTCACTGGATCAAGAGCCAAGAGCTGTTTTATGCCTGTTGCTTCTCTTAGGAATTTCAGTTACAGAGTGGAAGGGCACCACGGGGACCATTCAGTCCATCTCCCTGCCCCAGGGCGGAGTCAGCTCTGTCATTCCTCTCAAATTGTGTTTTTGCTGAGGTCAGCATCTCCTACAGGTTTTGAGAACGGAGGTTCTTGTTACATTCAAGGCCTAAATTGCATGCCCACCTGTAGGCTCTGGCAGAAATACTGGGAAGATACCTGGGGAGAAGAAGAAAATGCCAGGGAGGAGATCTTTCCTACAGCTGCCTTTCTGTCAAGGGCAAGGACAGGCAGCACAGGGTTTGCTTGCACCCATTGCCCGTCCCCCTCAATTCTACAGTCCAAGAAGCAGACAGGAAAGGTCTGGATCTGCCTCTTCCCCGTGTCCAGCAGAGCGCTTGTCACAGCTCTCCTTGGTGTAGAATCCTTTTGTTCCCGTTTCCCAGGGCTCTGTACCTGCCCGTGGGCCTCAGAAGTGCAGCCTGCTGTTGCAGCTCAGCAGGAGAGCCCCATAGCAGAGCTCCAGCAGCCAGCCTTGTACCGTGTTGGCTGGAAACAATCTTTCTCTATTAATGTCTCTTTGACAGAGCTGTCTGATCGCACTCTTGTCCTGCTGCGTGCCTGCTCTGATCTACAGGTTGTTCCGGCGTTGTGTTGCTTGGTGAGTAATCAAAGCGTGCCCGCGTAGCGTGCAGGCACCAGCAGCAGTAATGGCAGCGTTCCCTGGCTCGTTGTGTTCCCACCCAATAAAACAGATGTCAGGCTCTGGTGTGAATTTCAGCTTTAAGCATTCCTTAGGCCAGGTCAGAGCCTGACAGTGGCAGACAGTGTGGGTAATTTAGTGCAGGTGGGTACCTTGCTTCTGAAGCATTTCTGCATTTTAGTGACTCTGTGAGAAAAGAGAATTTAATTTAGACTTGAATTTTAGTTTACTAGTAGTCTCCATAGCCCATTTGAAAATCTCAGTAACAATAATCACCTGCCCTTGGGGAACAGAAACTCCACTTTGATAGCAACAGTGCTTGTGCCTTGGCAGATCTTGAAGTTCCAAATCTCAGAGGACATTCATTAAAACTGCTTAAAGAAGGCACAGGGTTGGCATTTGCTCTGATTTCCTTAAGGTCAGTGACAAGAGTTACAGTAAAAACCTTTAGATGTGTAGGGAGAAGATGAATGCTGCTGTTTGTTCAGAATAAGAGAGTTTAAGTGTGATCTGTGGAACAGCTCTTTGGCATAGTAAGTCAAAACTGCCTTTCTAGGCAGTAGTGAGTCACCTACTTCCTTACGGTTGGAATCTGGAGAAGTATTTGGGAATCCCTTAAAACAGCTTCAGTTTTTGGTGCCTGCATCAGGACACTTACAGCTGGCATTTGGGTTTCCTTGGTACCCTAAATCCCAGGTATCCCCAGCATCCCGAGGGTCACCCCAGGGAGTCAGCGGTACCCGGGTGGGGGCCGTCACAAATTGACGAAGCATTTGAAACGTGGCTGTGGGAGGTGAGCTTTGGCTGAGGATGAGTACGTTGTACTTGCCAAAGCTGATGGTACGGGGAATCTGTGCCTTTTACACTGCCTTGTAAGCTCTCCCGTGGCTTTGTGAGAAAGAACTGAGCTGTGCGACGCCAAACAGCACTGCTTGAAAGGCCCTTTTAATGTCTTTGTTTCTGTCTTTTTCTCTCTCTCATAAATACAGCCTTACGTCGTTTCAGCTGATGGCACCTTGGCACTGAGCAGTCCTTCGGTGGCAGCTCTCACTGACAGAGGAAGATTTGATGTCGCGCGAAGGCTTTTTGCTTCATCAAACATTAATTTGGAAAAGACAGAGTCTTCTGTAAAAGCTGTAACTATGAGCGAGCCTAGATTCTTCCCTCTTGTTCTTTATGTTGCTTTGTGCGGACTTCACAGTTTAGGTGGGACTGCAGAGGAGCTTTTCTGAGCAGTCCCTGCCCTACCCTGTTCTTCCTTCTGTAGCTCTGCAGTGCAGCATTGATGCTTGTGAGAGCCCCGGGGAGGAGTACTCGGGGCAGTGCAGCCAGGTGGCACGGGGCAGTGCAGGCAAGGGGTGAGCACGCTGCTCCTCTGCAGCTCCACTAAGGTTTGTCTGCAGTGGAAAATACATAAATAAGTAAATAAGGGATGCAGGGGAAGAAGAAAAAAAGGCAAGCATGGAAGAGAAATTGAACATAGCTGTTCTGATAGTTGTCAGATCTGCAGAGCAGTGGAAGCCTGATTGCTTGCATTAATATGCATGGGAGAAAACTGCAAAGTACGAACTGCTTTTTGTAAGCAAGTGAGCAAAAAGGCTGTGGAATTCTAGGGTTCTGCAATGCAATACATGTTTTGCTCATTTAAGATCTGACGTGCAGAATGCCCTCGCTCTGGAGGAGGTGGAGGGCTCTGGAAGAGCTACTTCGTTAGGTTTTCCTTCATTAAGTGTAGTTTGGCTTTATGGATGTGAGCTGCACACTGCAGGAAATAATGAACTCTTTTTTTTTTTTTTTCCAAAACTGAGACCACCTTAGGGATTTCTACCTCTGTTTCCAGTAAGTTTTTACGAAGCTTAGCAAATTTCAGCTGCCTATATTGTATCTTGAACTTTCTCTTTGAGATGTGGTGATGCCTTCTGCTATGTGCATACCAAAAGTCCCTGCTGCACTCCACAAAGCAATCATTTTACCCGTGTGACATCTTCAGTGTTTTGCTCGTGTCATTCACTAACGGCAGAGAGTTAATGTAAAGCACTTTGTACTTTGAACTGTTTTGCCTGTTGTTCTTTTTAGTCATAATTTTCTGTGATCATGGAAATGGGACAGAAGTGCAGGAGGGTTCACTGTAAATGCAGGAAGCTGTTGTTGCTGTGAAGTGGGCTCTCAGTGCTTTCAGGCAGGGCTCAGGGGTGGTGAACAGGCGACAAGCGGGCACCTGCAGGGAGAGGTGGTGAGACTGAGCTGCCGGTGTTTCTGTGTCCCATTTGTAAAATGAGGGTAAAGTGGAGCTGGTGGTTTTGGCTTAACACTGCGCTGGTGCATATGGAGATGTCCTGCAAGCACGTTACCCTGCTTGTGTGAGCTGTGTGTCTGTACATGGGAAGGTTTTCTTTTGCCAACCGCTGCTTGTAAGTAAGTTGCCTCTGTAACTAACTATTCTATCGAAATTTTGTATTTAATCTTATGTCAGAACAGTAGAATAATTTTAAAAATCAATGTGTATGATTTCCCTTTATCCCTTTCCTGGTTCCAGTCATCCTTTTGGCTTTGAAAATCGGTGCAGACAGCGAGAGGACATGTGTGAATCCATGTAGTGCTGCTGTCCACCTATCCTGATTTTAGTCTTGTTGTAAGCCTTATATACACTGCATTGCTGAGCTTCTTTCAGGGTGGTTGGCTGCATCGAACATGGATGGGAGGCGATTTGTTCACAGAGGAAAAAGACCCTCAGGTGTTCTATAGAAAGTTAGTTAAAAAAAAAAAGAGGCATTGGTTGCGCATGGCAACCACCAAGCTTGGGTCTGCCCTTTTATGTGCTCTCTGTCCTTCTGAAAGCAGCATCTTTATGCACATGAACATTCAAAATGGCTCAGGCTGGGGATACATTGATCCGAAGAGGCAGCGGAAGCCATGAGTCTCTCTCCATCTAACTTCTGTCCTGCCCTTCCCTAAGCTAAATGAGGAGAGCCTCTTCAGGGCCCCTGGCTGTGCTGCATTGATCTAAATGAATTCAGATTCCACTCGGTGCATCCAAGCTGAAGCAGTGATTGCTTGAGACAGGTTGGCCTCGTACAGAAAATGCTCTTTCAAGGTTAGACGGGGTCTTCCCCCAAAAACAGAGGAGGCAAAAGGGCACTAGGTTCCTTCAGGGGAGCCTGGTACTTCATTTCACTCTCGGCCTCTCCCGCGCTGCTTCCCTGATACACTTCTGCCTTCTACAGAAGGGAGAAGAGCCCACACCTTCGCAGTTCAGATCAGGACAAGGGAAGATGAGGTCCGCAGCCACTTTTCCGAGTAGGCCCGCACTGCGTCCAGCAGCCTCAGCCTTGCTGCCAGGAACGAGCGCTCACCTTGTACCAGCTGCAGCCTCAGCTGCCTGAGCTTGTACGTACGCTGGTGAATTACAGTGTGAACCTAGGAGCCCAACCCCATTAATGGGGGTTTAATGATTTGAAAGTGAGCAGCCCTGCTTTAGCAGTAGCATTTATAGGATGGTTGAAGAGGCCCAGAGCGCTCTGCATTGGATGGGGAATGGGTGCATTCAAAAGCCAAAAACGTTGCATTTCTGAACTGTGACCGCCACCTCTCTCCCATGAGAGAATCTCAGTCCTATTTCACCCCCTTTCAGTTAGTTTCAAATGCTGAATGCTGTTCATTTCCCACCCTCCAGCCTGTAGCTGAGGCCCCGGGGCTTAGCACAGGAGCGCAGTCCTTCAGCCTGGAAGAGGAGAGCAGGGGAATTCCACAGCGCTGCTTGCCAGAACACTGCCCTTCCTGCTAAGCCTTCATGGCATCTTGATAGCTAATCTTTTAGTTAGCTACAATTCACAGACAGACCAAAAAAAATCCAACAAAAAAAGGTCTAGTTTTTCAATATTAAATCTTTATTATATACAAAAATATTTTGTTGGGAATTAACAGAATTTCACAATTTGTACATTAATATTTTTACGCTTGGCTGTGTTTGTTGTGAAAATATTAGCTGTGAAAAAGACAATGGGGGTTTTAGAAAACAAGTTACAATTTAAAAATGTCCTATGTAGTAGCTGACTTCATCGATAGAAAGTCCCACCTCCTAGCGCTGCTCTAGAGCGTCGTATTCAAACAACAGTTAGCTACTAAATCAGCTTCAGTTTCGTATTAGAAAATTTATTTAATAGTTGTTTTGTAGGATATTTTCAGCTAATAGAAAGTATTTCTTTACAGGAGAGCAGTTCTTCAACATTTACAAGTTTCTAATTCAGTTCAGTTTAATATGCTGTAGAAGGAAAAAAAAATCATGCAAAGCTTCAAGAGGGAAAAACGGGTATGAGAGTAAGCAAGGGAAAGGAATGTGCACTGACACTTTTAAAACACATTTAAATCAAAACACTTAAACAAGATTTTATAGTTCTTAGTCCAGCTTGGGGTGAGAGGGTGCCACGGTCTCTTATGTTTTAAAACCTAAGAGGTTCCCCCTTATATCGGAGTAGTAAAGTGTTACGTACAGGAGATGCGTACTGCAGGAGTCAGGGGCAGGGAAAGCTCAACATGCATTTTCAGTGGGGGGAAAAATCCCTTTCAGCAGTTCTCTCCATATACAATTGCACAAGACAAACTAACTCAAATCGGTCAAAAAAAACACCAAAAAAACAATTTTGCTGCCACTGCCAGAATGGTGTCATTGATTTTGCTCTGTATATCACACAAGAGGTCAAATGACTGAGAAGTTACTTGGGTTTTTGGCAGAGGTTTACCGTACTCTAGGTAAACGCCGTCTACTCATGGAGCGCTGACTTGGATCAGGTGTGAATGCAGCCAGACTTGTACAGACATGCATTTCCGTAGAGCTAAAGACATTAAAAGAATAAATGGGAGAAAATGTTTCCAGGACTTCAACCATTTTGGCCTTGCAGGTTGGTCCTACTCCACATCCAACCACTGCGTGAGCAGCAACAGAAAATCCATACCCAACTAGCATGAGAAAAGGTTAAGCATATTGAGAACAAAATTCACACTTACTTTAAATGCACTGTATCCTACAAAATATAAATATTGCTGAAACTGTCCTTTAAAAAAGGAAGGAAAAAAAAAAGTATTTGGAGGCAAAACTGCTACACAGCCTTTACCAAGCTGGAATTTTTATGTGAGCAGGTAAATCCCAGCTCCAGTACCAGTCAATGGAGTAAGAATTCAGCAGTTTAGTGTGACAGTTTGTGGAATGGTATCCCACTGTGGTCCAAAATGGAGAATTCAAGTAAATTAGCAAATACTGTTCTATTTACTTGCAGTATATTAATCCTAAATTCTATTTATCTATCTATATCTATCGTAAATTTGTGTGAGTACACTTTACTTGGAAGCCAAAGCTGCCTCTGAACATTTGTTAATTTTATAGAGGTTTTTTTAATGCAATACAATTTTTCCTTTGCACCTAGTTTAGGACTGCCAACACCAAGTTCCACTGTTCTTAAATACCAGTGCTTATGTTGACCGCTGTGCCCTATAAAGGAGGCAAGGTGAGAACCCCAGACAGGTCACACATCAGTAAGATCGCTAAGAATGTGAAACTCAAAAAAGGTGGGGAACAAACCAACCAACCAGGGCCAGAACTTCCCATCTTCAAGAATGACAGTCCACCAGAGAAATCTAAGTACCTTTAAGTGAAGAAATCCCAATAATGGCCCAGGAGAGGTTTTCTGTAAGAACCGACGGCTAGAGGGATATTTAAGGCAAGAGGTCTGGCAGACTAGAAGTCTTTGAATCAACCGCTACCTAAACGTGGATACATCGATCTCTGAACACTTTTGCAGAAGTAGTATCGTTAAGTTTGGCAATAATACCGCAATGCTTTAACCCTTCAGAATTTGGGTGAGGCAAAAAACCCTGCAGGAAGCAAATACTCCGTACATGTTAGCATGATTGATGCGACAGACTTCCACCTGTAATTAGTGTTAAAGCTGTACCTACAGGCACAAAGAGTGACTGGGAAGCTACTGCAGCAGGCACTATAGATGTTTTGAGAATTGGCATCTGCCTCCAAGTTCAGTCTGAATGATGAAGATGGACGAAGCCTGAATGGGAAGCCAAGGAACAGGGAAAGAAGTTTGGGCTGGATTGTGTTCGCAGTAGTAGCTCGTGTGGAAACAGATAACCCAGCTCTCCTGATTTCTGGAGTTGTGTTCTACTTGTCATTCTCCACTGGTCCTTTCTTAAGCACAGCAGAGAGGCAAACTTGGCTTCAAAGGGTCCCTAGCCAGGAATTTTCTGTCTTTTAAAAGAGAAAATAAAGTTTCCTATTTATTATCCGAATCACCCTTAAAAAAACATACAAGCAAACCATGGAACGCTTCCTGAAGACTGAGTTGCCGGCAATTTGTATAACAGATCACTCAGGTGGGATTTTAGAGGACGCAATGAGTTAGGACAGAAGATAAGGGAAAAAAAAGTGGCATTTTGAGCCCACGAAGGATGTGATGGTTTACATAAAGAGATTCAGAAAGAGCCGATCTGCTGTCCTGCAGCTTTTCTATGACCGAGTACACAGAGCTGCACTGACCTGAGAACTCTGCAGCCTGAGAATACCGCCTTGGGTAGACGCTTATTTCCCTTGCCTGTGTCAGTACGTGATACTGCTGCATTTTCACCTTCAGTTTATGCTTGCAGATCATTATTAAAGCCCTTTGTAAGTCTATGCGAGATGACATATCACACCAAGCTTTAACTGACTGCATGCTGTCACGATGTAGAACCTAAAGTAGACCTGCTAGTCTAACAGCGACAGCAAGGTAATCACGTGGGTATAAATGCACCAAAGTCTTTACGTTAAGGGTGAGACTAATACATAGTTAGGGGATTTTTTGGTGCATTTAAGGAAATAACTTACGGCTCTTGCCATATTGACTGTGTTTTTATGTATAACTTTTCATACAGAGGGCAACTACAGTGTTTCTTCTATAAGTCTCTCTATATGTACAGAATTTTACAGCACCTCCATGCACTGTTTAAAACATAGAAATTACAGATAAATATAGAATTTTTAGATTGAAATATCTGTATATTTAGAAAAATATACATTAGTAAACACAATAAACCAGGTAGAGAAGTGTACCAGTTCTAAAGTCTCACATGCAGGTACATTTCTGGATTAAGTCATGGTAGATAGCGATGTGGTAGCAGACATGAGCATTTTTGTTTCACCATCCACATACGTACATATACACAGACAACTACTTGATAATTCACTTTTCTAATCTACTTAAATATTTATCTTGTGATACATACCACATATCTTAAACATTTAGCAGCATCTTCACCTCGCTCAGACACACCTATTGTTATTAACAGTCAATGTAAAAACTTTTCCTGTTATCTGGAAAATGAATGCTCAGTACAGAATGAGATACGTGACATTCTAGCTATTTATCCCCCAGGAATACTTCAAACAGCTCTTATGTGAAATGGTTGCCCTTGCTCAGAACTCGCCTTTCACAGCATCTTTTCCCTCACGGTGCAGTGCACGGGTCCCTGTCCAACTTCTGACCTAGCTCACTAGAACGGGTGGAGGCTGTCACCACCGTGTACATGACCAACATGGCATTCTCATTCTAAGACCCTCCAGGAATGCTTTGGTCTAATAACAGTAACTTATTTTCATTCTAGTCACCCTACCAGGCAGCAATAAACGAAGCAGAATATCTGATGAAAAAAAAAAAGTCCAAAACACTATACACCTGCCAACATGGACTCTCAATTTGCATGATTTAACAAACAGATGCAAGGAATGTATTTTTTTCTCCTTCAAATTTGCATGTGACCATCCAATTAAAACCTGCACTAACTTTGATAACGGTCCTTGAATCCAACCTTAGCAACCCATTGCTTATTGCTTAGCTGGTGCTTCTCATTAGCATCTATATTAACAGCAGCAAAGGGTCAGCTGCTGGGCTCCACTGCGCTAACTTAAATGTGCTTGACTGCTAAACACTGTGTGGAGCTTAAGCAAAAGCTAAAGCTTTAGGCTTCAGCAAATACACGGCTACTTGGAGGCTGTGTAGGCTCTTTTCATGGTACGATCTCTGAGATGGAAATAGGAGTAGCGAGGTTTTTGTGACGAAACCTTGGTGCCCACGTCTCATGTGCTTCATTTGGCTGAGTACATGTCTGAAAAATGATGAAAAGAGGTGATGTTTGCAATATCAACTACTATGCGGTGGAAACTGAAGAATCATCTCATTCCATTCTTAAAGGATGAGTGAGCTCAGCCCACTTTTGGCATCACAAATAGAGTATTTTCTAACTCGTAACGAAAAGGCATCGCACCTGTCCAGGTTGCACATCTTATTTACAGCGTATGTAGGTCTTCTATTACACAGTATACAAACACAGTTCAGTCACGTTCAGCTTATAGTGCCAAAACGAAATCACTGAAATAGTCAAGCAGTGGTCTGCTGTCTTTGCTGCTCCATAAAACACTCCATCTATTTCTCAGAGCAGCCTCTGAGTGACGGGATCACAGAACACGTCTCTGAGAAAGGCAAATAAAGGTCTGGGGCTGCTGCCACACTAAAAAGCTCTGCCCAGCTTAAAACCAGAGCAAACAAAACTAATAAAGCAAAGCAGTGGCACAAATTTTCCTTAGAAACTTTCAGATTCCCCCCCAAAAGACTGAAATCTCAGTGTTCAGAGCCACGACGATGCCCCGTGCTTACACACAGTTCTGACAAACGCTTTCTAAATCCATTGCCATCTTAAGCTGCCCCCCCTGCCAAATAACCAGCTTCATCGGCTTTAAAAATCACCTGCAGCATACAGCTGGGTGGTTTTGCTTTTTGAGATGTATGCTTTTCTTACATTATATCAACAGTTTCTCATGTGCACGTAGAAGTCTTTAAGAGCCCCAGGAACCAATACTGCTTTACAGTGCGTAAGCCTCTTTTCCGTCAGAAACAGTTCTGAGGAAGTTGCCTTCGTGATAGTGTTCTGTATCACCACTTTGGCGCTGAAAAAGAATTCAGAAGCAAAGTGCCTGTCACCAGATGGAAGAGAAATTACTCAAATAGATGACTTCTGTTTAGCCTGGTAAGCGATGGTGAATGTCGCTATATACAACAGCTAACACAATAATATAAAATATGATCACAAGAAGAGTGAGTCTCGGTGACAAGCTGTATTTTCATTTTGTTCTTGTCAAGCAGAAACTTACATTAGCATAAGCTTTGATCGATGAACCAAACGTGACTTATGTCTATGAGCCTAAAAGGGGAGAACTGTCACCAAACACAGAAGTATGTTATAAAGCACAAAAATTAGGAACAACGTTGCTTTTTAGCAGTAAGCTTCCAATTCACAAGCTATCTGATGAAAAATTCAATTAAAAACAATGCAACAAAGAGCACAGAAATTCCATTATATCACACTCAAAAATACAACAGTTGATCACACAAATTTTCCAAAAGAGAACGCAAAACTCAGCTAGATATCTCAGGAAATTAAGCCACAGATCACTACAGAAATATCAGATGATGTCCTAAGAAAAGAAAATGCTGGTTTGGGGTTGGGTTTTTTTTTGGATTTTTTTTTTTTTTTTTTTAAATCAATGTGTTTTCACAAGCATGAATACAACAGTCCTAAAAATTGAGCTTTACTCTACAAGGCTCCGCTATCAGGTCCTCTCTCCGGCTACATCACCACTGCACTGAGTTACCTTGCACGCACGCTCCCTGCCGTAGGTACTTCCACCACCAGAGGCTTCTGACGGGTTGGCTCCCAAGAACAGCCAACTAACAGCTTGCAAGGTATTGCTTCGTGTGATTTCAAGGGACACATAAAGGAACCTACAGAACAGCTGTCTAAATCAAGAGACATCGGGAATTCATGAAACATCAAGAATGCTTCATCGTTCAGCAGAAGAAGCTGGAGCAATGGAGCTGTGTCGCTTGTTGCTTTTAGCATTTAAAATTCTGCTCCCGTCAAATCATTGCTTTTTAAGGAAAAAAGAAAAGAAATTAGTGTTCTTTCCTAATAAGAGCTTTGGACCGGTTAAACGCTGACATTAACAAGTTTTACAAAAATTGTTTCAAGTATCCTCTTTTTAGTCACAGTGAAAATGTAAGACCAAGATGATGTAAATGTTAAAGTGAATGACTGAAGGTTTCTCAGATGAAAAAGGCAAAGGTACTAAATCAAAACATATAAAATGCTTAAACGCATTTCCTTCATGTGATATGAATAGAAAGGTTATCTGTAAAAAGTTAGAAAAATTAAAATAAATTACAGATTTAAGTACACTTTCCCTTCAACATTTTTATAAAAAGTCAGAACAGTGTACTTCTGAATATACACAGAGTAAAAATGCAGAGGCGCCGCAGTTATCATCAGTATCTACACCACATCTTGTCACGTTAGTTTGTTTGCTGCAGTTGATTTTATTTGTTACTTAAGCTCGTCTTCAGAAATCTCAATACACCCAGCTAATCGGGACCCACTGTGGTTCCAGCCTCAGTTTCTCTATGGCAGTCTGTAGCTTCTCAAAGGCTTTGTCTAGGTTGTCATTGACGATGGTCAGATCGAAGTAGTGGTTGTACGCTCTCTGGATGCGGGCACTTTCATCCACTGTTTTTTTCAGATCAGTGTCCTGTTGGAAGCATTTTGAAGTCACTGAGAACGTAAGACTTGCCAAATCCTGACCAGTTAAGAAGTACTAGTTCGTGACATAGTATGAATGACTACTTACAGCTTTATACTGTATGTATTAAAAAAATATTTATAATAAATCCACAAAACCCTCGAGCTAAAATGCACTGACAGGACTGAAGATTTTATACTCGGTGTCAACAGCGTTAAATATGGAAACCAAATGTTGCACATCTTGCAATTTTTAAGGAAGTCAATAACAGCACATGAAAGGGGCCCTGCATGCACAACAGACCGTTAATCACTTTGTGTACGCAACTGACAATTCAATCAGAATCGTTAATGCTTTGGGAATAATTGGATTGGTTATGTACATATATTTATGCCTTTTTTTCTTCCCCGCAGAAAGCACCAAAACCCCAAGAATTTAAATTAGCATGAAACGAAAGATCATGAAAGCTGCATTTCTAGGCGAATCTCAGATCTTTCAAGTGCCACTACAGCTGTAAATACAAAAGCCAAAATTAAGAACTATGTGAATAGCCTTTCCTTCACAGTAAATGAAGGAGGCAAGCAAATGCAGCACCACAGGAGCCAGAGTTCTTGCAATGGCCTGGGAAGCCACAAATAGTTCAGGCAGTCCCACTAGCAAACGATGCACGCAATACTTCAAATGCACATTTCTTCTTTGTTTGTTCAGGAAGCTGAACGTGTCCAACGTTATGATGTGGAATCCGTACAGCTTTATAAAAGGCATATTTAAAATGTAACTATCCTCCTTCTTATTCATAGGGGAAGTAAAACAAAAGCAAGGATGTCCCTTAGGGAATCAAATTTTACGAAGTGCAGGAAATTACTTTTCTACTTGTCTGGACAGTTTTAATCTTGCCTCTTGATTACACAAGGCAAAAGTCAGTGTCTGGGGGAAGGAGGAAAGGCAAAGATATTAGAATCCATAACAACCTGAGTCCACAACTAGGGCTGGACAAGTTTCTCATGTGGTTAACAGAATGGAATCTCACAGGTTTCAGGAGAAAAAAAGACAAAAAAAATCCCATATTCATTGAGTATAAACTAAATCGCTTCCCGTTTTATACCTTGGGATGCCCCATCAGCATCACACAAGATATCACTGCTATCTAAGCTATACGACTACAGCTGAGTTGTCAGCATGCCAGGGCTTTTCTCAGAAGGGGAAGACGTACTGCTGAGCATAGAGAATGATTTCATTAACTGCCCAGCCTGATTTTTTTTTTTTTTTTTTTTTTTGCACGGGTCCTGCAGTGGGAAAGTTCAAGCCCACAGAGAACATTCATAATTCGCTATGCCTCTCATTTGCCTCTGCTGGGTCTCTGAAAAGGAGACAGGATCTGAGGAATAAAATGTACCGCTTTCCTTTACATGACAAATCCAAGGAACGTCAGGGGAGGAGAAACTATTCACTGCTTCTTTTTCTGGCAGCACTCAGCCATTTTAGGTGCAGCATGTGCTGCTGCAGCAGTGGAAATGAGGTCCAGTTGAATTCTGGTTGCTTTGTTTGTCTTTTCCGTTCGTTTTTTTTTTTTAACTGCCTGCAATGTCTTTCCTAAGGATCACAGACAGATTCCATTTTTTATAACATAAAGGCAAACCTGAAAAAAAGACTTTTCTGGGGGTGAGCTGGTAAAGTGAAGGAAAGGCACTTATATAAAAGAACATCTCCTACCATCAAGGTATCTATAACTTGCTGGAAATAATCAAAGGTGACACTTCCTGAAGAATCCAAAGAATGCATTCCAAGTAATTCTCGTTATCAACTTTGTCTGTAAGAGGACTATTTTTAAAGGAAGAAGCACTCTGCCTTATACATAGTATTTGATTAACTCCTACTAAGCAATCACCAAAAATCTTGTCTTACTTTTCTTGAAGACTTTAATTTTAGAAAAAAAAAATCTGTCTAAAATTAAAAATAAATTAAGAACATCCTGTTCAAAGCAAGCTAAATATGAAATAATCTGCTTACAGTGAGAAGTTTGGTTGTAATTCCAGCATCTACCACAGCCTTGTGCATAGCCCGCAAGGTCTCCAACTCTGGAGCAGCAATGAACACTACGTAGGGCATGAATTCTGAAGTCCTCAGTATTTTCAGGGCCTGGAAGCAATAAAAAAGAATAAAAAAGTATGAGAAGGGCTCAACATCCCCATTACTTAAGAGTCACTGCAAAACTATTCTGTTACAATGAGTAGAAATACAAGATAGGTGAAGATTTTTAATTCTATTATTTCAGAAACTCCTACATTGCCTTTTGAAATGCTCGGCACCATTTTTTTCTTGGCTAAAAAGAGCAGCTGCTACTCTCAAGGCTCCCATTTCCATGCAGAATCTAAGTTTTTTTCCACAATCTTTATAACTTATTCCAGCTAAGTTCCATAAACACACAAATCCAGTTGGCAGGCATAATCTTTCAGCCAGGCAAGAAGCCTTCAGATTTAAAGGCCTGCCTCATCAACATTATACTCCTACTTTTTGAGTGTATCGTTATAAATGATATACCTGTGGATTCACATCCAAGATGCAGGTCCTTCCTGTCTGAACAACTTCAAGGATAGAATCAATTTTAGTGCCGTAAAGATTTCCCTCATATTCTCCATGCTCTAAGTATCTGCCAGCTTTAATATCCATCTCCATTTCAGCTCGTGACACAAATCTGTATGCCTGTCCATCCTTTTCATCATCTCTTGGTTTTCGTGAAGTAACTGAAAAAATTTAAAATAAAAACTGAATGTTAATCTTTTTATACTTGGAATACATGCACAAGACTGGGCTGCCTTTAAGTTAGGGAGATTGTAATAAGGAATAAAGTGTAATTATCATTGTTCCATAGACAGATTCATCAGTTATTCTAGCTTACATTCCAGAACTGTGCACAGTCCTTCCCGTTCTCTTTATTTCTGCTCTTTCCTACACATTGCTTACCCTTAGTCATTTATTTTTCCTTTGCATTACTCCTTCAAACCGTTACAATATTCATATTCATTTATACCATCTTCTTAATTATTCACTGAAAACAATTATTTAAATGACTTGGAAATGAAATGGAACTTTGATGAAATGGAACTCTCAGATGACAAACTGACTTCTGAAAACCAACCGAGTACACACCACGATCCACCCCACTCTACCTCTCCTCAAAACCATTACCACATACGTCACTCACTGTTATTCAGAGCAGAATTACCTGAAATAGCTATAAAGAAAAGTTAGCTCAAATACCAGAACAAGCCCAGCCACAGCAACAAGAAACTTAGTGGCGGCCAGCTGATGCTACTTTCTAGGACAACTTACCCTTTCCAGTGAAGAAAATTCAATGCAGAGAAATTAAAGCCCACACTTATGTAAAACATTAGCAGCTAGCTTGGATATTGGCCCGCAATATACGGCACAGACACTATTTAAGCAAGAAAGTGGAAATTACATTATAAAATTTGCTGCCCTATCACTGTATTACTGCCCACTATTTGCATTTAATTAGACTTGAACTCTGGAATATATTAACAATAGCAATGAATGGATTCCTTCAGCAATACTGTGATACAACTGGAAAGCATTCACCCCTCTCCAGTGATTTCTATCAGCTTCATTATTCCAGAGAACTCAAGTCTTGGGAGCAAGGATCTTCTGAAGCTGTTAGTAATGAAAGTATTAGTACAACACCTAATCTTAGACAAGATTCCACAGGTGGACTGGAAGTCTAATGATTGATACAATACTTTAAAAAAAAAAAAAGGAGAGAAAAAATAGAGCAGTTTGAAATAAACTTTGGAGAATGAGCTGTGATAGCTCATAGGCAGAAGATGACTTTAGAGTTCAGCTATCCAAACTGCAGGAAAAAAAAAAACCAGCAACTTTTGCTGGATCTGAGCTCAACACTAAGCACATGCTTTACCCTACAGCAGCATGGATCCATCTCAGCCATTTTCCAATAAACATACATAAAAAAACATCTTTTGTGAATAACCAGAAGTTTCTTCTAATCAAAGAAACTGAGGCCAGTTAAGATTACTGATTATCCTACTGAAAAATTCTCAATATAACGTAAAGATGTCACATACAATAAACTACAGATTTAATGCACATGATGGAATTGTCAGGTGGTTGGGAAAGTCAATTTTGATACCTTTGAAGGGTATTGAAGAGCTCCAAGTAAAAGCATTTTAACACAGTGTTACATTACTTATTTGTAGATATAGCGTTATAGAGAAATCAGTAATTTTGAGGGCTTTTTAAAAGGAGAAAAAAACTGAAGTAACAAAGTTTCACACTACTTTACAAATACTAAATAATGGTATTTCCAAAGGAATATTTCATTTAAGAAATAACACTTTGCCCTCGCCGTTTTTATTAGCAGCACAAATGGTTAGTGCGCTGGCCAGTTTTAATGCTTAGAGAGTCAGCAAATGAGGAAAGAGACTGGTTCTCTCTTCACACAGCACAATTCATCTTTAAGACCTGTTCCTCCTCTCTTATTATCCGCTCTACTTTTTACCAACTGGAAACAGAAGAAACAGATTGCCTTTGAAATTCTGAAGGGCGGGTGGCAGGAGGAGAATAGTAATGTAGCTAAGGTTCTTGCATCAGTGTTCAAACAGAAGACTGATAGTTTAAAAAAAAAAAAAGCAAACACCATCACCACAGATCTTGTAAATGAGCAAAAGCAACCAACTGTAATGAAGAGAAGAAAACAAATATTTCAGTAATGGAGGAGGGGAGGAGGTTCTTTTTCCGAAGATGATAGGGAGTAAAAAGGAAAGATCACAGGTTTGAGGCTAGATGGAATAAGACGTCAGATGATCACATGGACCTCAGAGATCACAAACACTCCCATTTTACTGGAAGTTTACATGTTTCCTTTCCCTACGCTTCCAATACTACAGCAACAATTTGTAATGCCTAGGATGCTTCTACAGATGAAAAGCTAAACAGCAGACCTGAGAAACTCCCGTGGCTGTTGATTACAGAAGACTGCCAGCAACTTCTACAACCCGTTCAAGTGCTGTCAACTAACACTGAATGAACCCAGCAGGAGGGGAGATACTTAAATAGTGGCAACTACAAAAAATGGTGTAGTTGCAAATATTTAAACTGTAATCATATGCTAGTTCCGTTGTCTGAGAAGATGAAGAATGTTTTTTTCTTTACAAAATATTGTTATACTCTGAGAAATCACTCCTCCCACAAATCAGTGGGATAAATCAACTTACATGGCACTGTAGTTCCAAACCTAGTAGGATTCAGTACTATAAACCTGTTCTTCAAGCTTCTTCGTCCCACTCCTTGGGCCCCAATTAAGACCAGTGTCTTCCTCTGAAAAGGAGGCATTTTGGCTACTTCTTCATAGATCTGGATTTCATGACGATCAAATTCTATATTGAGAAGAATAGAAAAAAATAGTTAAGACCTTGTCAGTAATGTAAGAAAAAACAATGAGTTCTACTGCATCTGAACAGACCAACATGGATATATAAATAGTAGTCAAATGAGAAAGTCTGATATAAGCTTTCTTGCTTTAAATTCATACGCAACTAGAACACATTCATGAAAACAGTAAGGTCAGATTATTGCCTTTCTTCCAAGGAGAAATGACTAGGGTGATCAAAATGGGAAAATTGTGATTAACAATTAGTGAGCTGTCACAGAATCACTGAATGGTTGAGTTTGGAAGGGACCTCTGGACATCTGGTCCAGTCCCCTCGCTCAAGCAGGGCCACTAACAGCCACTCACGTCCAGATGGCTTCTGTGTATCTCCAAGAAGGAAACTTCCACAATCGCTGTGCCAGCGTTCAGTCACCCACACCGTAAAAAAGTGTTCCCTGATGTTCAGAGCCCCCTGTGTTTCATTTTGTGCCCATTGCCTTTTGTCCTTTTGCTGAGCACCACTGAAAGGAGCCCGGCTCTGTCATCTTTGCACATTCCTTCAGGTATTCGTACACATTGATGAGACCTATGCCTTCGGCCTTCTCCAGCCTAAACATTCCCAGCACTCTCAGTCTTTCTTCAGAGGAGAGATACTCCATTCTGTTTGACATTTTAGTAGCCGTTCACTCCAATAACTCCATCTATCTCTTGTTCTGGGCAGCCCAGAACTAGACACAGGACTCCAGGTGTGGCCACACCAGTGCTGAGCAGAAGAGAAGGACCACCTTCCTCAGTTCACTGGCAAGTAAGTTACAATTTTTTTTTTCCTCTTTTAACACAAAGTTCTTCTCTGACTTCCACCTACTGAAATATACTTGGCACCACCTTATCTCCACCGTTCACAATTGCTTTTAAACAACAAACATTCCTGACCTATTAAATAATATATAGCCAAATATTTTACTGCTAATCTTTCAGCTTTGGATGTACCAGGCTATTCAAGTTTAGAAGCACAGAGAACTTTGATTCATATGTAAAATTAAAAGATACCTGCATTTCTTGTAGTGAGATACATCATCTTTTTCTTTTTTTTGCTGCTTATTGTTCCACAGAAAGGCCCTAGAAATAAAAATTGAGACAAAATCATCATTTTTGCTCAACATTTTTCCTGAAACTATTTACATATCTGATTTCTATGAACATGTAAGTTTACATTAATTGCACTTAAAAAACCTATTTTCAGTAAATTACTACCTTCCTTTTTCCAAATTCATATATTCTAGGGAAAAACATTACATCTACTTTCATATATATTACACAGTGTAAGAATAATAGAACATAGAGGAAAAAATAGTTTTCCAAGGAAGCTGGAAAAATCCTAGAAAAATCCTTCAAAAACATTTATTAACTTTCAATGCATATTACAGAAACATCTTGAATAAAGGAGGGTAATTCTTACAGCTTTCCCACCTCACTTAGCTTTTCACTGGCAGGTAGTAAATCTATGAAGACTAAGCATGTACTTCAGCCTCTGTCCTTCACACAAAGCCAAAACCATACACACGTAATCATTCGCATTTAGCAATATTCCCATACAACAACTTTCAAGTATCTGAGAAGATAATAAAAGCAAAACAAACTGAGTCAGAGCAAAATATATCCCTGAAATCTCTTAAATCTCACCTGAGTTGTCCCAGTCCCTTCTAACAAAAGCCTTTCTCTTCTCTTCCAGGAACTGGCTAGGAATAAGCCCTGCACTTCCTCCTTCTTTCACATGACTAGCCTGGAAATTAAAGAAATAAAAAATAAAAAAATCTGAGGTAACATATAAAAAGCATTTTTCTCATGACATCTTGATGATTGACTTCTACGCTAACAGAATTTCTCAATGGAGAAGGCACTGAAGTTACTGGTTCCCATTCTGTTAGCTTCCTGTAGCCAGCCATAAACTTAGCATAAAAATCCTAAATGGAATTCAATAGCCACAGCTTCCAAGTGACAAAACTCAAGACTTTGTAGTACACAGTACATTTATTTTGTATTCTTGAGCAACTCCGAACAGGTTCCAGCGTAGCCTAATAACTGTCATTTTACAAACTGGGAATGCTATATATACGTCTAATCAATGCCTTCAAGCTTTCGTACTACATAACTAGAGATTTAAATCCGAGTAACGTAAGCATTCTTGGTAATAAAAGGTTGGCAAAGATTTTCTGCAAAATCATTTAATGGCAGGCCCAATTCTCTGCAAGCTTAACGCACACAAACACACAGTTATGAGATGTTACACTTTTCCATGACTAGCTGGCCTGTCACTTGCTAACAAGACCTGTTTGCTTTTCAAGATGTATGCTTTTACCTATTAGTGATTCTCTGATTTTTCACAGCTCATGAATTCTCAGCAACAGTCTACCATTCCTAGAATGGCCAAGGAAAAGCCTAACTTTCTTTCCCAGTGGCATAACTTGCAATCATACTCTTATCTTGGCCTAATGTATTTCATTTTTGCCACTCATCAAGGGTGTTTATAAGTACATTGAATTTATTGCTCCTGGACACCCACAAGTTACAGGCTGAAGAATTTTGAAAAAAGTTATTTAGAAGACAGCATGTAAGCTCAATGTCAAACTACTCTGAAGTTTTAGATAGCTAAACTTCTGAAATTAATTAACTTGGCAGTAATAAATTTTTGGCATTCCCTCACATGATGAACTGTGTACATGTGAAATAGTGCTGAGCACTTCAGTTATGAACACGCATGTTACAGCTCACAGACACCGGCCCCTACTGTGAAAATAAAAGATACAGCTTCTCCAAAATAACTATTCTCACCCCTCCTCAAATCCACAGGGCTCATTTCCCTCTCTCTCCCCTCAGCTCTGAGCACTCAGGAAGGGATCCACTCCTTCCACAGCCACTGTCAGGGAAGGCTTATTGCAACTAAGCCAACTAAAGTTGTCCACATATAACTGATTTTTGTATGTCTAGGCTTATGATACACAAAGACAAATAAATAGCAGGAACAGCAAAAACACAGTGTTACTTATGCAATTTATACCATTCAACGTTCACTACTACTGCAATTGCTTATATTTTCACTGAGAATAGTATGAACTTGAAGCTGGATTACAATGTAAATATTTTTCTTGTATCTACTGTTAAGTAGCAGTAGTTTAAATTATTTAATTAATTTATTATCAAAGAAATTAAAGAAACTTTTTGTCTTTTTCAATATTAATTTATTTACCAACCTGCCACCAATTTGGATCCTCCCGGTTTACTATCTGAAGAATTTCTCCTTTAGAAAATTTCAACCCTGCTTCTTTGCATGGGATGAGGTTGTCATTATATGGATTGTAATCAAAATGACATTTCACAAAAACCTGAAATGTGGAAAAATTTACAGTGCTTAAACATTAGAAAATACATTCTTACTAATTCATCTGTCAAGCTGAAGTAGTGTCTTTACCTACAGCATAACAAGTTTGACTTGATCAAATTTGCATTTTGTTAGAAAGATGCAAGTTATGGGAAAAAAACTGACAAACAGCACGCCAGCTGAGAGAGCAGGCACAATGTGCAGTGCAAACCTTAGCTGAGGGAGCTTCAAGACAAAAATAAAAAGCCAGCTGCTCTGCTGGACAATGTATTCATGTTTGCACTTCAGTATACACAATTTAATTAGTAATCTAACTTTAACTTACTTAAAAACACAAACATTTCTCAGAGTGCAAACGCTGTCCTCAAGGTCTGTTTGTCTGATATTAACTCAATGTTTTAAGACAAACAAAATACGCAGAATGTAAGCATAACCTATTATATTCATGGGCGTTAACAACCACTACCTGAAGGAGCCCTACAAGACGTTTCAAATGCAATAGTTTAGAGCAACTAAAGAATTGGAGAAAGCATTGGAGAAACTGACAGTCCACAGCAACAACTAAAAGATAAGGAATAGCCACTACCCAAGTTCCTTCCTAAAGTCAACAAGTTCGAGCTCATCTGTTGAAAGCAGTATGTATCTGAATTCCATGAAACATTACCTGCACACGGATCATGTTAAAAACACACGCACTTCACTGAAGTTTAGTGTGACCGTGGCTAGGTCATCGGAGGTCAAAGAAACAGATTTGCAAGAATACAAATACTTATCAGTCTAAGACACTAATAATTCTTTAAGCAGATGTGTCATCTCAGTATACTGAATAATCCCATTTCTAACATGTGCTTAAAAGCAAATACAATTACCCCTTTTGCTAGCACTAAATACACACACGAAAAAATCTCAGAATATGTCTACTCTTATTCACTGAAGTACCAAGTAGAAGTTCTTCTGACAGAATTGCTAGAAAAGTGCTACTGACCTGCTGAGGAATAACCGCGTCTCTGTAGCTGGGGAGAATCTTCAGAGTGACACTGCCACTAATGTTTTTCAGCAGTTCCTGCAATTCTTTTGGATTGTTTCCAACCTCATGGCCATTCACCTCTTTAATAATGTCACCGACATGCAGAAGGCCTTGTCGATCTATCATTCCGCCATGGAGGATTCGTGCTATTACCAGATCGTTGTTCTCAACCCTAAATGTAACACCCTGGGAGAGGTATGTGACACCTAGTTTACCACTATTTCCATTTCAATTGCATTTTACCATCATCTCAAGCAAAAATATACAGCTATGGGACACTGTCTCCCCCAGTGAAAACAGACAATAATACAACATAAGAGTCAAGTACAGGTAAGCATCGAATGACAGAAAAGTACTTCCAGACAAGGTTTGTTTTCATTGTTCTTCATTGCATGCAGTCCTGTCATTTTGCATGAAGACCAAACAGATGTTGTGTTAGTCAGTTCTGCAGTTAGCAGTAAAATCTGCCTGTTCGTTAGGCATAATTTTCTAAGGAGAACAGGGTAGAGGACACAGAAATCATCCTATTTCTACCTCTCAGTAATGACCCACTAAATTGCACAATATAATAAGGTTAAGAATTAAAACTTAATGCAAGAAATTAGGCACATGCAAATGCTTTCACTTACACTTTAATTTAAGAACTTATTCATTATCAATCACTTACCAGAGGTTCTCCTGCTCTTTTGTGAATTCCAAGAATACGAATAGCATCTACTGGAACGATCTGGTTGTTCACTGAAGAATTATTGACTTCTGGACTAGAAGGAGGGGAATCATAACATTTTGAAGCCACAATATCATGTGCTTCCAAGAGTGACTAAGAGGGAACAGAAAAAGCCTTTTTTAAAATCATGAAATAATCATTTTTAAGACAATTTTGTGCTGAACAACCACTGAAACTGCCGTTTTAGGATCTGAATTTAAAACATATTTCACATGGTATACAGAAAAAATCAACTTTCATATTTGTATGAAACAGAAGCACTCACATGTCCTGCTAACCCTACTGGCTCGGCAAATATGTTCTCTTATGTAAATACAAGAGATTCTTCTTAAGGAAACATAGAAGAAATATAATTTATTTGGGAGGCATATGTGAACTTACAGGGAAGAAGATGGAAAAAGGAGTACCTACAACAGAGCTTCACCCACAGAAACAGTATCCAAGCAAAGGGTTAAAGTAAATAAACAAGCAGCTGCAAAAAGATGAACATAACTCTTCATTAGATACTTGTGTTTAATGTAAAAAAGATTTCCTCCACACTAATTTGGAAGTAATGGCAAATTAAAGATAATTGCAGGTGTGTAAGAATTTCTAGCAATCTGCAGAATGAGCACTTTCTGCTTGCGTAAAACCAATGCAGAATGCTAACAGCAAATGAATCCAAGTTGACAGAGTTCACTTTTTGGAAAGCAAGAGCTTAGATCTTATAATTAATGGTGTTTTCATCAGTTCACATATGTAAGTTGTGACGAAAAGGATGAGATACAAACAAATACAATCACCTTTGGAAGAATATAAAATACGGATAGGAGAATAAGAAATACAGATTTTATTTTCTTATAAAAAAGTGCTTTAAGATTTAAACAAAATATTTGTAAGAAAATATGTACAGGTAAAACAAGATAAAACTTGTGAATAGGATGGCAGAGACTTTCTATGTTAAAGAAGAAAAGGGACACACTACAACCACCACATAATGTAGTCCAAAAAAAAAAAAAAAGCGTCCTGTGATGCACAGTCTCTCCAATACATATAGCAGAAGGAAAACAAGCAAGCAGGTGAGATGGTTGTCAGGCCTATCTTATCGTAAGCAACATAAACAGCTTTGTTTCAAAAAATGACCTGATGAGATACAGTCATAAGTTAGATTACTGCCTGGTGTCAAATAAGTAGAGAGAAGTCACAGAGAACAGGACATCATGGAGACCATCACTGGCAGTGACACACATACGCCAGAGGAAATCAGCAAACAGTACTAGAAAATGGAGCAGCCGGACAGGCCTTTGAATTTAACAGTTTTGCTATGCAGCCTGTTCCATTCTTCTGCAAGTAACATCCAACTTAAAAGCTGTGCAACCACAATAATGCAGAGCTAAGCTCCATGTGAAAATCCTCAAAATGCCATTTCTGAACAGCCATTTTAGACTGCCTTCTACAAAATGACCCTGCTGATGTTTTAACTTGAGATTAGAGGAGCTACTAATTCACCAGTTTTGCCCCTGCCATTAAGTCTGTGAAGGCTTGTGGCTACCCTGATATTCTGGACATAAACCAAATCAAATGAAATCGGAAAAACAATCATTTATTTAAATCAAGCTGCAGTCAGATGGTAGCAATTTCTAATTCTTCATCATCTAAGATGCATCCAATCCAGAAACCAGAAGAACAGATCTCCATTTGCCCATGCGTGTAAGCAACATGTTTTACCCTTTTTACGTTCCAAAATGCAACCAACTAGGATCAGCTATGTTTTTTGACACATGACCACAGACAAAACAAAGTAGGACCTGTGTGATAATTCTAGTTTTCTCTTTTGGCCGCATGCTAGAAAACAATTGCTGCCAAAATTTCTGGCCACAAACCACTCAGTTTCTCATGGAGCTCACACACAAGCATGCTGTACAGCTCACTGCCCTTAACAGTTATCTAATTTGTGGATTACAATGAGATCCACAGCCAAAAAACAACTATTAAGCAAACAGTGCCAGTCTTTTCAAATTAACATGCTCCGTAACACTCTTCAGTTCTTAAAAACTCATCTCATCGTTCACATTCTTATCCTATTTATTCACTCAATTTTGTGGACAAGCATGAGTTCTTTCGACTGCTACTTAACCATCTGTCAATCACAAAATCTTTTTCCTGCTATTTCCATGATGGCTGAGTCACAGAAGGACTATCAGGGACTGTAAATTGCTGCCCGTAATTACAAAATGGTTTCTTTGAGACAAGAAACATATCAGTTTTCAAAACAAAACAAACAAAAAAATCCCACATAGTTCATTTTCTACATTCCCATAATTAACTCTCACTTCCAAAACACAAGAATAGATAGTCTGGAGAAGAGGAAGCTCAGGGGAGACCTTATGGCTCTCTACAGCTGCCTGAAAGGAGGTTGTGGAGAGGTGGGTGTTGGCCTCTTCTGCCACGTAACTAGCAACAGGACAAGAGGGAATGGCCTCAAGTTGTGCCAGGGGAGCCTTAGGTTGGATGTAAGGACAAATTTGTTCTCCAAAACAGTGGTCGGGCACTGGAACAGGCTGCTCAGGGAGGTGGTGGAGTCACTGTCTCTAGAGGTGTTCAAGACATGTTTAGATCTTGCGCTAAGGGACATGGAAATATTGGTGGTAGGTGGACAGTTGGACTAGATGATCTGGAAGGTCTTTTCCAACCTTGGTGATTCTGTGATTCTTGTAACAAGTTTAAAGGACTGTTTCCATCGAGATGGGTCATGGCATATAGTGCTGAGGAACACTTAAGGTGACCTGTGAAGAGAGGCCAAGTAAATATACCCATTGTTGGATCACTCCAACATTTTATGCTGATCACAGTTACTTTCTTATTTGAGTAATATAGTTGAATGACTGGAGAAACAGTTACATGGATTTTACTTTTTTCCTTCGTATGGTATCTGAAAAAGTGATATCTTCTGCTCCTGCAACTCCAAAGCTCCCCAGGAATCTGACCTTTCTCATGCTGGTGATAGAACATTTATAAAACCACAGGAGAAGTGTGCAAAACAACATGGACTGAGTAGTCTGCATCCATAAATGATTCAAATTTTCTTAAGTATATTATAGATAAACAGCTTCAGTAACTAGCCAACACTGGGTAACTGTGGAAAGGCTCTCATGGAAACAATAGCAATGCTGCCTGAATAAGGCATTTCAAAACATTCTCAGCACTTCACAAGAGACACAGCACACTGGACACACAGTACTGTGGCAGACAGTATGGCTCCTTTCTGCAAGATACTGTCAAAAAGTAATCCATAAACTTAGACCACATTCTTTAGTTTTCTGTGGCTGTACTTATTTGCCAGGTGAAAAAGAAAAATACAGTTCTAAATTCTGTAAGCAAAGTAACATTAAGCATCCAAGGGTCTCCTCAGAGTTGAAGCCAAATTCAAATCCTGGTTTTCCAAACAAAATAAAACAAACAGACAACAACAACAAAAAAAGAAACCAACAACCAAAAACTTCTCAGCATGATCTATGCAGATTATGAAGCACTGCCTGACCCGTATGGTAACTATTTCCCCAGCTATGTTCCAGTAGAACAGGTACATTTCAAATTGGCGAGGGGAAGAGTTAGAAGGGATACACAAGTGCAGAACTCTATAGTCTACAATTCAGGACTCCTTTCCTAACGATTCAGATCTCAGAAGTACTTAAAACCTTCCCCCTCCCCTTTTATGTACTAAATATGAGTTCATTTTCTCTGATAACACAGTTTGTAAATTACAACATAATCAGTCGAATTCTGCCCACCAATGTGAAGAAGAAAGGGAAATTTTAAGGGCTGTCCTGGTACGGTAAGGCAATAGTTGAAGGTCTTGCAGAAATCCGCAGGACTGGTAAGAAGATATAAGTATTCAGAAAAACAAATATTCTATAAATTATTATGTCTAGGAGACAACCTGAGATCACTTTTCTAAATAAAGCATTACTTAAGGTATGATTTGCCATCACAAGGTTAACTACTAGGAGAAAATATTACCTGCTTTTAAGATGAAGTATTTTATAGCCAACAGAATTTACTACTATGAGTTGTTTGCATAATTCTTAGAAAGGTGAAAGTAACTGAATGAGCTCTTCCACAAACAGAAGTGATTTTTCTGCACATTTAACCTCTCCAACAGTGCAATGCTTCCGACTCCTCGCTCCTTCCTCGAGGCAAACTCTCTCACCACTGCTGCTCTCCAGCTACTGTCAAGGCTTGTGATAACTTTTTCTATGCAGTGCATAGCTCTCTGGTACATACTGCCCCGATGGCAAACCATCAGCACTGTGGAACTCATAGGAGCTTAATATTTTCTACACTTTGACCCCTCAAAACAATAGTTAAAACTAATCAGAGGGATAAAAAGTGGAAGGGAGGAAAAACCAGAATGAAATGAGAAAAAAGAAGAGAGGGAACAGACAGTCAAACGTAACAGTGCAACCATACACACACGCATACTCCCAGAGCCAGTCCCTGCCCCATGTATCTTCTGTAAAAGTGTAAAAAAAAAAAAACAAACAACAGTGAAATTCTATATTTTAGTATTTTCAGCACTACGCATCTTAATAAGCTATTGCACCAAATGCTTGTATATCACATTTGATACATGTATGCCAAGGTAGCTTACAATTATAAGACAATACCGTGGTAGCGCAGTACCATTCATTTGCAAAATGTAAATAACCGGTTCCTAAAACAGTTACATAATAGTATCTACGAAACTTTAAGAAAGTCATGTTCTTCCTGGTGGCTTGCTGCACAACTTTACCAAACTGGAAACCGAATGAAAATTACATTTTCTGTTATTACAAACCTCATTGAATTTTTTCTTCCTTGAAGATTTTGGAATATGTCTCCCTGGAAAAAATGAGGTAGAAAGGATAACTAATTACTCTGAAAGTAAGTGCTAACTTTCAGAGAGAGAGATCTAGAGCCTCTCCTTTAGCCTTAAAAAGAATATTGTATCCACATTCTGGCCAGCAAATTTTCCTAGAAGTTCTTCTGTAGCGGCTGTAACTATGATACCAATTAAATAAAAACACTTACTTGAAATGATGCAACTTTGTCCTCAGGGATTTTTTTTTTTTGCCTTTTTTTTTTTTGTGCCTGCCTCCAGATGGGAAACAGAAGCACAAAATTAGGGACCAAGAAGAGTAGTATCAATTTTAGTCTTCCAAGCTTAATCACATCAGATGTATGTAGCTAGCTGTTTTTGTCTGTATGCTTATAGTTTCTGCAAATGAGACTAAGTACTGCATAGCAGCACTTGAAAAATGAAAAACACAAGCCTAAGCTGCTTTAGACTTTTTTTTTTTTTTTAAGTGAACTCAGTAATTCCGAACTCCTGAACTCTGACAAAGTGAATGATAGCTTAGTTCACAAACAGCAACATTTAACTACCTTATCCATTAAGTAGCATTTTGTAGCATTTTCTCTTTGTTTAGCTTCCCACCTGATTCTTTGTGTACCATCCAGTTTTGGCAGCAAATGAAGCAGGGAGCCCTAAAAATAGTTTATTTCTCTTACATACCCGTGACTCACTCAATGGAACAGTGTAAGAAGGAACATGCAATCTTGTTCATAGCACGCAATAAACATGAATTTTTAAAATGAGTTTCCAAAAAAAAATCAAACAGTATAACTAAGTCTGACATCGATACGAAATAAATTCGAAGTTTCTAAACCAAAACACCACCACAACAAAAGCAGACAACGATTGAAAAATGTTTGCATTGTAATTACCAATTCCAATTCCTCCAAACTCATCCTCTCCTTTTCCAGTTCCAATTTTTCGCTAGAGGATCAAAGACTAATTTGAAGGGTCATTCACCAATAAGTTTCTAAATCAAAGCCCTTGGTCCCTTAGTAGTGATGCCCAAATAAGAGCACAGGAGAAGCCAACAAATTGCACTTCAGAACAGCATTCACAACAGTTACAACATCGAAAGCTGAGGTATTAAAGCGTTTCCTACTCCCAACAGGCCACAACACAGTTTGTCAGCCTTTCAAGTGTCTATCCATGTCTAGCAGTAACACACACCACTGCTATGTTTGTATAACATACAACTGAAAATTTAGAAAACAAAAAACATCCAGACATGATTTAACTTCTATAGCAAAAAATGTTTCTATGGCACTATACCTGTCTGCCAAAAGAAGTGTTTACGCTGTGGCAAAAGTTTTGGTCTTTTTTTTTTTTTTTTTTTTGGTTTTGTTTTGTTTTGTTTAGGACACCTACTGCAAAGTACCAAAACAAGTTGAAGCTGGCCTAGAAAGTTCAGAATCCAGTGAGGATTTACAAATCCTGATCTTTAAGGGCCAATATACAAACTGGTAATAGAATAGCAGCAATAGGAAAACAAGAATATGTCAAAATTTCATTTACGTTTAGTAGAACATTATGTTAAGTAAGACGGATGTAGAGTTGCAACTTAAGCTCAATGTAGATCACATGGCATAATAGAATCAAGTTCGTTCACTCTGCAAACTGTATACCTTAGATGAGTATGAATGCAAAAAGCTGAACTGAAATGCAGAATGTATCAAGAACTGAGACCACTTGGAAAAGCTAAGAATAAAGCCTTTGAGTAACCTCCAGTATACCTGTAGACTTACAACAGAAACAATACCATGAATGAAGATGTACTTGAAGTATTAAAGACTAAAATCATGTTCATTCTTAACTCCACATGACTACTTTACCCTGCAATCAGATTAAAATCCTACATTAAAGTTGGCTACAGTCCAGGTTTTGTTTCATTATTATATTAAGATCCATATGTGCAAAGTAATACTGTGGGTTGTATACAGTAAAAAGGAGTAAAAAGGAGGCACCTGAAAATGAGGTTCCTTGAGTATTCCAACCAATTCCGCAACATTTTCATCTTTATTTATTAAGGGACTGATGTCTTCAAGAATTTCATTCACCAGCTCCAGGTTGTTGTCACTGACAGCCTCAAGTTTAGAGTCTTCTAGTCTCTCATGAGCCTGTAAGATAAAATAATTATATAAAACTATAATGTAATTAAGTTTCAAGTAGATAGTACCTCTAGATTATAAACCTTTTAATTCATTTCTTGGTGCATCCTTCAGTGGGAAAACAGGAACAATTACATATAGTCTAATCTGCACATTTTGTCTCTGTAACTGCTGAAGGATTTTGTGTCCTTAACAACGTGACATGACAAACCTTATAAGCAGCACCTGTCAGATGTGCTTGCATGGCCCTATTTCCTATGGCCTCCATGTTACATTCATCAAATAGCCCTCTCTGAACAGTACCACGCCTCAGACCTTTTCTGCTTCAGAACCCAGTACAAGTAGACCTTTTAGAAGAACAAAACAGGGAACTATGCAATTGGCTTGGAAAAATATAGTCTGCATTGGAGAAATGTTTACCTGAGGCTCCTCTTAGTCAAGTATATTTGAATGGCAAATTCTAAAAGAAAGTCTGCCTAATTAAAGGGAGTTCTGAAAAAGTCTGCAGTAAAGGAGGCTAACTATGCTGGGCTGCATTAGTAAGAGTGCTGCCTGCAAACTGAAGGAGGTGATCTTTCCCCTAAATGCTGGTGAGGCCACACCTGGAGTCCTGTGTCCAGTTCTGGGCTGCCCAGAACAATGGAGTTGTTGGAGAGAGCTCAGTGAAAGGCCACTAACATGACAGAATGGAGCATCTCTCCTATGAAGAAAGACAGAATGCTGGGAATGTTTAGCCTAGGGAAGAAAAGCCTTAAGGGGGACGGCCTCGTCCTGAGAGTACAAAAAAATGGAATCAGGCTCTTTCCATTGGTGCTCACTCATAGGGTAAGAGGCATTGGGTGCAAATTGAAACAGTTTGAGGAGGTTCAGTCAGAACATTAGGAAGTACTTTATATATTGTGGGTGACAGAACTGGCACAGGCTGTCCAGAATAGTTGTGGAGTCTCCCTCCTTGGAGGTCTTCAAAAGATATCTGGACATAATACTGGACAAGCAGCTGTAGGTGGTCCTGCTTGAGCAGAGGGGGCTTGGACCAGAAACCTCCAGAGGCCCCTTCCAACCCCAACCATTCTGTGATTCTGTGACTCCTTTTCATCTCTTTCTAGAGCTGTTGCTGCAGACACAATCCTTTCCTAAACATTGCAGATACTTAAATGCATTGAGATGTAGGAACTTGGAGCTGCAAGAGAGATACCTCATAAACACAAATGTTTTATTTATTACAGAAAGCTCTGTATCATAGAATGGGGGAATAAGAGGAGGACCAAAAATAGCTAAGATTCTCATCGCATTCTGAATTGAGAGTTATTTACAACACTGCAGCAACACAAAGCTAAGGAATGAACTATTCCTGTGGCAGGTAAAAACACAAAAAATAATGGATTAATTTAAGAGTCCTCCATATATACATCCCACAAATACAATTTGAAGGTATGTGCACAGATCTACTTTCTTATTAGTGTTTTAAAACAGACGTTAAAATAAAATTTTGTTGAGCCTAGAAAACTTTGTTCCCTGAAATCATCTGAGTATTGAATTCTACTTTGGATCTGTAAAATGGCACTTCTGCAGAAATGACGATAAAACGCTGGGAAGGCTAACAACATACAGAAAGACTTTTCAAACATTCCCCAGTACCAGCATCCACATACCAAAGGACTGTGATTACAAAATTCATCGGCAGCTTGGCATCTACACACATCCTCCTTAATAAAGAAATGCCATTTTGTACACAATACCTACAGGAACCAATATCCTTCTTCTAGAAGTTCCCTTCTTTTACAGCAAATAGAAACCTAGATCTATCAGCTTCCAACCACACTCCAGTTGCAAAACTATCATAAGATTAAAGAATTTCAGTTACCTCCTTTCCCACTTTTTTCTTTAAAAATACCATATAATGTGTATATAATTATGTATACATAATATAATGTTGAGTTTTAATAGCTGACTAACTGGAGGTAAGAGGCTTTAAACTAAATGTGGGTAGGTTTAGATTAGATATTAGGAATAATTCTTTACTCAGAGGGTGGTGAGGCACTGGCACAAGCTGCCCAGAGAAGCTGTGAATGCCCCATCCTTGGAGGTGTTTAAAGCCAGGCTGGAGGGGCCTTTGGGCAACCTGATCTAGTGGAAGGTGTCTCTGCAACAGCAGGGGGGTTGGAACTAGTTGGTCTTTAAAGTTCCTTCTAACCCACAGTGTTCTGTGATTCTGTGATTCTAATAAAGGAAAATGAAAAGGCTTTTTACATTTCTGGCCGGTCTGAAATGAATGTGGACAAATATTCTGACAATCTCAGAGTTCTTTGAGAATTCACAATTCTGATAAAACTAGCTCTTCTAATAGAAAAGCAAAGTTGATATACTTCTAGAGGCAAATGTATTTGTACAAACTCAATGCATACACTTCAGGAATTGTGTTATCGTTGGATAGGGATGGAAGTTTGGGGTTTAATGCAGAAGCAATCAGAAAAAAAACCTGAGTGTGGTAATGCCACATGTACTCAGTTAAAACCTTTCAGTGTTCTAGAGAAAGCAAGTTTATAGTTAAGACTATTCCATTACAAGCACTTCTTTTTTAACATCTGCTAGTTAAATTCCTGCTAGTTAAATGTTACATTATAATTGGACAACTACAAATTCTTGGAAATTACTGGAAAACTACAAATTCTTGTAAGAATAAACTCTTTGCAATGAACATTCTCTTCATTTTAAATATTATAGATGAAGTATGTAACAGATACTACAGTTGGAAACAATTCTAATCAAGAAAGTGTTTTTAACTTAACTCCAGTAAATTTAGCACACAAATTTTCCCCTCTGCAGTTCTCTCATCACCAGATGAGACGCTTCCACTGTTTCTATTTTTATTCCTATGCAATTTCTTCCACTTGTAACCAGTGTTCTTGAACTGTGCGATGGTGTGCTCCTCTTGCCCTGTCCAACTTGACCTTTATTTCCCCTGCCGCTCCTCGAGTGATAAACACCTTGGATGGTTGTGACAGCTACATCTGACTTCAGCAGATAACCATCAGTGGCAATCATGATGGGTGAAACTGGTTATGAAGGCTGCATCTGGCTGAGAACAGATCGATGGGAAATAAAACACAATAGCCAAGGGCTAATTTGAGCTGTCTGCCCACCTAACAACTGTGCTAGTCTATGTTTGGCTCAAGCCAAATTTGGAAGAAACTAACATCTGTAGTTGGGATGTAAATATGAGTGAATCAGTCATCTTAATCCATAAATAATGAGCAGCCCAAGAGCCTGTTGAGCTCTCCTGCACAGCAGCTGGCTGCATGACAAGATCTGCCCTCAAGCAGGGATAGTTCTTGAGGGTATGGCTACTGCAGAGACCCTCACTTCAACATCAAGAGATTCCTTGCTGCTATAAACCCTCAGAAAGTGACTAACAGCTTGCTAAGCTTTGTAAGCTTGCTAAGATTATATCATAGATTGATTGTGCACATACAAAACGTTATCAAGTCTGTCACTAGGAGTGAATTCAGCCACACCTAGGTTCCTTCCCTTTGCAGTTCAAGGTGTTTAGAAAACAAGGGGGTCCACTTTGAACCTTGTGACTCAGTGGGAGAGTCTCTTGGATGAGTGTGTTTAATCGTATTTTCTAGTAAGTAAATAATCAAGTGTACCTTGCAATCTCAAACCTTCTTAAGTCCCTGTTTCATTAAATCATTATTTTATATCAATACATATATTGCTTCTTCTCTCTTCTGAGCTGTGTTCTGCTTGCAACTAACAGTTAAATAAAAGTGAATTCTTATACAAATTCTTATGCTTTCCTTTCCAGATTTTTATAGAGCAAAATCTGTGCACAATGATCCTTTAGCTTTACAGAGTACTTCCTGGCTGCCCACAGGGCATCACTTCAGATGTTTATTCATATTAAAGAGACAGCTATATATCAGTTAACTCTTTTTTCTGATGTAAGGAACTTATTTTTATGAAGAATAAGAAGGAATGCAAGTGCTGTATGATACCGACTGCATTTTCTCATGATAAAATAAGCTACATTTTAACTTTAAGGTCTAAAGAATTTTTGTAAACATCACCTTAGATACTTCAAAATGAATGCTACCATCTATAAATAAAGTAGTTGCATAATGTAAGACCACAATTAAGGTTAGCCCGTATCTGACTGCTGCCAATCAGTCTGAGATCCAGGAAAACTTGGAGAGAATATTTCATTGGGTTGATCAGAAAGTCATTCTGAGCCAAAAAGATGACTTGTTTATGCCATGGGGGAAAGAAGATTATTGCTCTCGTTTTTCATTTTCAAATGTCTAGCATTTTTTCCAAGGGGACATTTTTTCCAAGGAACTTGGGTTTTCCACAAGAGTCACAAAACCATTAAAACCAAATACCTCTGATTTCAAGTATTTTGATATTTTCTTCATAAATAATTTCAACACATTACTACTGCAGTCCCTGAATTTTACTCCTTTCTCTAGATCTCCCACGTTATCAATCCATGACACCTCAATCCATACTTAATGTTCACGTAATAGTACCAGATATAACATTTTCAGATTCCACTCAGAGCAGGAAGTTGAAATACCTTAGCAAGTGATCTTACAATAGGGTTTTCCATGATTCCTTTGAGGAAAATCAGGTCTATTTCTTCAGCACCTGTTGATGTCGGCAGATCAGTAAGGTTATCCAGTACCTGCTGCATGGCTGCTGACAAGAGAAAAAAATGACAAAAAAACCAAAACTAAGTACTGAGCAAAACAGCCTTGGATAAATAGCAAAAACTCAAGAGAACACCACAGTAATAGAATTAGAGATTTTAAACCGCTAACTATACCTACTGAGCGCAAGTAGACAGAAAAGAAAAAATACTATTCTTTCATTTGAACGATGGAAATAAGTTATCTATCCAAACCCTTACCATCACGATCAACTTAAAGGAATGTTCTCAGCCTCGATTAAAAATTAAATACTACTTAAAGACTGAGAAATATCTCAAGTATAAACTACATAAATGGATACGCATAATATCCAAATACAATCAAAGCAACTAACTCATGTTTTGTTTCATCTCTCCTTCAGAGAAAGTTTTCGGCCAGCATACATACACAAAAGAATTGTAAGTTTTAGAATGCTTCTATAGGCAGACGTCACTGTTTCTGAAATGAACACAACTTCAACTACTTTTTTTAAAACCAAAGATGTCTTGCTAAGGAAGCTCTTGGCAGCACTCGTGTCCACTTCCAGCAGTCATTTACAGCCCCCAGTTCTGACTAATTGCGCTAAGAGTAAGTGCTGCAGATGCTAGCACCAAGCTGGCTCCACAACATACTGCATTGGGAAGTACATCTTAGAACTTGAAACAGACTGCATTTGCATGGCTTCCTCGGTGGAGATGTTCCTGGCCAACAACCTCACAGAGAGAACTACAGTAGCTTGGGTCAAAAGGGAACAACAGGGCTCAAGAAAACCTCCATAAATCCTACCATCCCCGCTCCCTTGTCTCACAATGTCATTTATGAGGTGATGAGAATTTATTGTATAACCAGTCCTTCAACCCTTTCATTTAAGATAGAACTGAACAAAACAGATCTTTTATGTTAGACAGCAGGGTCAGCGCATTCACATACTGCAGAGTTCTTGTGCATTTGAGCATGTGTGCAGTAGCCCTTTGTAGGCACTTCCTAGGCTAGTTTCAAGTCTGCAAAGAGTGGATGCAAGCTCAGGCTCAGCACAAAAGGGGACACCACTGAAGAAAGTTATGATGCCCTTCACAAGGTGAATGATTTTTTTCACCTTTTCCAACACGTGATTAAATATACTCATCTTGTTAGTATTATCTTAGTAGTGAAAAACCTACACTGTTCTTTTTTTTTTTTAACAATGTTGTCAAACTCCTGCAGAGTTGCATTTACAAATTCAGACAGGCACATACATAGGCCTACTAAAAATTTTTCTGTCAAGCTCCCCAACAAAAGTATTAGAAAAAAACACTGTGTACTGTAATACTCCGCATGCTGCATAGCAGCATACATCAAGATAATCAGAAAGTCTATAAGCCCCCTCTCCCACACAAGAATTTACCCTTAACTTTCCTCATTGCTTTATAATGAAAGTTATTATGGAACACAGCGAAGTAAGAGAATAACAGCATTTCTCAACACCTACTTTCTAATTTGAATGTTTCACAGACAATTCCATTCCAAGAAAATACTTTCTGGCTGTACTTTCTCTCAAGTGGAGCTGACTTTTCAACAATCAAATCATCTTGTACAGTACATTTTAACTACGGCAGTGAATGTCAAGAGACTTCATTTTTTTTTTAATGTTTTAACCACGCTTCTCGCTTCCAAAACATGAATCCTCTGTAAAACCATGATAGGAAGAAAAGTGACACTTAAACCAAGCTTTCAGATTTTGAAGCAATACTACTTCTATGTTTCCAATAGACAAAGTGCTGTTAGTGATCACACGTTGGATAAAGACACTAAACCAACCTGGAAAGAGTCCCTGTCTTCCTCAGACTAAGTCAGTCCTGTATCTTGAGGAGTTTAGCTACCAATGCATAATGCATTCCGTATATATCTCAATAAATTGTTTCCTATGTAACCCTTTCAGAATTCAGCCTACCTTAGATGATCAAATTTAAAATTAAAATTTCTATTAAAACATTATCATCAAAGAGAAGCTGTTGAGAGAATCATTTAAGCTTCACAAGAATGACTTTCAGGCTTTGTGCAGGGTATTTTCAAACGAAGATTACATTTAATAAAAGTTTCACAAATTCTATCATCAAAGTTGCCAAAGCATACTTTAGTGCTCTTGGAAAGCAGCAGACACCTTTATAAAAAAATTCACAAAAGCAGACTTGCATCCCAGGTGCTCAAAACCCAAAACACTGCCATGCACCTGATGGGTGCCTTCTCTCATCCTCACGCTCTCTAGTGGTGACAGCTCTCTTAGCTACAATAGCATTTCTTCAGTATTAGAAAGGAAACAAAGCAGATGTACATAACTTGGGATAATGCATCCTAGATTGATCCTCGAATTTGAACACAACACAGAACTATACAGTGCCTTGATATAACTAGTTCCCCATCTTAAAGGAAAGATCTAAGTAGTTGAGTAAAAATATTATTAAGTACCCTTTTTTTTTTATTATTCGGCTATAAGGTAAAGCAAAATTGTGTGTGAGAGAAAGTTTTAATTAGCTTCAATGCAGATTTTGCACCTGTTGACTACTACATGGAAACAACATAGCAGTTTTTTTATGGTTAACTCTTCACTGCTTTATACTCACCCGGCAAAAAAAAAAAAAAAAAAATCAGAACATGACCAAATGTTGTTTTTCCAAAAGTCATCAAGAGCATCTCTCAACAGGAATTATGTTAGTTGATACATATATATAAAAGCAACAGTACATGGAGACTACAGACAAGCTTTTTGCGATGGACTAGAAGCACGTTAATCTCACCTTTTCAAAATGTATTATGCAAGTCAGGGGCCAACTTCAAATGTAGTACACATTCAATGTGGAATGATAACATTTGCTCTCATGTGAAAATAGCTTTGAAAGCTTAAGCAACATATTTTCCTTCGTATGCCCTAGATGTTCACACAAGTACTTTCAAACAATATGATTTACAAAGAGAATTTAACCAGGAGGAGGGGAAAAGGAAAGACACTTTGATAAATGTGTTATATAGATTCCCTTTTTGCATATCTATTCATCAGTCTTTTGTTAATTCATTTCTAGGGAAAAGTCTTATTAAACTACAATCAGCAGGAGATATGTTGTTTCCAAGGTTAATTATAATGATCTTTCCAAGCAACGCAGATATATATGGAATTTCAAGTAGCAGTCTTAACTGACACCTGAGTTTTTAGAAAAGCATCTTTGCTTTGGAGCAGCAGGAATGAACGCTGAAGACAAATACAAAGGGAAGTTTCAGTTAAGAGATCTTAAGAAATAGATGGAACTAAGGAATTTAGGATATTTAGATTTGGTAATCTCTATCAAACACTGCCTTTGAGCCTCCCATCTCTTCCCATGAAGTACGTCTGCCCTTGAAATGCTGATACTGGTTACTTGCTGGAGGAGGTGGGGGAGGGAGAGGGAAAAAAGAGCAGAACTTAAATGTAAAGTCAGGCATCCAAGAACTAAGAACCAAAGTGAAGAAATTCAAAGCCTGGTAAGCCATCAAATTGCATAAGCCAAGTTCTCAGGAGTGTTCCATGCTATTGAATACTTTGGTGTCCAATAAAAAAAGATGCGTCTGCTTTTCCTTTGGGGAAAATATTAACTACGACTCTCGCCTCCCCCATTCCATCTTTTAGAGGAAACTGGTAAGAACACATTAACTTTAAGAGCTGTAATATTTACTTCCTTCTCCCTCCAAACGCCAGCCTTTTTATATATTCGAAGAGCCACCTGGATAAAACTGCAAATTTTCATCACAGCCAAGGATTTGTGAGGATAACAGGTAATAAGCATGGTTAAAGAAATGAGCTAGGAATACAGACATTACAAGAAACACACCTTGACAACAGCCTCCAGACAGAGCATAGGAACTGAGCAGCAGAAAGAGGCTTTCAGTTGAGACAAGGTGTTGAAGTAAAGGACTCTCAGGAAAAAGTACCAACAGAATGGAGCTTGAGATAGGACTCCTAAGAGAAAATGAGATTACAGTGAGACACCCTCCACTACAGCCGCTGGCTTAGTGACAGGGAAAATACAAACACAACTAATTCCCACAGTCAATTTTCAAAGAACATCTTTATAAACATTGGAAGTTTAAAGCCTCAAGCAAGACTCAGCAGGAGTGTACTACCCCGTTGCGTACATGCACTGAACAATTTATTCCTACTGAGCAGGTGAGTCCATACTCAAAGTAACCAGTTTATCACTTGAAGCCCATACCAAAAAGGGAAAGGGAGAAGCAGGGGGAAGGCATGTTAACTGATGTTTGTAGTAGTTACTATGCATCCTGAGGTCTGAGAATCCAGAAATTTCACTTACGAATGCACAATTTACTAACCAGAATTAACTCATCCTAAATTCATGTATGGCTCTTCAGATAACCAAAGGCAGATGCTTCAAAGGCTTAATCTACATACTGTACCTTACAATAGTAAATTCAGATCAAATAGAAGTAAAAGTTACTATAACAAACTCTTCCTGTATTTGTAAGAAAAAAAAAAAAAAAAGACAGATTTTCAACAAGTTCTCAACTATGACTCTTTCATCAAATTTGATTTTTACTTTTTCTTTCAGTGCTTAATTCTTGACTAGATTAATTCCATGTAGAGGAAAAAGGAAGCATACATTTAAATAAATTTTCCAGATTTGCAGACAGAAGACAAATGTGTCACTCACTGGGGAAAATGAAAGCTTTGCAGAATGAATACCCTGCACAGATTTTTTAGCTTAATTTCATTTTATTATTCTCCAAGCTAACAAATGAACGGGGAATTAAAAGAAAATTGTGTAATACGCTTAAATAAACGTATGCATAATTATTTTCCCATGACCCACTCATTCGGATAGGGACGTATGATAAATACCTCAAGGACTGTTGGTGCGAGTGGTAGCTCACATGAAATCTTGAAAGTTAGATTAAAATCTTGTCACATGCACAAGTTTGGAAACAATTTCTCACGGGGAATGAAAATCTTTACAAGCGGGATATATCCAAAAGAAAAGTTTCCTAAGACACCTAAATATGCACAGGGAAAGAAAAAAAAAAAAAGGATTTATACTGCAGGTTATTTGGTTATTCTGAATTGACTGCTTCTCTCCACGCAGGAATACCTATGAGCATGCTAACATTTTGAACTAGCACAAATGATTCACTAACAGACCACTCATTAAGAGTATATGAAACATTAATTAGAAACAGAGGGCTTTGTCAGGGTAAGGTTCAGAAAGCAGAGTAAGAAAAGAATCTCTGGGAAAGCACTCTGCAGTGAGCACATGGGGCACCGTGCTTGCATTGCCACAGCCAGCAGCTGAATATACCAAGCAGAGATCAGATGCAGAAACCAGACAAGAGCTACACAAAGAACACACAACGGCAGCTTGGTCTCTCTGCCACGTTACAAATCAGTTACATAATGCCACGCGAAGTATGCCTACACTGTTACTGCTGTAGGGTATGATGATACTTGGACTCTCAAGCATCCAGGATCTGTGCACCTACAGCAGCAGTGAGGTGTCCTCCAGGCAGGTAGCACTAGGCTAACGTGGCTGGAACCCTACTGAAATCCTACTTAAGCTTTTCTGGGCAGCACTCCACTGTAACATCACATCACAGGCACATTTTCTAAGCAGGACCCCTTCCTCATCCAGTAAAGAATGGCCCTCCTCTAGAAATGCAGCCAGACTGTTTAATTAAGGAAGCTGCCTTCTGCAGCGTGCATACCTCATTGACTGCAGAATCAGAGAAATGAATAGCATATCTGGCAGTGAATTAGGAAAAGAAGAAGGAATGGTCTAATTGATAAGATCGAATGCTCCCCTGGAAACTTATATTCTCCTCACTGAATTTTGGCATGTTGAAAAGAAGTAACAAATGACTAGAGATGTTTTCTTTTTTCTTTTTCTTTTCTTTTTACTTTATTTTCTCCACATCTCCTGACAAGCAGAGACTGAGCTATTTTAGCATAACTATAAATAGAAGCTCAAGCAGCCCATACCCTTAACAAACCCAGCTCAACTACATCTTACTTGCCCATTTTTTGTCATGGCTCTTAAAGTCACAAGTCACGGGGGAAAAGCAACCAACACTTCTGCATCCTAAATACTACAGCCTCACTTCTTTCAGGCTATTCAGTTTAGCTACAAAATGAAGAAGCACACAATTTCTGATGAACAGATGGACCTCACAGCTGCATCTTTTGGACAGAAGAGCACTATTTTAAAATTATTTCAGTGGATAAAAAGGCAACACGCAGCATCACACCTCCAAAACTAGCTGAATTAAAAGGCTATGTTTCATTTGCAGAGAAATATCAAAACCAACAATAAGATACTGCCAATAGCTACACTGAAATTTGGTACTGAGGAAGTTGTGTTGGACTTCTCGTGAAGAGTTGTAAAGAAATCATCTCAACTGTGAAGTATGATGGCAGCTGGTTTAACCTGAAGCTCACTAAGGTTCATGTTTTGATAATAAGCCTATACAGGTGTTTAAATGATAGTAACATTAGAAAACTTGATAATATTCATTAGAGAAAGACTGATGCAAGATTCAGACACAGATGATCGTGAACTGAGGAGCATACACACACAAATATGCTGAATGTCTTTTCTGACAGTTACAGGCATTTCATATAATGGTTTATACTGAGCTTTATACCTGCATGGTGATTCCTTTATTACAGCCTGAGCCACCTAATGAATTTGCTTCTTCATTATGGCATTTTTGCCACTCTGAAAGAGGCAGGAGGGCGTAGGGTACCTTCTGAAAGGTTCGGGAGATGCAATTATTTAAATAGAGAATTCACTTTTCCATTTTTCTGCTTAAATTGCTTCCAATCTCCACCAAGAAGTAGTATTTTCCAATGAATTAAAGCACCTCTCCCACAAGGGAAGGATGGTAGCTGGGACTATTCAACACAGAGAATACTCAAGCAGGATCTTATCAAAGAATATATATGTGCATGTGTGTGTATATACACACACACACAATTCATGGGAATGAAGAACACTGAGCCAGAGTCATCTCTGCAGCGTTTACTGAGAAGGCAGAAGGCAATGGGTAGACATTAAAAACAGTCAAGCAAACAATCAAAACAAAAAATCCCACCTGAACCCAAGAAAGTCCTTTATTTTACTGCACAGGTGGTCAAACACTGGAACAGGTGGCCCACAAAAGCTACGGAATCACCACCCCTGGAGATAATTATCTTCAAATAAATACCGGCAACTCATACTGATAGCCATACTGAAAGATAGAAATCTCCACTCTTTCTGTGATGTAAAAGGCCTCAGTTTAAACCCTCAAATACCATCAGCTCATTTACGGATGCCTGCATCTCTCTAGGGCAACTCAGGTGACACTGAAGAAGATGTACTACAATTGCTGGTTTTGAGCTAAACATAAGAATTTTCACAACGCTGAAAAAAAAAAAAAAAAAAAGAAGCAGACCTACGCCTCCAAACAATGTATGAAATGACACTAAATTGCTAACATACTATTTTACAACTTCTAAATACCGTCCATTAGAAATGTAATGACTATAGTACATCTCTGCTGAAGATCTGAACATCACCACTGCCAGATGCCAACAAATAAATTTATTTCCACAATTTCTGAGAAGATTACACATTGCCCTAAATATATACAACTTTTGCTCTAGCTGAATTTTCCTGTGTTAATCTTCCTAAAGGTCAGTACTAAGGAGCCAAGTTTTGAAATCAGTTCAATTTCTCCCTCTAACTTTTATATTACACAGTTAAAATAAGACATAGCTTAAAAGAAACCACTACTTTTCCTCTCACTGTAATATGTCGCCATTTTGATGAAGCATTTGTTGAGATCTTTAAAAAAAAACCTTCGGAACATACACATTTCTTTGAACCCGTTGAGCTGCACAGATACGAAGTCCAAATATTGCAGAGATTGAAGAAATTACTGTCAAGCATTTAAGTAACCCAGAAGCCTACATCTGTTGGAGGCCATGAAGGACAGTGGAAGGAAAAAGAGATATTCCACACTTCTGAAAGCCACTACCTGCAGTCTAGGCAAGTAGGACACTATACGTAAAAGCTTCCATTGCAGGAAAAAAAAAAACGTGTTTCAATAGAAAGGAAACTAAAAACTTCGTACTGTGCCTCAAATTCCAAGGCAGCAATTGCATTTGAAATAAAATACTGAAAGAATTTGATGTAAAAGCTTCTGTCATCATACAACACAAACTACAGCATGTAAAAGCAAGTCCGCTAAAAGCTTTAACAGAAGGATGAATTAAATTACTTGTAAATGTTCCTACTTTTCAGCCATAGATTTTAGAAAGGTATGTACTGATGCCACACAAAGACTACTGAACTTTAAATGAACACTAGCATAAATCCCAGAACAAATTTCAGTTTTGGTGAACAAGGATTATATCACCTTAATACTTTGACCGATTTATATTTCAGGTTCTAAAGGATATTCTTTCAACTGATTTTTAATGAAGGCAAAAAGGAGGATATGCAGTCTAAGGTACTACTTTATACCCAACATTCCAGTACAAATTCAACAACTTTTGGGACACGTATGCCTCGCTCCACTTTTAACTGACAGAGTAGGCTGAACTTACTGGATTGCAACAATTACCTTTCCTACTATTTTGCGAGAAACAACTAGATGAAGAGATGAATATCTCTGTATTTTTGTTACAAAACTAACTGACAAAATAATACCATAAGTAAAAAAACCATTTTTTACTTATATATATCCAGGAATAAATTAAAAAAAAAAACAATTATTCAGATCACTGTACCATTCTTCTCAAAGGAAAAGTTGTTGAAGACCTGCAGAACCACCTATCACATTGATGTCCTGGCCAATTGGAAATCAGTGAAGAGTTCTTCCTAAATCAGACTCCTTCTTCAAACAAACATTAAATTTAGGAAAAGAGTGAACAGTCTCCCAAATGGAAAGGAGAATTCCACTTTTTGTGTGTTACAAACTCTCTTCTTGTCACTGGTTTCCAATCAATACTGCCATAGAGAGTAAATACAAGCTGTTAAGCTCTGAGATGCAAGTGCTGCCCCACTTCTAAGAGCAGACACTCCAGAAACAACTCAACAGGGAGTTCAAGCCTTATTATGAACATGTTTATCGAAGCATTTACCCAGGCACACTACATATGCATACTTTCAAAGGAGAAAGCTACAATTCACAAGGATTGTAAGGTACTCTGCTGACAGTGTAAATGTCTCAGCTCAGAACAATACTCAGAGCTATTCAATAATATGCATTGGGTGAGACTGCCAACAAGACATGGAATCTTTTAGTATACAAAATTAGATACTCTACGCATAGCAAAGTAACAACATTGTGCCCACTTGTAGAGTAGTGAGGTTCTTCCAGCCCTAGCACTGCTGGAGACCCATGATGCAGGAGATCCTGCTGTTTTCTCTGAAGTTTGCATCCTTCACATGAAAACACCTGATCACTCCTACCACTCAATTTTATAAAAGCCATTGGGCATTTTTTTCTCTAACATAAATAATGCAGTTGAGCCTCTCTTATATTATGAGGAAAGAAGCAAACCTTGAGTAACTCCTCTGTGTCCCTTCCAGTCTGCACCTTCTTCCAGTATGGACAGTCAGAACTGTTCCAAGTAAATTGGACATGAGTTTCACGAGCTGCTTGCACAACACCAGTAATATTTCCCTTTCTACTGATACAGGCAGATCATACGGTCTGTTTTGTCCTTCTCACAGTTCCATTACATGGTCAGCTCAATCTGCTGGTCTGCTTCTGTTTCCTCCAAACCTTCATTTGTAGCTGAACTGCCCTTTCCCTTGGGTGCAGAACACTACATGTATATTTTGTCCCATTGCTATTATTCCAGGCTTCAAATTGATTTTTTTTTCCACATTGGTTTTTATCCTCTTTAGCTTCTGTGCAAACTCTTAGACAAGGAACTTCAGCTGAAACCATCTTTAATTCAGACGCTGCTTTTCACGCTACCACCTGCTTGAAGCTGAAGTAGGAGACGCTAGGGAATTCTAACAACCGAGAATTTTGTGGTGAAAGGTTCTGATATTCAGTGATGTAAAACTGTACTAACTCATTCTCAGACTTATTTCATAGCAGAATGCATTGTTTAGTAACAAAACATTCAAACACAGCACTTTCAACACCATGTCATCCCACTATGATGATCCCACTCCAAAATCTACACCTATGTCTTTTCAATACATCACATCCATGTACTGCATGGCCTGCTGCACATTCTGTTATTATGAACTATTTGTTTAATTAATTTAATTACTTCTAACCTAAACTGTTGGAGTATTTAAATTAGATCAGCATCAATACAGACGTTAAAATACTTTTATTTGATGTTCTATTATAGATGCTGCACAAACATTTGAAAATTGATCAACAAATTCACAAAAATCAGAACACAAACAGAACAAGCACAATATAAAGTGCTTTAGAAAAGATTCAGATCATCTCAACATACTGTTCTCTATCAAGAAATGAAAGTGACTCTAATTTAAAGTAGAAAATACATTTGGTTACAATATGACTCCTACTCTACTTTTTCTAGAAGGAAAAATGGCCCACCATGCAAGACAGTGTACAGGGCAATTTTCTATTAATTGAAAGTCAGTTTCAGACATGAACAAAACCGTAAAAATTATTATATTTGAAGTAGTCGTCTCTGGGCGAGAACCTCACTTCCATAGCATCACACAGCACACTTTCCAGAAACCTCATCTGCAGTTCATTCCCAACCTCTAACACGTCCACTAAAATAATCCCTTTATGCAAGCACTCCCCATCTCTCCTCAAACCAACTTGTTACAAAGCTGCACAAGTAGGTTGCTAAATGAACAACTTCACAGTTCAGCATGACTTGGGAAAAAAAAAAAATTTACTACCCTTGCCATATGATGCAGTTCTTGTTTACTCTAGGTAAAGCCCTACCTCCGAAAAAAAAAAAAAAAACCCTTTAGCACAACACAGCTGGAAGGTTCTGACAATGCTAGCAGTGATGTATTGGATAGAAAATGGCTTTTCCAAATTTGTTTGTAGAATGACATTGCTGATGTTTTTGAAACGGTGAAGAACACCACATGAAACTTTTCATACTTCAGTAGAGAGATGGCAAAACGTGACGGCTTGTTAAATGATTAAACCACATTACTGTCCTTAACACATCTATCGTTGGAAAAACATTTCCCCACCAAGATTCTGTTCTAAAACTTTTCTTTCAGCTAAACACAGTCACACTTTGCACAACTATTCCTTATTCTCAGCAGTTACCTTACTTTAGCCCTAGGAAGCATATGCTCAAGAACCCTGCAAAAGGAATAAAGAGATCACCTTGACACTCAAATTCTGAAGGGAACTGAAAAATTCCACGGATTAAGTCAGGCTGCCTTTAGGTATGCATTTCATCTCCCAGACTCCTTTCCCACAGTACACTGTCGTGATTTACTCAGATTCACAAACGTTTGATTAAAATGGGAAATTAAAGTTCAATTTAAGAATATCTAGGCACAACAGTGAGGGGAAATGTTATTTCCAGTGGTCTTCAGACAATGTGCATTAAGAACCACACCTTTTTAAGAAAATGACGATCTCAAATGTTCATCACCTTCACTTTCAAGTCATTTTGCAACTTACTACTGTGAACACTGGGAGACAATTTTCCGCATGTTATAAGGTGGATACAGACATCGAAACTGTAAAGGGTACCTTCAAAACGGTGCTCTGCACTCGTACCTGCGATGCATACTGAGAAGTTGGAAATTTTCTACCTTATTGCCTCAGAATACCAAGTTTGGTTACATCAAGTTTTGCTCATTATCTTCTGAATTTTCAATCATGTACTAAATCACTCTAACCAAAGCAAAAAACAACAATAAAAATACAAGCCAAACCACAGAGCTTTTAAGCAAAGGCTTACAGTGAACAACTTGTGACTAAACAGTTACAAGTTTTTTAATTACACAATGAATTGGAGACACCTGTCCATGCAGCTCTCCCTTTAAGCACATTTGTTGGCAGAACCGTGAGATCTGGCACTTCACAGAGGAAGGACTGCAGTCAATAAGAGGAAAACAAAGTAAATTTCATGTCCTGAAATATTCAGCTCTGTATACATGCAAACATCTCGCTTCCAACAGCTACCAGTGTTTCATCCCCAATGCCCAAAGAATGTGCTTGAGTATGAAGTATAGCTTACTAACAAAACTATACAGTGAGAAGTCAGAAACACGTTATATGCCCAGATGTAAACTGCTGCTATTGTACCAAGACCACACCGTGTGACATGAAAGTAAGCAGAGTCTATTAACTCCAATAGCGGAAGACAATCATCTCACTTCTGCTTATTCCTCTTCTTCCATAGCCAAGTACATGCTTCCATTCACCTACATTACATAAATCCCTCCCTCCATTACTGTAGCAGAAGCCAAATTCTGCAAATCTGTTCAATTTTTCCTCTCCCACCCCTTCTCCAACTCCCCCCTCCCCCCCCCCCCCAAAAAAAAAAAAAAAAAAGACATTCTGGCATTCTGGTAAATGCAAAGACAGCCAAACTTTCCTTCTTGAACAGTCCAGAGCACTGCAGAACTTAAAGAATACAGTCTATCAAGGCTTCTAATCATTTTCCTAAATAGAAAAATCACTGTAACACCTGAACGTGGAAATGTTTACAACTACTATGACTTTTATTTACATACCATGAACTCTTTCATAACATGCCTTCTTGCTAAAGTGAAGTCACAATCAAACTTGTTCATAGGAGCGTGTCTGAAACATGAAAAAAATCTACAGAGAGGAAAAAAATTAAAGAAACTTTAAGATAATTTCTTTCTTGTCTCCAAACTCAAATTGCTGTCTCTTTAATGCAGTTCATACATATCCCTGTATCCTAACTATTTTTGATCCCATTTACAGTGGCATAGTAAAAGCTGCTTGACTTTCTTGGCTTTGATCCTCAGTTCTACTGGTCAGTGGTCTCTCAGAAGGCTGAGGTGGGAAGAGGAGAGAGACAAATGTTAGTTCAAGAAGTACCTCATTGAGCGATGACCCCCACTGTTTTTTTGGCTATGGAATCTCTCAGATTTGCACAAGCTTCCAGGCTCAGTGAGTGGCTTCAGTATCAGTAGTCAGAATGACGTAGAATATAACTCCATCAACAGAAAAGAAGTGGAGAGGACTGCCAAATTAGCCTATTAAAATTCCCCCATGCAAAATCAGAAACAGCAAGTTAGGGACTACGACTCTTGTTCATCCCCAATCTTGGAGTCCCACTGCAACAGATAAATAATGTCATGTTTTGGCTTTTCCGCAAGAAGGTTTTACGAAGCCAGGGTCTTGACCTAAAAGAGTAATTGCTTTGCCAACTGTCTTCAGCATGGCAGTTAAGAGAACTGTCTCATCACACTAAATGAGTTCTCAGAGCAGTCAGTCCCATCCACAGTAGTTTCTGCTTATTATACTCCCCATTAAATTCCTCTTTACCAGAAGTGTATTGGGCCTGAGAGATATATAAAAAGAGAGCAATGTACCCTCCTGTGGATAAATTGGTTCTTTGGACAGAACTAGCTTTAAGATTGTGGAATAATTTAACATAAGGTTATCCTCAAGTTCCTGAGTGAACTTAAAAGGGCCATGATGTCGTCTTCTGTAACGCTAAAATACTCTGTTTTCTGGGTGTTACAAGGTCAAAAGTCATTCACAACATTCACAGCTACTGGAAACGGAAACCAAATACTATATAGGCCAACAAGTCACACAGAACATAAAGGAAATAAGAATCAAATAGATGAAGTAGTCATTGGCTCGTGCAAACTCAGCATTGAAGTTAAATGGCCTTATTCTTCCCCACCATTTTGAAAGGTCTGAAACGAAACCTATTCTAAGAGATAATGCATTTTCAGAAAGTGCAAATCCCTCTTCATAAAAAGCAGATCAATCTGTTTGACTAGTTTTGTTGGTTTTCTTTGGTTAATTGATTTTCCTCTATACTGGTAAAGGAAATAGAAATGAAACACAAATAGAAAGGTGTTCAGGCACTGAAACAGGCTCCCCGAGGCAGTCATTTCAGTATTGAGCATACCAGAGTTCGAGAAGCATTCAGACAACACTTGCAGACATTTGGTCTAATTTTTGGGAAATCCTGTGTGGAGCCAGAATTTGGACTCAAAGATCCTTATGAGTCCCTTTCAACTCGGGATATTCTATGAAATCTGGATTCTGCTTCGACTGTGCGGATACCCTGTATGTCAGCATGGCCTGCAGCATACCTTTTCACACATTGCACTGGTCACGAAGGGCAAGAATAAGACTAACATTCAAGACTGAAACTGGTCAGCAGTCCCCTCCTCAAAAAGCAGCTGCAATTTTTAAGCAGCCTGAGCTTGCACTTCTCTTAACTAACAGATTCCAATAGCTCAGACAGAAGCATACTATACATAACCTACATGTGCGTGCAAAGCCAGACCTCAGTTTGTTTTTCGGCACAGCTGGGAAGGGAAAAATAGCTTGAGAAAATGGATATAAATAAACTGCATGTAGATAGACTGCCAGAAAATCATCCATGGACAAATCCAGTGGCAAAGTAATAAAAGCACAAGCTCAGCCACCTAACCACTCACTGGATTACTGGTCCACATTGCAGTGTTTGTCTGCACACAGGGAGCCATTAGAAGGACCAGAGTGTCATGTTGAAAATCGTTTAATAACATGCCCTTTAGAAGAGTATTTAGCAGTAATAATAGCACGGTACACTGCTTGGATATTTTTTTTCCCCATCAATACAATATCATTTCCATGAACCAAGCATACTGATGGCACCAGAGATTTCTCTATAGAAACTTGCCATGGTAGCAAATAGCAATGGCACTTGATTCAATAAGAAGGAATTTGTGTTCAATGACTGAAGCAGTTGAAACATGAAAGGGGCTTTCTCAACTACAGAAGTGCTGGCAGAGCATCTGTTTTTCTAAACACAGAGTCAGGATTTAAACACCACATCACTCCTCAGCATAAGTTTTCAGGCCCACATAGGCCAGCTTTCACACAGAAGGAATCAACACTTTCTTTTTAATACCAGAGAGACTGGTCTGAAAATAGCTCCTGCAGCATTGGTTCAAAAAAGAAGCTAAGTCTCTATATTTAAAATTTCATTTTTCAAATCACAATCTTCCTGTCCAGTACAATGGACATCAAGGGCTATGAAGAAAAAAGATACCATCAAGTATGCATCATCTCGGCTCAACATAGGATTAAATTAAGGCCAAAAAGGTTGAGAATTAAATAGTCCTATGAATATTTTTAACAGATTGTAATTACTTGGAATTCAAAATGCAATTACTTAAAATTTTACATGCTCAAATTTACTTTATTTTGAGCATGCGTGTACTTGTGTGTCTGTGCGCGCACGCTTAATAAATGAATTGTTAGCGTATTTATCAAGTTTAGGCAGCACACATAAAGGTGCACTGCAATTTTTTGGTCCCATGTGCCTGGTATACATTTTTTGCTGTGACAGAATCCGTAAACCCATGCTCAGTGTCCATATAACTCCTCTCACCTATATTATTGGCATATGCTGGACCAAAGGAAGAGAAGGAAGTGTAGGACGCGAATAGACATGCAGACATCCAAAGACAAGACTGGGCATGTAAACTATGATTCAGAATCAGCGGTTCAGATTTTTACTATCAGCACTAAACTGAGTTTGATGCCAATAGATTTTACACCTCTTTCTAAAGAAGGTGTAAGCCTTCTAAAGAGGTGACAGTCTTCTCTGTTCCTACAAGTAGAGAGTTCAAATAAAATTAAGTATTAGCAAATCCACTGATTACCTCAGGACAAAGAACATGCTTGAATTACCCACAGTTGAATCCAGCATGCTGACAACAAGGGTCGTGTACCACACACTGCCCTATATTCTCCAGGGAAGGGAAACAGACTCCAGAAAAGCTGCACACTACAACAGAAGCACCCAAAACAAACTTAAGAGATGTGTTATATTTAATACCTACTACAAAGAAGCTTCTAATAAAAGAGCTGGCTGATTTTAATTCTTTGGTTTTTGCTGGATAAGACATTTGGGAGGGATGGAAAACATTTTCATGAGTTTGATCATCACTGGGATGCAGCAACTGAAGATCGTCTTAGTGTAAGATTATCTCTGGTGGGTTTTTTGCAGCCATCTGTTTTGCGTATTTCCAAGTTATACAAGCTATTTTAATGCAAATGCACTCACACATACTCCCACCACCCACCATCAGCGTTTACAATATTTACCCAGAAGTTCAGCCCTAGTACAAACAGAAAAAGCTGGTCACCTCTCTTAACACAAAGTGTAAAGCTACGTTTGAGGCCCAAAAGCCCTGGACACCTATTTAGCAGTGAATGATTTCAAATTCTATTAAATAAAAGGCAGAAAAAGACTGGAAAGTAAGTAACACGTTATGATGAAGTCAAAAAAACTAGGAACAGCATAAGAAGTGGTTAAGAAGGATAAAAAAAAATTAATGTATCACAACATAGAGCATGTTCCAAATGATGGCACGGGAAGCACAACTGGCCTGTCACTTTGCACAGTCTAGCACTGAGAAGAGTGCTTTTGCAGTGCTGGAAAGGGGAGCACTCAAATGGGACTGCCATCTGCTCCACCTGTCTCCATGCATATAGCCTGGCATTTCTACCTGAACAGTTATGTTACGCTGACCACACAGGCTCCCAAAAGCTTAGGGTTCAATCTGTCACTCATGTATTGTCATTTCAGACTATTGTCTTTAAAAGGTCTTGACTTTTTTTACTTTTAAATTACTGGGAAGTGAGATTCACATAAGAGGCATGTGTTCTTGCTAAATATTACTGAAAAGGTTGAAGTATATGTTCAGCTACAAGCAGGTAAGTAGTTCTAGTGATTTCAAAGTTTAGGTATTCACTACAGTTGCTTTTGAGAATTAGGCCAGAAAAAAAGAGCAAAAAAGAAGGAAGTGAATTATTGAATGAAAAGTTCATTCTGAGGTTTATCCTCAGATCCCCTCAAGAGAAGCTGATGAGGTATTTGCATACATTTGTTTAACTTCAAACTTTGAAATGTCACATAGCGTAAGTAAGTCTTGATTAACCCACTTGGTTTTCAAAAGTTATTCATACTAATATGTGCCTAATAAGATTTTTTCAACTATCCTTCCATTCATTGCTTATTTCTGTTCACCTAAGAAAACACTCCTCCTATTTCCTAAGTATACCTAAACACTTAGGAAACCGTGTGGAGGCTAAAATCAAAATGGTTTCTTAGCTGCATTTAAAAGGATGAGTAGTTTGATTAAAAACAATCTGTGCCATAGACTAATATGTTTAAATTCTATTTTAGCAAATGGCCAGTATTTTAGAGTCCTGATGACTCTTCACTTTTTTTGCCTTTCTTTATCCAGTTAACTCAGGCAGAAGTTGCCAATTAACTCTAAAAACAATGCAATAAAAGCTTTAGTAGGACTTCAGTCTTGATCACAGATAACCTAGTAATTCTAGAGAATGTTTGCTGAAATGTATGATGCATCCAGCATCTTCAAATACATGACAGTGTTTCCGGGCATCACCTTGAAGAGATGGTATTCACTCTACTGCTGGCAAGAAATTTTACTACTTCTCACTCGCTTCCCACCCCACTTCTATACAAGAAGCATATGCACATGGCACTTCACCTCAGTTTTCTTCCCAAGGATGTCTTACTTCACCAAGAGAAAAGACACCTCTAGATGGCCCTTACTTTCAGAAGATCAAATTTAGCTATTTTGAGAATGGAAGTTAGATATAACATTGTCACTTCTCTCAGTGACAATCAACAGTCAGAGGAAAACTTGCCCTTCTGGTGCAATTTCAGCTGTTGTATTATTTATAAACTAAAAAAAAAAGACTATTTGTTCTATCCAGTACAATCAAAATGTAAAAAAAAAAAAAAAAAGAAGAAGAAAGAGCACTTCAAGAAGTCTAAACTTGTTCTTGACAATGGAACTGCTGGTGCTTTATACACTCGCCAACTTATGTCAAGGCTAAGAACTTATACAGAATATAACATCCAGTTATATAGATATGGGAAAATGTAAAGATGAACTTCAGGAAGAATTTTTTTTTTTTTTTCTTTAATCACAGCAATCTGAAACAGATGATTGTTTCCTTATTGTCTATGCATTTCCACAAACTGACTGAAAAATCTGCTTCCAAGCACAGTACTGCCAGTCTGACTTAATATTTCTCTTGCTAATCTAGCAGTCCTTCCTTTAGCTTCAGATGACCACCCATAATCAGCACAATGGTTTATGTGCACAGCAGGTTCATGCAGGACTCTATGACCCACCAACCCGAAATTCAAACTACTAAAATTATCAATTAACCCCATCACATTGCATCATTTTGTGTTTATTGAAACACCACATCAGTGGCACAGGAGAGTCTTTAAAACTACACCAAGATATGAGCCAAGGCTAGGTCCACCTTACACACAGGACACCTGTGTGGAAGATGTGTTCAGAAGAAAGACGTCCTGTAGCAACAGACAAGTTTCTGGAGAGCAAGTAAACATGCAAGCAAGCAAACAGGCTCCTGCACTTGGAGGCTAAGCATCTTTCTGCTGTTTCAACTGGACACATCACTAGGCAGCAATGGCCAACGACAACAAAATCAGTGAGACATCTCAGTCAGTTTCCTAAGTTACATATATGGGTAATCATTAATCTGTTGCAAACTTACCTCCAGCTCTATTACCAAAACGAAAACCAGTACTGGCTCAGTCCTCATAGTAGGCTACAAAGATACACATATCATATCTCAGTTAGCAAGTGCTGCAGAGAAAATCCATATCAATTATTCAAAGAAACTAAAGAGTAATCCAGGATAAGAGTTTCTCATGTTCAGTCAAACAGATCTCCAGTGCACAGTAGCAATTTATGTATGAATACTAGTCCAGGAAGAAGTTGAGACCAGTTTTGAATGGAAGTATCATGAATAGTAAAAACATACCATACAAATAACATGAACAGCACACAAACCTAATCCAGTTTAAAACATCTTCAAGTTAAGCATTAGTTAGACTCTGGGAGATTACTAAGGGAAAATAACTTATATGCTTACTTCGTTTTTATACTTTCGTAGAATCATGAAGGTTGGAAAAGACCTCTAAGATCATCTAGTCCAACCACCAAGCCATCCCCACTATGCCCACTGACCATGTCCCTCAGTGCCATATCTCTATGGTTCTTGAACACCTCCAGGGACGGTGACTCCACCACTTCCCTGGGCAGCCTGTTCTAGTGCATTACCACTCTGTCAGAGAAGAATTTGTTTCCTAATATCCAACCTGAACCTCCCCTGAGGTTTCTTTCCTGGACAGCTTATGAATGCAGGGCTTTTTGTTTATAGACAAGTGTTCTGTTGTTTTAAATATATATATATATTTGCACATATTCTTAACACATATATAAAATACTACATTAAAAAAAAACCATATACGTATACATATATGTGTGTATATGTGTAAAAACATAAACAATAACAAATATATATTTTTAAAGAACATTTAATGGACTGCCTGCCTGCTCCAACCTATTAATCATAACAACTCTGTTCTGTTCAGACAGGTAACAACATTGAGCGAAAAAAGGAGAAAGGTCTTGCAGAGTCTTTCTTGAAGGCAACACTAGTAATTAGGAATTTTTTCCTCACAGGCTCCTACAGCTCCTTACTTGCATGTAGTGTACATTATCATTTTGGATTTACATTTGCTGCCCAGTGACTTGTAAAAAAAAATAAAAAATAAAAAAAAATAAAAATAAAAAAGCAAAGCAGCAGATGTGCTGTCTTTGTCATCCACTAGGTGGACTTTCTTTCTGAAGACTTGCAGTTGCATGCCTTCAGCACTATCAGTCTTTCTGCTTTCTCAGTTTCCAATCCCCTCTAAAAAAAAAAAAATCAAATCTCTTTGGAAGCCGGTCATGTGCAGGCTCAGGGCAATTACATGAGATGTTATTTTAGTTGTGAAAAACACACTAAATTCTGTATTCCATCACTGTTGCAGATTAGCATAAAGACATTTTTCAGAAGTTTGTTGCTAATGGTGTTTAGATATTTGGGAACGATTACATGCATTTTTATCTGGAAGCTGAATTTAAGGGTATCTAAACACTAGATGTCCTGGCCCCAACTCTCCCTTATCAAAAGACACAGACATCCAAAATAAATGTGCTGTGGCTTCTCTTCTGCCTTCTTGAAAAACTACTCAGATATAATGTTAAGAGCAGCTGCTGATAGATTCCAATGGTTTCAAAAGTTGTACTGTATGTTGGAAATAGGATATGGAGTTAGATGGATCTTTGGTTTGATCCAATGAAAAATCTTTATGATTTGAAAACTTACCTTATTAAAGAGCAAATACTTTCAAGTTTGTAATGGAACCAGGTGTTATGTAGCTAGGCTGCAGGACTTCATCAACAATACAAGTAGAACCAGTTTTATCCATTAATGTTGCATTTAACAAAAAATAACTTGCATGAACATATAATGCTCCTGTGCTGTGATAGCAGATGCCAGCTATAGAATTAAGATGAACTCCCTCTACATATATTCTAACTGTATTCAACACAAAGTAATGTCTTCACATCTGAGAACGCCGAAGATTTCCTTCTGCCTACTTCAAAACAGGACTGTATTCTCCAGCAATGAGGTTCACTTACATATTCATCTTTGTAGATGTCTCTGTTAAGCAGTCAAATGCACAGCTACTTTTGAAACCAATTAAAATCAAATATAAAGAGGCCATTTATATAAAGGTAATACAAGTAGTTCAGAATTATCTTCCCATCATGGCTCACAGTCAGCTATCCAGAGAACTCCCCTTCCTGCTGAAGCTCATAAACAAAAATGAGATAAACATTTTCTTGACTGTTCTCTCTGAAGACTAACTCCTTTCCTCTATTTATTCCTTATAACTAGCTTTATACCCCTAGACTTTGTAATAGAAGTAAAAAGAAATAACCCATTTCGTTCACACAGCTTCTTACCAAACTATTTGAAAGGTCTGCAGTTCCAGATTTGACAAAAACATTGCTTTAGCTAGACTTACTTAAAAGTCACAACTGATTTAGTGTGCTTACTCTGCTTACTAAGTAAATATTTCCAATATTTGCAAATTAAGAAACTCTACTACTGAGATGACAAATTAATGTAACATTTAAAATGCAACTGTCTTTAGCAATCCTAGCCAAGGAAGAAGATAGAGTGGCAAGCATTAAAAGTGATCTGAATTTTGAATTAATTACTGGAAAATAAAACTCAACGTGTTAACTCACCCTGAAGGAAAAAACAGAGTAATCTAATTCAAACTAGTCTATGGCTGTCCAGAGAGATTACCTTCTGGAAGTACAGTAATTACATTTGTAAAGTAAAATCACTTATGCCTGGGGTGGGGAGGCCCAAAGGATTTTATTTTTTTTTTATTTGAAATGCGTAGAAGTTTCATAATGACACAAAGACTGAGAAAAGAATGTTGTGTACAAGAATATACATTTTGAGTAATGGTCTTTTTTGGTGGTAGTAATCAGATATGTGTAATGGGTACAATCACAGAACACCTGTCACCTATGAATGGATACAAAATTCCACTTTTCCATACGACTTTTCATTCCAAGCTAAGTAGCAGTGTTGTGGGAACTTCTTGCAAACGCACTTCTTTCCAAATCTGTAATTAGATTAATCCTTACAACTCCAAAGAAAAACTACTGACTCCACTGGAAGTTTCTCTACAGGTTTTTAGCAGTACCTTACAAACAAGATTACTTAAAAAAAAAAAAAACTAAAAAAAAAAAACAAAAAAAAAAACAAAAAAAACCCCAGTGTATTCTTAAAAGCTTTAGCTTGCCTAGTAGTCCACAAAAAGAGTTTTAATCCAACAACATATCCATTTACAGCAAGACCTAACAGCGCTATTCTGACAATCCCACTGTGATGCAAAATTGTCACAAAATAGTTCTGCTGTCTTTACAGAAAAAATAAGATGCACAAACAAGGCTCTAACCTTATGTCTTATCTACAAAAGCCCTACATTTTCTGGAATCTTTTAGATTCCAGAATCTCAAGTTTTGAATAGCTAGAAAGAAATGATGTGAAACAACACCAGAGGCTTTCAATCAGGTATGAAGCATTTACCTCTCTTGTATTGGCCTAAGTCACGTGAAAATTACATCTGGAGATCTTCCACTTTAGCAGCATAAGAGCCCAGTTGCTGAATAGTCAACCTTCTCTTTTCCATTCCCCATTCATCAGTACAGATGCAGTACTTCTTTCTGAAGAACACTGTTCAACAGTTTTACTGTTGCTGCTTACAGCTTTCCTGGATTGCAGTAGCATGATCTGCTGCCGTTAACTTAAGCTGTGCTGTTTCCAGAGCTATTTGCCACGATTTCCCAGTTCAATGCATATCCTTCAGTTCACAGCCAATAAACTCCCTTAAACAGTAAACTTGCATGCTCCCAGCAAAGAGTAAAATAAAAAAAGTTCCAGCAAAGACAATGCAGCGACTTCCCCAAGCAATACCCTACTCAGATGGAAGAATCCTTTTAAAATCCAATTAATTAGACCAAGATTCTGAAAAGTGTCAAGTTTTGGCTGCAGTGCATTTCTTCAATGCGTTTAGCCACTTGCCCGTCAAGCAGGACTGGCTGCTGCCCGCACGGAGCGCACGGGCAGCCAGCCGGCTCCGCTGCCACGGTGCGGCCACCAGAGGGAGCGCTCGGGCCACATTTCCACGGAGACACGGCGGGGACTCCGGGCCGGCCTTCCCGCCTCCCGCCCCGAGCCGCAAGAGAATCCACTCAGCACCATCTTCCCGCTCCTGGCAAGCAACACCCAAACATCTCACTTTCTCACCAACGTGCACCTCCAGTTACTCTCCCATTCCAGTGGCTAGGACTTCTAACGTTGCCTTCATCCCTAAGTCTTGTAACTTGAGGGCTGCAGTGGATCTTTTTCCTTTGTAAGAATTAAGAGAACTCAATGGCCAACTCAGTGCTCTCCTATGCCCTTCCTAATGTTACTTCTAGTGGCCTGTCCTCAAAACTGCCCTCTCCCTGCAGGGGCAGCAACAAACAGACACCATCCCCGCAGGCAGCAGTGGAAGGAGAACTCAATTGCAGCCGTTCTATGTAAGACCAGGTAACGCCATAGAAGTGTTGTTTGAAACCCAGTAGATCTGGCTACCAAGAAATAGTGAGTCCAGTTTAGACCATCTTACCACTCTTGAGCCTCTTGAGACACCTATAAAATGATCACAAAGCTAACATCAAGAAAATAAGATGGGCAACTTCTTACACGACAGGTTAATGCAAAGGTTAAATTTATTCTCCGCAGCAAATGGGCCTCGAGAGTTATGAAAGAATGAAAAAACCACAAAGCCAGCCCAGATATCACCAGCATCTCACTTAATGATGAAGCTTCCCCTGAATACTGCTTTAAATACCGCAGAGAGCAGTGTATGAGAAACAGAACTGAATCCTCAGAGAGGATCACATATGACAAACACCAATTAATGTCAAGTGCTTTTGGAAGTCGCTCCTCTACTACACGGAATAAGTCTATACCGAGCTTCACGGATCAGAGCAGACCAAGTCAACTACTGCTCACCCCAGTTTGCTCTCATTTACCAAATCTGACATAAATAGCAAAACCGTCTCAGCAGATTCACGAAGAGAAAGCAACTATTGGCATGATTTGCATTCAGATGACTGCCTTCCAGTCATATAAACAATACGTTTCACTTAACAGTTTCTCCCTGCCAGCATGTTCTTTACCAACGAATGCATACATTGAACTTTCAATTGTTAATTACACCTCCTTCTGCTCTTCTACTGACACAAAAGATGAAAGTGAAACTGTGAGAAGCAGTATGACTACAGAAAACTTAGCACCCTTCAAGTAATTTCTAACCAGCAACACAGTGTTGCTACAGCACAAGAGTTCACAATACTGTTAAGCCAGAATCGCTTGGAAAGGTGAAAAACTTTTCATTCCATTCATTCACTAAGCTGCAGTTTGTCTTCCCAGTTTTAGAACTTCTGCTGGATAAGCAGTTTCATCTTGCCAAAAAGACTTCTGTGAACTTCCAACAGTGGATGAGGAAAGGCATGGGGAGGAATTTTAATAGGAAGACATGTAAAGGCTGACTTACCAGTTGGCCCACTGACTTGTTAAAAAAAATAAACCAGTGTCACACAGAAAGCTGCTGAGATGTTTTAAATACAAAATATACAAAACTTTTCATATGATAATTGCATACATATCTCCAAACATAAGATTACTAACAGAGGAATGAACATGGAATCAAATATTAAAAAATAAAAAATAAATGGAAGCACATAATAACGAAGTTTGAACGACTGATGCATTTTTCTTTTCATTCCCCCACCTATTTACTTGAGTTCTCCCCCCACTGCATTATCGGCCGTAAGAAAAAGCTTTACCCTATCTGTTTACCCTCAGTCTACTTACCCTGCCTATTAACCCTCAATCTACTTTCCTCTATCCTGTGTTTAGGTATTTAAAGTGATATCCCTTTAACTTCACATTAATGTACATTTGACCAGTGGGTGGAGATAAAGCTTTAATTAGAAAACTAAAAACAAACTATTTGAGTAGCTACTCTTACTACAGAAATGGTACTTGAATGCCAACGCTACCTCAGCAAAGAGGCTTAAATGACATGATCTTAAAGCCAAAACTTTTCTCTTACCTCCTAATTTTCATTATTTGAAAAGTATTTGGATAAAAATGTTTGGAATAAACAGATAAACGCTAAAGCTAATTTGGAATCAACAGTTGTGTCTCCACCTACTGGAAAAATGAATTTAACTGCAATATTAATTTGAGCCTTTGAAATCTGGATATGCAAAAGCCATAACAGCAATGTACTTGCGCAAGATGCAAAGAACCGCTTCCCTTCTCCCCACCAAAAAAAGTTTATGGAAATTACTGACTTTTAAAAGGTCAGCATGGATTCCATAAGGTTCCTATTCTCAAACGGTTGCTTGTCAGAATGCAAAACTAGTCAATATATTTCAAATAGCACATCCAAGAGATTTCTTACATAACATTTGTTGCCAATAAATAGGAAAAGTCATCTGTTTTCAATATCTTACTGGCTTCCACTGCGTTTTCATGAGACCTGGATACTAATCTTTGAGTTCTTTAGACAACTGACATGGGTTAAACACACAGAACTGTTGTTAATATGAAGTACTTTCAATATGTAACACTCTCGTTTAAAAGCAAATGAACAGAAAACCCCCAAAGATCTTGGAAATAATTAAACATGATGTAAAAGTAGAGAAACTCCAACTTTCATTTTTTAATTTCAATTATTTAACACGGGTTGTGATATTACTCAACATCACTTTAAAGAAACTAACCAACACAAACTAGCAAGGTTTTGATAGGAAAAACACCTCTCCCAATCTCTTTTTCATGTCATTCTTGAAAGAATGACATCAGCCATAACTAAATAATTCAGGCTTCCTTTTTTCTGTAAAAAAAGAAATCTTTAAGCCACAGAATGGCATATTAACATCACGAGGCCATAGTTTACCCTGAGATAAACTTCAGGTAGTTAGTAATAATAACCAGGGAACCAAATAAAACCTTAACTTAGAAGTGGTCCTAACTTCTCCCCCACAACTGAAGCTGAACCATTCTTCTGAGCCAAAGCCACCGACTGGCCCAGCTTTCTGGCACTGCCTTCTACACAGCACACATTGAACTGAAATTGTAGGTCAGTTTTAAGCTCTGAAACAATCAATCACTGTCTACTATTTGTCCCGTGACAAAAAAGCCACACTGATACCTTCATGCCCATGAAAACAAACCATTACATTCCTCCAACAGCATCTGTGGCCTGCTCATCTGTATTTCAGCCTGCTCTTCACCTGCAAGACTCAACCAAGCTCACTTTTTCCCCTCGTTATGAGTGTTTTCTGTTGTGGAGGACACTAAAACTACTTTTCCCTAACAGACTCGCTTTTCATCCTCTGATCATGTTCCACCTCATCCTTCCGCACAAATGACCCCAGTGTTGTCTGTGCCACTCTGGTTGCAGGACATTTCTAAGAAGTCATTTTTCACCACTTGTACAAGGCCAAACCCACTTCAGTTTGCCATGGCATTGAGTTCACAGAACACAGGCTGCGTGCTGCTGCAGTGAGTTGTTTGGCTTCTCCTCACGCTTCACCTCCCCCATAGGCTCTCCTTTCCTCAGGAGAAAACCATGAACATCTCATTCAAGGCCAAGTCAAATCGACAGAATGAATAGGCAGCAAAAAGCAAGTTCAGGTGCATGTGGTGTTGAGAACCCATCCGTCCATCCTACTGTATGCCTTCTGCAGCAGATACTTTTCCTCATCTTGTAACACTATCACCACTCAGTCAGTTTCTCAAACCAGGATGAGTCAATTTTTATCCGTTTTTACCTTAAAAACAGAACACAGCACCATACAATTTAAGCCTCTGTGACTTTGTTATTCTTTCAAACCTTAGGACAGCTTAATTCATTCCACATCTAAATGGAGACTTCAACACCTAAAATACTACGACAAACATTACCATGATTCCAGTTGCATTTCTGTCTCTTAAAGCAAAGGAAATTCCCCCTTTCCTACAGCACGTGGAAAGCACCGCTGGTCTATGGATCAGTGTCCCGCACAGAGTATCAAAGGGCACTCACAAGAGCCTGTGACGGTCGCATCAAACATGATTTTAAAGGACACAAAACTTTTTTAAAGCTGCATTCTACAAATAAACACATTTAGAACAATGGTATGATTCAGGGACTGAGTCACTGTATGAACAGACTCAAACTGAAGGCTCTTTTGCTCGTCATTGTGTTACTATGAAGTTTCCCTCGGATCACTGACCTCTGTTTCTACACTCAGAAATGCCCAACATGAGGACCTAATACCAAGCTGGAGCCTGATTCTGATGGAATAAGTTGAGTGTTTGAGGTCAATGCTCAATCACATCCTTAACAGCTTGAAATAAAGCCTGCCAAATTATTTGGTAGAGTATTTGGATTTCCCTTCTGTACTGTGGTTAAGCATCAAGTGGAAATGCCAGAAGTAGTTAGATTGTCCAGATTTCTGTTTCCTTATCTCGCTGACGTTTGCATATATTCAGAAGAACACACACACACACAAAAAAAAAAGACGACCAAAAATTGTGTGCTTTAAATAAGCAGCTTTCTAAAAATTTGTTAGTTTTTTTTTCTCTTTTTTGAGATTCTTCCTCTCTGTTGCCCATCTGTAAGATCCCATCATGTTACCTAGGCATATTTTCAGCACTTTCTTCATTATTTCTATTTTACCTGAAAACCCACATGTGATTACACCATGATTTAGGTGCACAGCTTCCATTATTTGCTTAAGAAAAAAAAAGCAACAAGAGGTAGTTCAGGAAAGGTCCAATTGCACATATGTTGCAACAGCTTTTCAGTCGTTTTAGAGGCTTTGGGTATGTGCAGTTAGCCCACTAATTCAGCAGCAGAACAGGCATCATTCCACAGAGCTGGTACTGTGTATTTGTCAATAATTTCTGTATTAAATAGCTTTGACAAATGGAAACAGCAGTGATCCACAGGATCTGAAACAAATGCACACAGAATCCAGAGAAGCTGAATATACACACTTTTGGCAAGATGCTGAAGGTTCCTTAACAACTAATAATGAAGAGAGTAGTATTGTGTCTGATGTAGAAAAGAAATGAAAAACTAACAATGCGAGCAGCCTTACGGTGACACCGTGCTCGGTACTGCAGATTTTTCAGAACAATATGGATCTCAAGTAATCTCTGTAGTGCAGTGCTTGAGAACAAAATAAGGAAAGCAACATCATCAGTTCCAAACATTTCAAGGGAGGAAAGAGGAAATTAAAGATTTTTCTGAAGAGTCATTTAAAATCACATTACAATTAGCTCAAACTAGACATCAATTGTCAGCGCTTTATTTAAATGAGAATTTACAGCGTTTTCAAGAATTTTGTGACAAATGTAGCACGGACCGGTGGTCGCATGGCAAAGTGTTAAAAGCCAACCACCTTAGCAGAAATAAAAGCAAACATTACGATGCTACTGCTGGGTTGAACAGATACTATCTGTTCAGAAGCAGTACGTAAGATTTGTTCAAAGCCTCCTTTAAGTCCGACATCTATTTATAGCCGCCCAGCCTCTCTACAATTTCTCACAGTCCCTCCTCCTCCCCAAACCAAGTCGGGGAAGTTTAATGGATGCAACCCTGGGCCTTGTGCCGCAAGGAGCTCTGCAACTCTCCTCCTGTGCAATAAGACCAGGAATAATAATAAGAGAATGCTCTAGCATACGCAGGTGCCAAACACAGGGGAGAAACCTTATCTCTGCTCCTTAGGAATGAAGTTATTTTTCGTCTGCCAGCACGCTGACAGCAGCGAAACACACGAGCATCAGAGCTGATGTAAAGGTACCTTCCCCCTGGCCACAGCCAGCCAGAGCCAACTGCCCTGTGAGCCAACAGCGGCTGTCCAACCGCGCTCTGACCCCTGTTCAGCAGCAATGTCATCCCTGTACCTCCCTACTCCCGTTTCAGTGTCACAACCGCATGCTGCACCTTCCTCCAAGAGACCGGGAGGCCGTTGGGTCTTCTCCCGTTGTGCAGTTTGTGCGTTGAACTGGATTTCCATCACCCAGCCGCGCACGTCTCTACGGAGCACTGCTCCGGATGGGCTCTCCTCCACCGGCCGGCACCTCCCCGACAGCCGTACCACCACCGAGGGGTGCACATCTCCCCGCCCCGCCCCGCGGGCTGAACTCTGCCAGGAGCAGTGCCGCCCCGGCACCACGTCCCCTTCGCCCGCAGGGCTCGCGCGGAGCCCGGGCAAGGCGACGGCGCTGCGGGAACTCTCCCACCCCGCTGCCCCCGCGTTTCCCCCGTTCCCGGGCAGAGGCGGACGGAAGGGGAGGATGGGTGACTTCCTCGGAGGGATGCGGCCGGGGACGGGCCGGGCGGAGATCAGGAGGGGAGGAATCACCCCCGAAGGGAGCGCGGATAATCCGCGGGGCACGGCGGGGCGCGGGGCGGGGGATAATCCGCCGGGAAGGGGATAATCCCCGGGAGGGGGGCGGATCCCGGGCAGGGAGGGGCGGGAGCTCCGCTAATCCACAGGAGGAGAGAAAATGCGGGCGGGGGTGGGCGGGGGTAATCCGGGCCGGGAGATGAGGCGCGGGGCCGGTGGGGACAGCGCCGGGAGGAAGGCTGAGCCCGCCGCGGGGCACGCAGCCCTCCTCCCCCGCGCCGGGCGCTGCCATGTCCGCCGCCCGCGAGGCCCGCCCGGCGCCGCTACCTGCGGCCGGCTCCGCCCGCCCCGCACACGGGGCTCCCGCCGCCGGGCAGCGAGCCGCGCCGGATGGCCGCGGGACCCCGCCTCCCGCTCCATTTCCCCGCCGGCTCGCCGCTCTCCCTCCTCTCCCCGCACACGCGCTCCCCGCTATCGCAACTCACCGGCTGGCACCGGCTCCCGCTCCCCCGTCCCCTCCTCAGCGAGCGACGCTCAGCCCCATCGACGGAGCCGCGGCGCGCGGGCCGGCGGTTGGCGGAGGCGCAGCGCGAGCCGGAGC